>NC_136983.1:35781833-35909333 GCF_032717465.1 Coenobita brevimanus | reverse complement strand
AGATTACTAGTGGAGAAGGGAGAAAAAGTGAGCAGATGGAGAGATCACTTTAAGGAATTGTTGAACGTGGAGGATGGAAGTAATGCGAGTATAAGTGGCTGGGGAATGGCTGGGAGAAGGAGGGAGGTGAGAAGACAGGAAAAAAACAGTAGGATAGAAGTTGTGGAAGCAATGAAGAAAGTTAAATCAGGGAAAGCCCCAGGAATTGATGGAGTGTGTGGTGAAATGCTGAAGCATGGGGGAGAGATAGTAGTAGAATGGATGTGGAAGATGTGCAGATTGGCCTGGGAGGAAGGTAGAGTCCCGGAGAATTGGAAGTCAGGTATAATTATTCCCTTGTACAAAGGAAAAGGGGAAAAAGAAGTGTGTGGTAATCATAGGGGCATTTGTCTTCTTAGTATAATAGAAAAAGTGTATGGTAGGATAGTTATTGACAGAGTTAGAGAAAGAACAGAGGAATTAGTTGGAGAAGAACAGGGAGGCTTTAGGAAGGGAAGAGGTTGTGTAGATCAGATATTCATTCTCAGATCTTTAGTGGAAAAGTTTCTAGAGAAGGGAAAGAAGTTGTATGTGGCTTTCATGGATTTGGAGAAAGCATATAACAGGGTGGATAGACTAGGATTGTGGAAAGTGTTAAGAATATATGGAGTAGATGGGAAGTTGTTGAATGCTGTGAAGAGCATGTACGATGGTGCGAAGGCTGCAGTGTGTGTGGATGGTGAACTAAGTGAATTTTTCTCTTTGAAAGTTGGGTTGAAACAGGGATGTGTCATGTCTCCATGGTTGTTCAATCTGTACATGGATGGGGTAATAAAAGAGGTACAAGGTAGGGTAGTGGATGTTGGAGTGGCCCTGGTGAGAGAGGATAGTGTTTGGAAACTCCCTGTGCTGTTGTTTGCAGATGATACTGTGTTGTTGAGTGAAGACGAAGGGGAGCTGCAAGGCTTGGTGGATGAGTTTGGGAGAGTGTGTAAGAAACGGAATCTAAAGGTGAATGTAGGGAAGAGTAAAGTGATGGTCTTTGAGCGAGGTGAAGTCAGTGAATGTACAGCGAGGTTGGATGGTGAGGAATTGGAAAATGTGAGTACGTTTAAGTACTTGGGTAGTGTGATGAGTAAGGATGGAGGTTTGGAGGGTGAAGTGCTTGAAAGGGTACAGCAGGGAAGAAAGGTTGCTGGTTCTTTGAAAGCAGTGATAAGAAACAGGGAAGTGAGCATGGAAGTGAAAAAGTTACTACATGACAGTATTATGATACCAACTCTAACGTACGGAAGTGAAGCTTGGACGTTGTTGGAAGGACACAAGACAAGAGTGAGAGCAGTGGAAATGAGTTATTTAAGAGGAGCCTGTGGAGTCACATGGAGAGACAGGGTGACGAATGAGGATATAAAGGAGCGTTGTGGTGTTGATGTGGATGTGATAGGAATCGTTATGAGGAACATACTGAGGTGGTTTGGCCACGTGGAAAGGATGGAGGGTGAAAGACTGACGAAGAGAGTGTATGTGAGTGAGGTGGAGGGGGAAAGAGGAAGGGGGATGCCGAGGATGAGATGGAGGGATGGGGTGGAGAGGTATATGAGAGAGGGGGGTGTGAGTTGGGAGCAGGGGAGTGAAATGGCGGGGGACAGGGCGACTTGGAGGCGATTTGTTTGTGGCCACCCCAAACGGGATTGAGGCGTCTGGCAATAGATAGATAGATAGACGTTTCACCTCAATATATTGAAATAGGAAAAGAGAAGACTGTTGCGTTCCACGATGAGGGAGTGGAAGGTCCTGAGAAGGAAGCCTCTCATCATTCAGAATCACGTGGCGTCACTACCTGACCGCCTTCAAGATATGATTTCCAGCAATGGTCTCTGGACAAGATATTGGGTTGAATATAATTGGCAGACTTATTTTGATTTAATAATTGCATCCACTGATGTATTGTTTTCATGCAAGAATATATTCGTTTATACAGTTATCCGAATAAAACAGTGATATTATTTATTTGTCGTATATAGATCTGTGTTATTTTGAAGGGAACATTATTTTATAATGTTATGAGGAGTGACTATTTTGTCAGAGGAAATAAACTTACTGTAAATTATTCTGATTTTGTTCCATGCCTACATATAATGAGATATTAAAATTGAAACATTATCAACATTAGAGACAAATATATGTTAGGCAAAAACAAACTCTTATAATTGATTACCATGCCGTCCCTGTATTTATTTTCACCATATTAGAAAACATGTCCTATGGAGTGATTGCTATGAATTTTCTTGGCCTAGATAAAAGGAGATAAAACCATTGTGAGATATGTGTTGGAATCAGTGCTGTGCTCATCTCGCAGCTATATTGCACACAGTAAACATCCTGCAGTCGACAGTGAATGCCTGTACAGTAAGTGATACACAATAAATTATGCAACATATCAAAGCAAGCATATGATCATGAAGCCCGGTCACACTATCGGGCAGTGCCCAGCGGGCACAAGTGATGAGCCCATCATCGAACACTTTGTGGCAACTTTGATGGGCAAACAGCCAGTGCACGTAGTTGAACAAAATCGCCAGACTCTTCCCGGTGGTTTGGCGCTGAGCATGTGTCGACGACCTTGCCATCCTCAAAAAGATACCATCTGGGTCTTTAACCAGATTGTTTTTCTGCACTCTTTCATTTATTTCCTTTTTTACAATTGCAACGATTAATATGCTATACTGAGCTTTTTTTTTCTTTTCAACTGTGTTGCTCATGATGATACCGCAATCAGTACTGCCGACCATCAACAGACTACAGTCATTACTCGTTTTACGATGTTTCAGTTTACGATATTTCGTTACAATGATAATAGAAAAGTTCCACCCCAAAATTCGATTTACAATATATTTCCCGCTATAACGATTTTGCCATTGGAAAGCAACAGGCATAAGCAAGGTGACCGTTGCTTGTCTTAGGCAAGATGGCGGCCCCGGCGTGTAGGCATTGTTATGGTTCAGGTCCCGCCACCCCTTCAAAGCCCTGTCTTTTCTATTTGTTCATGTGTGCCCCCTGTTTTCGTCAACTCTCAGCCAAACATCGTACTACAGTACAGTAATCCCTAACACTAACTGAAAACTGACAAGCACAGGCGTAGGTGGAGTCTCTTTAGCCCAGTCTGGTGCACTTGCCATCACTGCCTCCTGTGTGCTACGTTCTGTCTTCTTAATTCTAACAGTTGACTCATTGACCCCAAACGTACGGTTCTGAGACAATTCCCCGTAAAGTCAATTCACCGTCAAAACATGGATGATTCCCCGTCAGGACAATTTGCACCCTGGACGATTCCCCGTCGTTCTGTAAATATACTTATTATTGATTAATTTATACTTTAATAACTAATTTTCAGGGGGATTTTATAACTCATATAAGTAAAATACTAGTGTACTGTACTTGCTAAATTAATTTGTCTGTAAATAAATGACAGGGAATCGTCCTGACAGCGAATTTTCGCCGACATTCCTTCCCTAAGTTTCTCCAACATTTTAACTTTCTCTGTCAGTGACATCACTTTACAAACCCGCTTTGGTGTGTTAACACATGCATCACTAGCACCACGCTTAGGCCCCATGTTGACAAACAAGGCAAGCAATCACTGGAAGGCAGAAAAATAAACCACAAATAACGATTCGCCAGTCACACACGGTTCGACCGTCAGATTCAAACTGACTGTGTGTTGCATGGTAGACCAACCTCCCACCCACACAAACACACACACATACACACACATGTATGCGCACTGGCAGCGGGTAGGCATTTTTATATTTTCTTTAATTCTCTCATATATTAATATGATTTATTTGAATACTATAATTTTGTTTTAATTATTGTTCGAAAAATTCGTGGATAACCGAAATTGCGTGAAAAAAGATCACATAACTTAAGAGATTACTGTGGATTTGTGTACCCATTGGTAACGTCATTCCCAATGTAGGCCCCAGTGCTATGGTTGGTGCAGGTATGGGTCCTAGTGCTAAGGTTGGTGCAGGTATGGACCGGATTCCCCTCCCCCTAACCTGTTCCTGTCTGACTCAGAGGCTGACCACTAGTGCCTGTAAGCACAGGCTGTCCCCCAGCCTCAGGGGGGATGACATGGAGACGACTTGGACCAACACAGGAAGGAATGAAGGTGGGTTGTCATTATGGTTCAGTATGGGTTAGGTGACTTTGGGAAGTTGAGCTGACATGACCCCTCTTTTATAATGGGTTTCAATGTACTGATTTACGATAAAATCAGTAGACGATAAGGTATGACCTGACGTAACCCCATCGTAAAACAAGTAACGACTGTATTGGCCTACTTTACTGCCTGACACCTACTCAGCAATGTGGACAACATCAGTCATGCCCGACAGACTGTGTCCGATGAGGGTCCAGTCCTCCAGTCACTGCCCGATAGTGTGGACGGGGGTTAACAGCTTCAATCCCTGGACTGACCAGCATCAAACAATATGCAGCAATTACATGTTTAAATGAGGGAACAACCTCACGGCTGCCAGTGTTACTTGACACTGGTTACCCATTTGGTGACCTCTTCATCCCACTGTCTTCATCACAGTCTCTTTCCCACCCTATCCTCCAAACATTGTGGAGGAGGGATCAGTGTTGGTTAGGTGTTGCAAATTAACACTGGATATTTGGTTACCTAGTCCCTGTTTGATGTTACAAAACGATGTTGTATGCAACTCATGGATGCGAAAGTAATTAAGTGGGGCTACTGGGAAGAATTTTAAGGCAACCACTTCATAGTATATGAATGTTAATGATTATGTGACTATACTTTTGCATTTCCAATGCAGTACATTTATACTAAGAAGGACCCCATACGGGGGTATTGCTTTGAGAAATGGGGGCTATAGTTAAAGGGTTTTGATGCCCCTTCGGTCCCGAGTCAATCCCTTTCCAGTTGTCAGCTGTCCCTCCTTTCCTTCTTTTTCCCTCGTGCTTGCTGTACCCCCCTCTCTATCTTCTTCTCCCTTGCGCTACAAGGTCTTTTTGGCCTAGCACAGTTTTCTTTGTGTTATTTCAATATAGGGGAGCGCAGTGATAGTTCGGCCAGGAGGATGGTTCGGCCACTGGCCTTCCTGAATAATGTAGGGGACCTAGATCATTGAGATTTCACATGAAGTTGCGTGATCTTGCCGACAAATGTCACATGTGTTTTTGTTTTGGTTGGCCGGGAAACAGCAACATCAGGTTAGATTTTATGATTTTTCATGACCCCTATGTACTTTTTTGGTGTTCCAACGTAAGCAGTAGCTCCATTAATACTTCAGGGTTATTATCCATATATAGTGCAAATATCATTTATCGTCTATAGGTGACGTGAGAGTAGATAACACTCGAACAACTTATGAACTCTGGGTTTCGGGGCACCATGTGTACATCTTTATACATGGGGGATGATTCGGCCACTTGAAGTGAGGGATGGTTCGGCAGGGTTGCCAGGTGGCCGAACCATCTCTCATAATTATCTAATGATTTATTTTCTTTAACAATTTCTTTCTATCTATCTATCTATCTATATACCTAGGCTGCTTTCCCCAAGGAAAGGGAGGTAGCCGAGACAGGACGACATACTCCCCATTACTCATCCATTCAAACACATTCATTCGCATCTTAGCCCCAAAGGGGAGAACGGACTGATCCTCACCGCACCACACCGCACAAGGGTCAACTGCGCAATGCAATCAGTGACATCTGCAGCAGGGCCCGACAGCAGAGCTGGTTTACCCCTGCCACATCATAACAGACTCATCCCCTTACCTTTTTTCTATAAAATTACATATTCTCTCTCTCTCTCTCTCTCTCTCTCTCTCTCTCTCTCTCTCTCTCTCTACTTTCACTCAGAAATTGATGAAGCTTCTGTTTCAAGAAACGCTATAATTGGAGTATTACCTGAACCAGTTTCACAAAGCACTAGGCGAAGGCAAAGGTATTACAACTTTGGATTTTTGTTTCACTGGATTTAAAATGCGTTAAGAGTAAACAGCATGTAAGAGAAGTAGCTTTCATTTGACTCGGATATTTTCTTTCACAAAATTATAGTTTTATTTTATCTGAGATAGGCAAGAGTAGAGCCATTTAATTTCATTATAAGGAGATTGTTTGTTCCTTGTTTCATTAAAAGGAGATTGTTTAGGTAAAAATAAATCCAATAAATCATGTCAGCACAGATGAAAATTTGATTCTTAATTTTCCTACTGTATTTAATTCTTTAATTGAGCCCCAGACGCAAGTGGCCAAATCATCCCACATGGTGGCCGAACCATCCAACGCCAGTGGCCGAATCATCCACACCAAGAGGGATGGTTCGGCCATTTTGGAGACCTTAAGAGATTGGATTACTGCCAAGAAATGACGTAAGTTTAAGAACTGACAATAGCACACAAAAGAGCCAAAAGATTTGGCTTCCTCTTGGAATAAGCAGATTTTAAGAATTTCTTAAACTTTATTTATTATGATTTTTTTTCGAAAAAGTGGCCGAATCATCACCGCCCTCCCCTATTATATTGAGAAGAAATATAAATGGTAATAAGGAAGCAATAAATTTATTATTAATTTACTGCCTATGCATTTTAATAGACATGTGTCATAGAGCTTATTAACCCCAGAAATTGATGGAATATAATATCTGTATTAAATTCGTTGAAGAAACCATTGCCTGCTCTCTTTGTCAGAGGTCAACATTTATTAGTCTGATTCACTACGCTTCATTTCAGCAGTTTCAAAGATTATGAATAAACGAAACTAGCAGCTGACATGCCGCTCTTCTGTACTATGTTGCCAGTTACGTTTTACAGATTGCTAACGCCCAGTACGCTATTAATACTACACGTTCATTCATTATGTACTGTAGCATTCTCTGTAAATTGTATCCTACCACTTATTTTTTATTAACCTGCATTTACGTATGATATGACGAGAATATTTCTTCACCACTACTCGAAAGTTCAGCCAATCACATTCAATCTGACAGACTCTAGGCTGGGTGTTTCATTCATAAAGATACATGGGCTTACTACAGGGAACTGCCAGATGTCTCCATATAGTCCAATATTTTCTCACACTCTCTACTTGTCCAACTGTACATCAATGGCACTGTCTGTACAAATAAGGGCCGACGTACATATATGTCATTGGCATGGGGCGGGTTAACCCCTTAACCACAGGGCATCACTTTCGTGATGCTTGGGAGCAAGGGATCATACCGCGGGGCGTCGCTTTTGTGATTCTGTGTTATTTTGAATTCACCCGGGCTTCCAAGTGGGGGCTTGTATCATCTATCAGTACTGCCAATGTCCAACACTAGTCAGCACTCCTAATCCCATCTGTACTCCCATCCATTGGTGACAATTTAGCCATTTCTCCCCGTTCTTGACTCCCCTCCCTACCCCCCCTCCATTACCCTATCCTCTCGCCTGCCCGGCCGTGCTATGCTAAGTAAATCTTCCCTGGAATTTTTCACTGATTTCATCCATTGAAATAAGCCCTATGCCCTATACTTATACCAAATAATATATACAAGAAAGAAATAAGGTAAGTGAGAGTGCCATACACCTGGAATTGGCTAATTATCACCTGACAACACCTCACGTGCACTCGTTCGCTAATTTTCGCTGTTTTTTTCCCCTTGAAATATGTCGTATAATCTATTTTCGTAATAAATATACATATAAGGAGGGAAGGGAGAAGCCAAAGTGATATTTACAATCACCTGGAACTACCTAATTTATAATGTATTGTCTAGATTTCCTGCCAGTCATTTCAGTGCTATACATAGCTGTTTCAAGAGCTAACGTTGGTAGTACTGAATATCCCCTAAGTAGGCCTCCACCCGGCCCTCCCTTATCAGTTTACTCTCATCTTCCGAAGTGGAGGTATGTCTGTTTCCTCTTGCTGACTTCAGGGACTTTTTCACCCCCATGCAAAGGGCCCTGTGACCTTTACCCCCTACTAAACCTCGTGTGGAAAGAGGTAAAGGGCTGACAATTGATAAAAGAGTGACTACGATCTTTCTATTGAGTAAAACAGTGCAAGTGGAATTGTAAATAATGTGTAAACAGCAAGTGAAAGTAATGACTGTAAATATACGTGAAGAATGGAAAATAGTTTTATAAGTTACTTCAAGTGACAGTGCATAACACAGTGTAAATAAAATAGAAATGTAAATAACGTAAATAAAATAGAGAACGTAAATAGAAATGTAAATGAGTAGTATTATAAGAATACGAGTATATACCCTAGGAGTAATGAAAGTGAAAGTGTCACTCTAGCATGTCTGAATACAATGAGTTATGAGAGTGAAGAGGAAAGTGACATTCACTCTCAATGCTAGTATACAGGACGAGAAAGTGAATGCTACATATTTTACTGAAAGAAATTGAATCCCTACAGTGACAATAAACTAATACTACTGAAGGAAACTTAGGGATAAAGACTGTAGATATATATAATTGTTATATAGTAATAGAAATATAAAGTGTGAGGAGTTTTATGAATAATAAATGACAGAGTACCAAGAGCGAATTAGCGCAAGTGCGACGGTCAGACGCGCTAATAATTTTAATTGCTTTCACAGTGTTTTTTTTTTTTTTAGTATGGATCCCAAACTACTTGAAAATCATAGAGTAGTGTTTATAGTGTTAATATCTGGCTGTGGTAATCATATTACGGGTTGTCGGGAAGTGTAAAGTGGAGACTTCGTTACCCAACTTCAGAGGTCTCCACAAGTCCTACGGTAACGGACGAAGGCTCAACAGACATTCCAGGAGAAAGCTGAATGTATGTGCCATAAGCATATGTAATTTTAATATTCTAGGACTAATAACTGATTTTTGGCAAATATTTTTTGAGAGTCTGTCGGAGCGCGAATAACCCCGTGGCACACGCAAAACATCGGTAAACATGCCCACGGTGTAGGGGTTAATCAACTCAACATTTCAGATTGAGAAATGGCAGTTTTAGGCCAAGTTAACCTGCCGCATCCCAGCAAATTTTTCACCAATGACCCTCTCCTAATCCTGGGAGATTTTTTTTTTTTTTTTGCCTAAAACCTCCACTTTGTATGAGAAACATAAAAAAATCTTCAGAAAGTGCTCAGTTGAGTTTAGAAATACCAATGCAGGTAACAGTACCCTTACCTTGGTACCGTGTTCTCTCAGGCCAGGCTCCAGAGAAGACGTTTTCTTAGGAGGGGTAACTATTCCAAACCACTCATTATATGTAAATATTTATTTATTTGGTACTAATTTATGTGTAGTACAAGAGTATATTGGTTTCACATAATAATATAGGCAGTATAAGCATTGTTCACTCACCAAACACATCAACATATGGCACCTTCCTTTACGACATTACTGCCTTATCACTTCTGCTTGTTCCTTCCTTTGCCCTCCACCTCAGGAATCACTTTCGCCTTCAATTTCGTCATTGGAGAGACCGTGGTGCGACGTCTTTGCTGGCCAGGTCACTGCTGACAGGTGAGTTGCCGAGAAAATGGCTATGGGGGGATGGGGGTCAGATGGGACCAGGCATTATCCCTGCCTGGCGTTGAGTAGAGCAAGGTCTCCCATATATGCCTACCAAAAATCACCCTTGAAACTTGAAAAATTTGCAAATGATGAACCTCGCAATTGCAAAACGTATGGATACGTCGTCGGGTGTCACCATGACAAAAGGTGGCAATGTATCCATACGTTGTTGGGACCCCTTAGATTAAAGGGGGTACAGTATACATTGCGGCAGATGATGTGCTGTTTAAGTACGTGCAATATAACTTACAGCTATTCGTAATCCTATTGTATGATAATAGGATGAAAAAGTACATTCTCCTGCCATCAAGACTTGGTTTATAATTAGCTTCTCAAATAATCATTTAGGAAAGTAATATCAGTTTTACATAATTATTATCATCATCCTCATCCTCGTCCTCATCCTCATCATCATCCCATCTTTCTTTCCTCTCCAGATGTGAGGCGAGGTAGGGTCCACAGAACAAAACACAGGAAAACCACGACAGAAGAACTAACCAACAGTATGCCCAGTGAAATGGACCACACACTCAGGGTGGTATTTACCTGTGGTTAGGAAGCTTACTAACACCTCTTCCTTACCTGTCGATTTCAGATTCTACTCCGTTCCTGTATACTTGTGTCTTATTCCTGCAATGTATATCGACATTAACCTGCCGCGTCCCGGAGACGTGAATTCGCGTCCTCACATGATGTGCACTCATATCCCGGAGACGTAAATTAATGCGGCAACATTGCAAGGTCCCTAATTTGCACAATTTTCAATTTTTGCGAGTGATTTCGCGAGTGATTTTTGGCATGTATACACGGGACACCTTCCTCTATTCCTCTACAAGATGCCAAGCAGGGACAATGCCTTACACCGCATAACCTCTCCCCCCCCCTGCACGCCACTGTCTCGGCAATTCACCTGTTACCAGTGACCTGGCCAATAAAGACATTCAGGGCCAGAGTGATTCCCCAATCGATGACAATGTGGGGGACAAAGTTTACATAGCATTAGAGGAAGAAACAGTCAGAAATGATGATCAGGTAATGTGGGAAAAAAAGGTCATGAATGGTGATGAGTTAGTGGGTGAAACAATGCTTATAATGCCTATATTACTGTTTGAAAACCAATATACTCTTGTACTACATGTAAATTCGTACCAAGTAAATAAATAAATACTGTTTATGAGTGGATGAAATGGTTACCCTCCTATAGAACTCGTTTTCTTTGGTGCCAGCCTGTTAGAAAACCCAGTCAGGTAAGGAGGAACTCGTACCTGGATCGCATATTTTAAACCTCAGGTGAGTGATTTCTCTATGAATTTTCGATGTTTCTCACCAAAAGCGGATGTTTGAGCCAAAAAAAAAAAAGGTCCAAAAATGTCGGGACCGGGGCGTACCACTGCCCAGAAAACGTCGGGATGGGGTGGGTTAAAGACGTAAGAAGGAAAAAGGATGATAATAATGGGATGGTTCGAAAATGAAGATGTGCTTGGGAGCCTCCTTACTTGACGAGAATACGGGCCTCATTCACTTACTGTTCAATTCCTCAAATCCTGACTCTACCTCACAGGCATAACCATCCACACACATGTACTTTATATCACCAGTCAGATAAAGTAAATCCGCTGACTAAAAGTAAAAAAAAAAAAAAAAGGAGGGGGGGGGGGAGCCTTGGCCTGTGCTCGTCCATACATAATTCAGTCAACTAGCTCAAACTCTTGTCAGTTCTCTTGTCTCCTCATCCTCCATACCTTGCCTTCTCACACCTTCTTCATGATCAGCAGTTCCTCCCTCCTGCCTTCAAAGCTACATATTATTATTATTTTTTTAGAGGCTGTAGGCTACTATGGCCGGAATTTTGGATTCACCTCTCTTTACCACTCTGCAGTGCCTACAAAGCACTCTATCTTATCAGCCAGCAAAGACAAAATAACTTCGCTGGAAATTTGGAAATGGTTGCAGGAATCAGATGACGATGAGTCAGGACAGCCGTTTCATGGGACACGTGTGGTAGTATTGGAAGGTTTCAACCAAAGATCTTAGCTCTTTCAACCATGTCTCAAGCTGTGGCTGAGAGACTGGTGGGATCCCTCTGACTTTGACTGGTGTTACCAATTACTATCTTAATCACATTCTTCAGAAGCGGGGTTTGCTAAATAGGAAGTACTAGAAGTTTTTCAGTATTTCTCGTTTTTTTTCAGTTACGTGTCAGAGTTGCCAGTTAGCCTGCTTTTGTGAGGGGAGTCATTTTGTAAGTTGTACATTAATTTTTGTGCTCTTTTTCTCCATGATGTTTTTATTTACGTGATTGCTTGCTAAATTATATAATTTGATCTCAGTCTGTATGCTAAATAATTTTAAGTGTCTTGCAGTGTAAGAAAACTCTTGCATGTTTTGGATGTCCCCAGTTTGTAACTATTGTTGCTAGGGGCAGGTACCAGCATGTCCTAGAATGTACGAGAATGCAAGATTATGTGAAAGAGCCTGGGAAGTTTTACAGTTGTTTCAGTTTTAGTGTCATTCCAGTTCAGTGTCAGTTCAGTCTGAGTTTAATTCAGTGTCAGTGCAGTGTAATTGCAGATTGTATAGCTCTGGTACTTGTGATAACAGTGAAGTGTAGTTGGCAAGCATTAAGTGTAATTCCAGTTAGTGAAGATTGTTCAGCTCCAGTACTTGTGAAAACAGTGAAGTTGGCAAGCTATCTATCTATCTATTGCCAGATGCCTAAATCCCGTAAGGGATGGCGACAAACAAATCGCCTCCATGTCACTGTGTCCCCAGCCATTTCACTGCCCTGCTCCCACCTCACACACCCCTCTCTCATTTACCTCTCCACTCCATCCCTCCATCTCATCATTGGCCTTCCCCTCCCTCTCATCCCCTCTACCTCACTCACATACACTCTCCTCTTCAGTCTCTCACTCTCCATCCTCGCCACATGGCCAAACTATTTCAGTGTGTTTCTCCCAATCCTTCCTATCACAATCCACATCCACACCACAGTCTCTTTGATTTCCTCATTTTTCAGTCTGTCTCTCCATGTGACTCCACATTCTCCTCTTAAATAACTAGTTTCCACTGCTCTCATTCTCAACTACTGTCCCTCCAACAAGGTCGAAGCTTCACTTCCATATGTTAGAGCTGGTATCACAATACTGTCAAGCAGTAAGTTTTTCTCTTCCATGCTCACTTCCCTGTTTCTTATCATTGCTTTCATGGAACCAGCAACCTTTCTTCCTTGTTGTACCCTTTCAAGCAATTCACCCTTTAACCCCTTAACCGCGGGGCGTCACTTTCGTGATGCTTGGGAGCAAGGGATCATACCGCGGGGCGTCGCTTTTGTGATTCTGTGTTATTTTGAATTCACCCGGGCTTCCAAGTGGGGGCTTGTATCATCTATCAGTACTGCCAATGTCCAACACTAGTCAGCACTCCTAATCTCATCTGTACTCCCATCCATTGTTGACAATTTAGCCATTTCTCCCCGTTCTTGACTTCCCTCCCTACCCCCCCTCCATTACCCTATCCTCTCGCCTGCCCGGCCGTGCTACGCTAAGTAAATCTTCCCTGGAATTTTTCACTCATTTCATCCATTGAAATAAGCCCTATGTCCTATTCTTATACCAAATAATATATACAAGAAAGAAATAAGGTAAGTGAGAGTGCCATACACCTGGAATTGGCTAATTATCACCTGACAACACCTCACGTGCACTCGTTCGCTAATTTTCGCTGTTTTTTTCCCCTTGAAATATGCCGTATAATCTATTTTCGTAATAAATATACATGTAAGGAGGGAAGGGAGAAGCCTAAGTGATATTTACATTCGCCTGGAACTACCTAATTTATAATTTATTGTCTAGATTTCCTGCCAATCATATCAGTGCTAGACAAAGCTGTTTCAAGATATAATATCGGTAGCTCTGAATATATCTCCTAAGTAGGCCTCTAATCTATTTTCGTAATAAATATACATGTTTGGAGGGAAGGGAGAAGCCTAAGTGATATTTACATTCACCTGGAACTACCAAATTTATAATGTATTGTCTAGATTTCCTGCCAATCATATCAGTGCTAGACTTAGCTGTTTCAAGAAGTAATATTGGTAACTCTGAATAACCCCTAGCAGGCCTCCAGGCTGGTCCTCCGTTATCAGTTCACTCTCATCTTCCGAAGTGAGAGTACGTATGTTTCTTCTTGCTGACTTCAAGGCCTTTTTTCACCCCCATGCAAATGGCCCTGTGACCTTTACCCCCTACTAAACCTCGTGTGGAAAGAGGTAAAGGGCTGACAATTGATAAAAGAGTGACTACGATCTTTCTATTGAGTAAAACAGTGCAAGTGGAATTGTAAATAATGTGTAAATAATGTATAAACAGCAAGTGAAAGTAATGAATGTAAATATACGTGAACAATGGAAAATAGTTTTATAAGTTATTTCAAGTGACAGTGCACAACACAGTGTAAATAAAATAGAAATGTAAATAACGTAAATAAAATAGAGAACGTAAATAGAAATGTAAATGAGTAGTATTATAAGAATACGAGTATATACCTTAGGAGTAATGAAAGTGAAAGTTTCACTCTAGCATGTCTGAATGCTATGAGTTATGAGAGTGAAGATGAAAGTGACATTCACTCTCAATGCCAGTATACAGGACGAGAAAGTGAATGCTACGTATTTTACTGAAAGAAATTGAATCCCTACAGTGACAATAAACTAATACTACTGAAGGAAACTTATGGATAAGGACTGTAGATATATATAAGTGTTATATAGTAATAGAAGTATAAAGTGTGAGGGGTTTTATGAATAATAAATGACAGACTACCAAGAGCGAACTAGTGCCAGTGCGACGATCAGACGCGCTCGTAATTTCCATTGCTTTCACAGTGTTTTTTTTTTTAGTATGGATCCCAAACTACTAGAAAATCATAGAGTAGTGTTTATAGTGTTTGTATCTGGCTGTGGTAATCATACTACGGGTTGTCGGGAAGTGTAAAGTGGAGACTTCGTTACTCTAACTCAGAGGTCTCCACAAGTCCTACGGTAACCGACGAAGGCTCAACAATCATTCCAGGAGAAAGCTGAAGGTATGTGCCATAAGCATATGTAATTTTATTATTCTAGGACTAATAACTGATTTTTGGCAAATATTTTTTGAGAGTCTGTCGGAGCCCAAATAACCCCGCGGCACACGCAAGTCATTGGTAAACAAGCCCTCGGTGTAGGGGTTAAACTTCCATCCTTATTCAAGACACTACCCAAATACTTAAATGCACTCACATTTTCCATTTCAAAGCATTAACCCACAGCGTCCCGTCGACGTACTTCCACGTCCTCATGTTTTGTCGCTGCCAATCCCATTGACGTACTTCAACGTCCTGCAATTGCAAGGTTCATAATTTCCACAATTTTCAAAATTCGCGCAAGATTTTTTATTCGGCCACCTACCTAAGCCTCCCCTACCTGCCGCCAGGCGGGCAGCGTCCCAGACCCTGCGTGACCTGCGCTCGCCCTTGTCTCAGTCACTCACCTGTTAGCAGTGACCCAGGTCAGACATGGCACGGAAAGGTCTCTCAGACGACGAAATAGCATCCACCCTGGAGGCCTTCACTGGAGATAGTGATTCTCCATTTGATGATGATGTGGTGGATCGAGATTACGTCCAGCCAGAGGAAGAAATAACAAGCAGTGATGAAGAGGTCCCTTCGCCCCGGAATAAACGGTATGTGACATATCGTAAGGCAAGGGAAGGCCAGTATGCATCCCAATCACGTGCACGGACCTCTCTCCATCCCGATTCTGATGAGGACGAGGATGAGGACGATGACGATGACAGTGGCTTAGGACGTGATATCATCTCGTGGTTGGGTAAGGAGAAAATCTCACCCCGAGGATCAGAATGTGGGGCAAGAAGACAAATAAGGTATAGTCCAAGTCTTTTGTCTGGGGAAGTGGAAAGTGGTGTGGTGGAAGTGCGGGGTGAAAGAGAAAGTGGTGTGGCGGGAGTGCGGGGTGAAAGGGAAAGTGGTGTGAGGGAGGCAGCACGAGCACGTGGTGCACATAAGCCTAGGGGAGAGGAGGTGGAGCCACTCCCCAACACGTCTTTCACCCCACAATATTCCCAAACTTCCTCCCCAGAGCCCCAGGGTGTGGGGAAAGGAAGGAAAGGGAAGGGAAAGGGTAATGGAAAAGGGAGAGGGAAGAGAAGTGCGAGTGATGAAAGGCGCCGCTCTCCACCTCCCCAACCTCCCCCACCACCCTCACCTCCCCACCCTGACGAAGGCGACGATGGGGATGTGGCTGGAGACGGTGGTGTCTCGTGGAACTGGAAAGATGGGAGTAATTTTTCTCCCATCATTCACCCTTTCACTGAGGAGTGGCGATCTGGTTACACGGCTTCAGGTGTGCATGCGGGTTCCACTAGGGTGGATTTTTTTCACTTGTTCTTTGGGGAGGCGTTTGTGGGGCGCATAGTGGAACAGACAAACATATTTTTACGAACACAGCGCCGTGAAAATGAACGTTTGGGAAAAACAAGCAGGCATTCCCAGCAATATGACTATCCTGTGACAATTTCTGAGATGTTCTTATTTTTTGCCCTGATTCTCTTGATGGGTGTGGTAAGAAAGAACCAAATTCCTGCATACTGGACAACTGACCCAATAATCCTCACACCTTTCTTTGGAAAGGTGATGAGTCGTATTAGATTTCAGCAGATTCTCGGCTGCCTCCACTTTTTTGATGCAGAAGATCCAGCTAATGCAAATAACACTGATAAAATGAGGAGAATTAGGCTGGTATTTGATCATTTATGGGAAATGTTCCGCTCCGCATTTTATCCTTACAGAGACCTCGTCATAGACGAGAGTCTTGTGTTGCGGAGAGGCAATATTTCCTTTCACCAGTACATACCCAGCAAGAGACACCGTTTCGGGTTCAAGATCTTTGTTATGTGTGACTGTAAGACTGGTTATGTGCAAGACATAGTATTGTACACGGGCGCACAGACAGATATAACAGAAGATCGTAGTATAGGACTCTCAGGGGCCGTGGTGAAGACAATGATAGAGGAGTACCTTCATCGTGGTCATGTGTTGTACCTGGACAACTGGTACAATAGCCCTCTTCTCGCTAGGTTCCTCCACCAACACGACACCGGAGTCTGTGGTACAGTCAAGAGAAACTGTCGCCATATGGTCAAGATAGGGAGGAAACTTGACAAGAACGAGGTGGTTTTCTTCCAGGCAAATAACATCCTTGCCACCCTGTGGAACCACAACAGGGAAGTTTGCCTCCTATCAACTGTACACAGCCCCCTGATGCACCGCACAGACTCCGTTGATCACCGTGGAAACATGTGCAATATTAGTGGAGAATTATTATATAAGTACAAAAATAGGTTGTAAGTTGAAATAGTAGTCATAGCGACTTCACCGTCTGTGTTATTATGCGCTATTATTACTCTAAATATTTATGTGAGGCCTGAAACTATCTCAAAACAGTTCTCAAAAGTGGAAAAGTGTATAATGTTATTAGGAAAGTATTATGTAAGTTGAAAAAACACAATACGAGTTGAAACAACAGTCACAGCGAGTTCACTCACTACGTAAATAAGCGCTAACATTACGCTAAATGTTATCGAAAGGCCTGTGAATACGTAAAAACAGTTCAGTAAAATGTAAAATGGTATAATGTTATTGGAGATGTATTATGTAAGTAGAAAAAATGATATGTATCATGATTCTATCACATGTTTTTATGTTTGTAATAAATACATATCTACTTACTTTCATTGGTTTCTTAGACTTATAATACCATAGAAAACGTGAGAGCCTCAGACCACCTACAGAGAACATGGTACCAGGTGTGACGAAGGTATACCTATTTAGGCAACTTATGGACCTCGGTGAACACTTTCTTGGTGATTGACCATTGTTTCTGACCAAAAGCGAAAGTTTTAGCAAAAAAAATTGGGTCCAAAAATGGTCGGGATTGGGGGGTACCAGTGGTGAAAAAGTGGTCGGGACGGGGTGGGTTAAATGTAATTATTTGGAAATTAATGACAATGAACTTAAGAAGCCAAGTACATGTGTACTGTACACCGAAAGGCTGACCATAGGAAGAATAACCCACAGGGCAACGTCCTTCCTGTACTGAACAACTACTGTTGGAACCTGTGGCAGTGTGGGATGAGGACATAGCAGTTGTGTCAGGAGTGTGGGTCATAAGAAAAGTGCTGCAGTGAGACATACCCTAGACATGAATACAGAGGACGTACAGACGAGAAGCCAAGCTAGCCAGGAAGAAGTGTCATCGGCTGCAATCATGAATCTATTGCAAGCACAAAGTTTACAACTACAAGCACAATGTGTACAACTACAAGCACAGATTAAAGGACTACAGGCACAGAATAAAGGACAGATTGACCTCAAAGAACAATAGCAGGCACAAATTGTACAGTTACATGCACAGAATGAAGGACAAAAAGAACTCAACAATTACATGCACAGAATGAAGGACAGAAAGAACTCAAAGAACAAATGCAGACACAGAACAAAAAACAGAAAGAATTATATGAGGAGCTGCAAGAGGCAGAACAAGAGCAACAGAGGAATTACAACTGAGGATGCAGAGTCAGTTATATACTTTCATGCGGGAAATGAAGGAAGAACAACAACAGTTGAAGGAGGAAATATACGTTGAGCTACAGTAACAGAAATGTGAGGTAACCAGTAATGTGATGGAGTGCAGACAGCATGTAAACAACCAGTTGAAGTATGTACAGTAGATGACCATTGAGGCATGTAGACAGCCATATGAAGATAATTAGTGAGAGAACTGAGGTGTTGAGAGATACTGCTCTGCTGAACCTCAGGTTAGTGTAAAGGGAGCATATGAAAAAAAAAAAAAAAAAAAAAAAAAACAGTGTATGGTTGATCTTGACACATTCTGAGCATCTAAAGGTAGCACTACAGGACTGAATAATCAGATTGCATAAGTTTAAGTTCTGGACTTAATTATGGTGCCCCAGTTTCTTAGGCCCCAAACCAATCAAGCACATGGCTATAATGGGGTACAAATAAAACGAAACCTCAGGAATTTCATGGCAGAGTATCTTGGGTAGCTTAATGTGTGCAGGTTGAGCTACTCGTTAATCGGAATGGTTGGGATGATAGGCAGAGGGCAGTGCAACTGGCTGTTGGGCTCAAGGGTGCCGCAATGGAAATTCTGGGCCAGATGTCAATAGAGGAGATGAACAGTTATCAGTCTTTAGTAGAAGGACCGGACCGCAGATATGGGATCACGTACTAGACTGAGGCTTACAGAGCAAGAGTCTGGTGTCATGTACAGACTCGAGGCAAATCCCTACAGCAACTTGCTCATGACCTGGAGAGTATGACACACGAGGCATACCCTGGAGCAGCACCTAACATGTTGGCTATTCCTCTGAGGGCCCAGTTCATCGATGCTCTTCATAATGCAGAATCGAAAGTGCAAGTGAAGCAAGGACAACCAAGAAGCATGCAAGAAGCACTAGCCAGGGCTCTAGATTTTGAGTCCTACATAAGATCCGGTACACTCACGTTTCCGGCAGGTCGTAATGAGGATTCAAGGCAAGGAAAGGGGAGATATGTGAAGCGGAAGAATTTGAAGGAAGTTGCTGGTACTGTGAAAAGCCAGGACATAGGAAAGAGGACTGCTACAAGTGAAAGAGGGAAAAGAAGACTGGAGGAGGATGCAAGTTCTGTGGGATACCGGGACACAAGAAGGATGATTGTTACAAATAGAAGAAGGAGCAAGAACAGAGCAGTGCAAGGAAATCAACATTTGTAACAAAAGTGTGTTGGACATGCAGAGATGTGGGACACTTCAGTTCTGAGTGTCCACAGAAGAAAAAGAAGGATAAGAAGAAAGCTGCAGAAGACCAGAAAGAAGCAGGAAAGTAGTGGAGGCTCGTCTTATGGGGCAACCACCAGCCGGCTTTTCCCAAGCAGCCCCACCACTGAGAAAATGCAAGACAACTGCAATAGACGGCGTGCAGGTAGATGGAAGAATTGACGGCAAGAAGTGTTCTGTAGTGACTGATTCACCCCAAGGGCAGACTTTTGTGAGGACTGATGTGTTACATCATCAGTATCTGCCTGAGTCATCAGAACAATTGTGTGACGTAATTGGACACTGCCCAGAATTGAGGAGACCCTTGGATGATTGAAGTAGCAGGGCAAGAGGTCAGCTTCCAGTCTACATAGCCAAGATGGAGGATCCTTGCCTTCTTGATCTTAACTATTTGATGTCCATGGGATGTAAGATGGACTTCTGCTACATGAAGCTGAAGGTTCAAGGAAAGTCAGTTCCCGTTATGACAGTGAGGCGTACCAGTTCTGGTGACAGGGTGAGGGTGCTCCTTACTACAGTGATGCCTCCAAAATCAGGGCTGGTGAGTGGTTCTTTTGACAGCTGTCTAGGGGTGGTGGAGCCTGGTGTACAGTGCAAGATGAAGGCTGGAGGGATGATTGGGAAAACTTTGGTGGAAACAGGTTTATGTGAAATACTGGATGTGGTGGCCAATTTTTCCCATGAGCCGCAGAACATCAGCGAGGGAGACATTGTGGGACTGTGCAAGGCAATGGACCCTTGTATCAGTACACGGCTAGCACTAAATATCGTGCCACCGCTAGCACCAATAAAATGTATCGTCGCACTGCTGGCCACCTTTAATGTATCGGTACACGGCTAGCACTAAATATCGTGTCACCGCTAGCACCAATAAAATAATGTAGCCGTTATGGAGTAGCAGTTAACTACATATTAAGTGTTCTGCTGTATAGTATAACTAGACCACCGTCTTGGATCGACGACACTGTCTGTAGTACACGTCAGCTACTCGCCGTCACTGCTCGACACTTCCCACCAAAGGTCCTCTGCCACGAGAAGGTGGAAGCTGGTCTGTTATTAAGTGGTAGCGTAAGGTGACAGAAATGAGCAGATTAAATCTCTCTTTATTGGGCACAGAATAATATAACTGCGACCCGAGAGATATGTAAGAGCGACACAACCTCCCTTTATAACTGTAAAAGGGCCTCTGACGCTGTACAGTCACCGAGCCGAGTAGGGCGCGGTGCTGAGGTCAGCTAAAAAGTGAGGTGCCGAGCATTACATATATTCTGGGCTTATGCAAAAAGTAGAGATAAATGACAACTCTACTAGCACATTATACACCTCTATTAAATGGTATTAAGTACATTCACATATACCAACATAATAAATGGTTCCCCAGGACTTTACACTTACGCACTATTCATATATCTTTTCACTTCTCCTAACCTTCTTTTTATAATTGAAACAGGGTGGCCCTTGTGGTCTGCCATCCACCTTCTTCCTATACCACAACTAACAGCGAAATAATATTTGGTTGTTCGTCATTCACACTTCATTACACACTGTTAATTATGACTAAACAGCTTTAAAAATTATTATGTAAAATGTGTGATACTACAACTTCATATGGAAAAAGATGTTGACACCAGAACATCGCTCGGCCACACCATTGACGTCCTCGTCGACATTGTTGTCCTAACTACCGTGTAGCCTAACCAGAGTGTAGGGTAGCTAACTATTCAGGAACATCCACTTGCAATCCGCGAGTACAGACACGTGGTATCAGTGGGTTCCCTAATTGGCGCCTTAAATAGTAGCCTAAACCACAAACACAGGACAAGACCATAATAAGTAGAAGACCAACACCAGGACCAAAATAGGAAGGATAAAGGTTTGAAGGAAGATAGGACAGTACATAAGGCTCTAAATCAGTCCTGTTCAGGTGGGAGAGGAAGGTAAGCTCCTGTAATACATGAGACAGCCTGTTCACATTCAAGGGTAACATTGAATGAAGGTAAAAAGGGTCGTAACTGGGATGAGAAGTTCACTGTCAAAGCTAGATGATGCTTGCTAGGCAGAACACCAGGACCAAAATAGGAAGGATAAAGGTTTGAAGGAAGATAGGACAGTACATAAGGCTCTAAATCAGTCCTGTTCAGGTGGGAGAGGAAGGTAAGCTCCTGTAATACATAAGACAGCCTGTTCACATTCAAGGGTAACATTGAATGAAGGTAAAAAGGGTCGTAACTGGGATGAGAAGTTCACTGTCAAAGCTAGATGATGCTTGCTAGGCAGAACTGCTATCTCTTTACTGTGTAACTCACAAAAATCAGGTGCAATATAGTACCCCTTTACTGTAAGGAATTGATTCTGTGAGGCACAAATCACAGTTACATCCTCTGTCTCAGGAAAGTAAAGTACTGTTTCGCATGAATATGAGCATGGAAAACTGACTTCAACTGAATGGGTTGGAAGGTGGAACGTTGCAGAGCAGAGGAAGTATTTGTGTCCGACAAGGCCCTCTTACACTCCTCTACCTTTAATGGTACGAAGACAAAATGCAAAGCAGGACATACATGGAGATCAAGAAATGAGGCCTTACACTTCTCAAATTGATCCACAGTCGTTTCTGCTACATATTTCTTGTCATCTGAGACAACTAGCACCTCTGGACCCTCTTCAGTAACAACAAGTGTACTATTAGCAGTAGCAAAAGGGAAGGAAATGAACCGCCATGCCTGGTATGTTACAGCATTCCTCATAGGTACCAAAATCAGGATGCCTTCATGGGTCAACTGGGCCTCTAACAATGGGTAATAATATTCCAGTTAACTCAGATCAAAGAGTGACATAAGTCCATGCTTCCACATAGCTATATCAAGTGCATTTGGTAGTATATCAAGTGCATTTGTTAGTATATTAGTAGGCAGCAATAAAGCATTAACCCTGTTCAAACTTGCATCGATTAAGCCGTC
The DNA here is from genome assembly GCF_032717465.1 of Coenobita brevimanus. Taxonomy (NCBI): domain Eukaryota; kingdom Metazoa; phylum Arthropoda; class Malacostraca; order Decapoda; family Coenobitidae; genus Coenobita; species Coenobita brevimanus. The sequence continues at coordinate 35,886,924 of NC_136983.1, read as the reverse complement.
CACCATATTGGCTGCATGCTTCTCCAAAGCAGTGGTTGACTCGTTGAGAGCATGTAAGTACTCAGCAAATAACACCAAGTTAGCTAGGGTTGGTAAGTTAATTTGGATGTCGTTCACAAGCTCTACTAGATGGTTGGTAGTCCTAATTATCTCGTTAGCTTTGTTAGTGAACTCATCTAACTGTTTATACACATGCATGATTAATCTACTATTGGCTTTAGCGGCCAGTGTCAAGTCATGCATCTGTCTACCCAATTGCACTACATCCTTATCTAATGCCGTACCAAAGAGTTAGAAAATCCACAAGTCCTCTCTTAGTACGTGCATGGACATGCTCAGAAAGATCAGAGTGTACGTTAGGTAAAGCTACATGCAAGTTAGTGAGCCTGTCGGTGAGCTTGTCTATATGCCTAGTCTGAAGCTCAACAAAGCTTCAGTGTCAGAGTTCGTCAATCGTGGGTTTCGATTAAACATCTTTCCCACTTCCAATAGTTGCTGTCTGAAATTCGACAAGCCTTTGGAGACCTCCTTGACAATATCTGGCATTTGGAGATAGCCTTCCATTGGATAGTAGATGCATACTGCATCTTCCACTACTACGACTTCTCCAAGTGGGCTCTTCAGTGCTCCTGGCATTAACGCAGTCGTGTCCATGTCCGATGTCTTTCCATAAGTCCACCCCAAGCAACGCACGAGGAGTTTGAGCCACAGCCACATTTTTTTTTTCTGCAAGAGTAGATACTCCCTTAATCACTCTTGTTGTGGGATTGTAGCTTGCTGCGATACTCTTGGTTAGGGACAGGTACGGATGATGACATAGACTGCGATGAAGACAGAGGGCACAACACATCAGACGATAGGCCTAGCTCTTGACTTACTAGTTTGATCCTATCAGAATGTACTGCCTCCTGCGTTCCATTAGCTTCATCCTTTATTCTATAAGTATTTCCACGTACTCGTTCCACAACGGTATGGTCCGCGGAACTTAGGTCTGAGCTTGGAAATTCTCTCAGGGTTGTGGATCATAACCTTCTGGCCTGCCTGTAACGTCTTTTCTTGACTACCTTTGTGTTGTTTCGCCATCATCTCCGCTCTTGAGGCTTTTAATCTTTTCCGTACTTCACTGTGTATGCGTTGGAATTTCAACAACTGTACCTTTGCGTAGTCTTCTTCGTTGTATACTGGAGTATGAGGTCCAGCCAACAAATCGTAGGGTAACACTTTCTCTTCTCCATAAAGGATATAATGAGGAGACTTCCCAGTTGATGAATTTTCTGAGGGGTTGATGGTCGCCGCTACATGTGGTAACCAGTCTTCCCAGTTATCCTCCTGATTTGAGGTTATTACTGGTCTCAAGACTTCCAGTATCTTTCTGTTTGTTCTCTCCACCAGGCCATTGCTCTTAGGACTGTAAGGCGTTACAAAAACTTGCTTTACTCCATACATACGACAGATTTCTTGTAACACCTGGTTACGAAATTCACTGCCATTATCGCTGAGCAATACCTTAGCTGTAGAGTATGGACAAATCACTGAAGTCACAAAAGTGTGCGCCACCTCCTCTGAAGTTTTCGTCTGTAAAGGTGCTAAAACAGTGAATCGTGAGAAATGGTCCACTGCCACCAGTACATAACTTGAACCTTGACGACTTCTCGGCAACGCTAAGAGATCAACGAAGACTGTATCCCTGGGTTTTTCCGGTAGAGGATACTCTAAGATGGGAGTCGGAAGTCCTGTCGTTCCTCGTATTTCCGCGCATTTGACACATTGACTGACGTGGGCTTCTATGTCCTTCCTCATGGTCGGCCAATAGTATTTCTTTCTCGCCTCACGTATGCATCTATCGCGACTGGGATGACCCGCTTGAGGTACGTCTTGAACTAACTGTAGCACGGCTTGCTGTAAGATAGCAGGAACAACCAACTGATATGCAGTGTCCTTCCCTGGGGGTTGCTTATACAAAAGACCCTGTAGATGGAAGTGAGTCATTGGTACTGGGAGTTCAGGTAGACAAGTCTCGTCGCCAGACTCCAAGGCATAGATGACTTGAGACCACATCGCATCATTACGTTGTTCCGCTTTTACCGTGTCTGAGGAATACTCAGCAAGAGCAACATCCTCGGCTATGGTAGCAGCAATGTTTCTACTCAACGCGTCGGCTACAACATTTTGACGGCCTGGTAAATACCTGACCTCTGGATCAAACTCCATTACCTTGCCAAACCAATGCGCAACCTTACCGTGCAAGTTTTTTTCCTTTAAACAAGTCGGGTATGGGTGCATGGTCAGTTAAAACAATTATCCGGTAGCCAAAGATAATATCCCGGAAATGTCCTAACGCCCACACGACTGCTAATGTCTCCAAATGTGTCGTCGAATAGTTCTTCTCTGGGGGTCTTAGTGCCCTACTAGCATACGCTATGGTATGTGTCTTTCCTTGCTCATTCTTCTGCTGTAACACCGCTCCCAGACCCAGACCTGAGGCGTCCATGCACAGATAGAAAGGTTGAGTATAATCAGGAAACGCTAATACGGGTGTTTCTGACATGGCTTATTTGAGCTCGTTGAAGCTCTTCTCTTCCGAGGGTCCCCATTTCCATGCAGCGTCCTTCTTAAGTAGCGTCGTTAAAGGTGATGCTATGATGGCATACCTGTGGACAAAACTCCTATAAAAGCCAGTGAGGCCTAGGAACGATCTTATCTGATCCTTGTTCTGTGGTGTAGGAAAATTGGTCATCTAGATACGCTAAGACGTCTTGCCCTAACATCTCGCCAAACAATTGGTTTATCATCCGCTGAAATGTTAAAGGAGCATTACTCAGTCCAAAAGGCATCCGGAGAAATTCAAAGTGCCCACGGTGAGTGCTAAAAGCAGTAATGGGACGCGACTCTTCGGTCAGCTCCACCTGCCAATACCCTGACGCTAGATCCAGACAAGTAAACACAGTATACTGTTACCTTGTTCACTTGCCGAAAATCCACAACAGGTCTCACACCACCGTCCTTCTTAGGCACTAGAAAGAGTGGTGCTCCAAGGCGAGGAGGAAGGCTGGATAACTTCACCACGAAGTGTCCTTTCAACTTCCTCATCCACTGCTTTCCTTTGGCTGTGCGGTAGACGGTATGCGGGCACATAAACTGGATTTGTACCAGGGCACAAACCAATATGATGCTTCACCCTATCCGTCCTACCCAGCGCTTCTCCTGGAAGTGCTACTATGTCGGAAAATTCTCTAAGGAGGGCTAGGAGTCGTGTTTTATGGTCTACATTATCCGTGACCTTCACATATTGCTCCAGCTGTTTTTCCTTAGCCAGACGTACGGGTTCCGATTGAGTCGTTGCTTGAGATGTAACTACAGGAGAGATCACCGGCACGTCGTCGACTTCCTTTATGGGGGCACCATAGCACATCAAGTCGCCTTCTCTGAGCTTAACTGCGCCACCACTCATATTTGCGATGAAGAGGGGCGTCTTCTGGTCTTGGCCAACGCTAGTCAGAGTCGATTCCAGCAACAATGCCTTATGTTTTACAGTCTCAGTTAAGCATACTACATCAGTTCCCACCGACACGTCAGGTACTTGGACAGGAATTCTACAGACAGTTCGACTGGGTAAGTGGTGATTACCACTTACTATAGCCCTGACTTTCTTCCAGTCCATACCCTCCGCTTCGTGTGCATCCGGGGACACCCTTGACGCTTCACTTGTCGGGGTCACAACTGGTTGGACGGCTCCTGATTGGATGCCAGTTCCAGTTCGTGTCGCTGAGGGATTAAGGCCTACTGAGGGTGTATTACTATATCATACTCCTCCATGGTTTCAAAGCCTAACAGCCCATCAGCTGGCAGAGGAAAATCCTCAACCACATAAAACGTAGCACGTAACACGGAGATCGTTTATCTGCCCTCAATGTCAACGGCACCTGGCTTTCTTCATTCTACTCCCTGTCACACCTGTCAACATTACATCAGGTGGTGATAATGTCCAGTTTGTTAGAGGCATTTCACTTAAGTCTTTTCCAGCGCTTTACTAGAAATAATGTTTGTACATGCCCTGTATCTACGATCAGGGACACTTGACCTTTCCCTATGATCCAAGGAATAGATAATAAGTCCACCTTAGTAATAGCTGCCACACACGCATCAGTGGATTGTACTATTTTAATTACTTTGCGCGCGGCCCTGAGCTTCCCCCGAACTAGCTGGGTTCCCTAGTTTCTTCCTCTTTTCAGTGACAAAGGGGCAACAGTCCGTTTCATGAGGACAATGCCCATGTATGACACACCATCTTTTCACCTCTGGCTTAACAGCCTTGGTCTTTTGCTCTGGAGAACTAGTAGCTGTATCTCTCCAGCCCGAAGTTTGCAAGGCTTTGCTAGCTTCTGCATAGCATATGCCTGCCTTCACCAAAGCCTGACTTTCAGTACAGTTAGGATGCTGTTGTACTATATCAGTAGCCAGATTAGGTACAGGTATCTGCCACAAAGGAGGAGGGTTAGTCTAACTTTGCACGCCCATATTGTTAGTCATGCCCCAGGTATTTGGATAAGGGCCCTGGGTTTGCATGCCAATATTAGTATTCATGCCCCATTGATTAGGATTCTGGGTTTGCATGTCAGTATTAGTATTCATGCCCCATTGATTAGGATTCTGGGTTTGCATGCCAATATTAGTATTCATGCCCCATTGATTAGGATTCTGGGGTTGCATGCTAATACCATCTGTGTTTATACCCTATGCATTTGAATAAGGAACAGAAAATAAATTCTGTCCAAAACCTTGTGGTGTACTGAAAACATCTGAAGTATACACAGGTATGTGAGTGGTTGTAGTACTATCACTAATGACTAGATTTTGCATATCCTGAGTGACCAAAGGTACTGTTGTTGTCTCAACTTCCACAGTCTCCTCACTAGGATTACCCTCTAGCAAGACTAGTGGCCATTTTGGATCCAACTGATTGCTCTGGGACTGTTGAATAAGTATGACAGAACGCAAATACAAAACGTTCAAATCCTCATCCAGTCTTTCAGAAATATCCTCATCACCTTGATCCTCAATATGTCCTTCACTCATTTAATATGTCTGAGCACTTTTATTTGATGTATCAACCCACTCATAAAATGCTGAGTCTAGTGGGGTTAATCTCTATTTCCCTAATTCTACGTCCCCACTTTTTTCACTGTATCCATCCAACCTTGTCAGTAATATTCCCCTCCCAGTTACAGGAAGATAAACTGACATAAAAAAAGGATAGTTATGGTAAGTGACAGAAAACGGGACACATATAAATTACACAGAAAGTATATTTATTTCAAGGGAATTCTGAGAAACCTTTATTTCCACTCATCAACTAACTAACGTGTGTTGATTCAAGTGTGTGTGTGTGTGTGTGTGTGTGTGTGGATTAATGCATGGACTCTACCTAGATATGAAAGTCCAGGATGATGTTCCACATTCCACGTTCCACACTCCACCAGACTCCTCCAACCATACACGACAGCCCGCTCGCTGTGGGAGTTAGCAAGCGACTGGTTCGCTCTGCATCACGCCTCGCAGGACGCCACGACGTGCACACACAGCCCACGCCCGCTCCCCTCGACTGGCCTCGGCCATCCGCGCCAGTTGCTACAAGTCGCTCGCTAGTTGACCCACTCCTCACCGCACTGGCTTGAACTCTCCTTATCTCGCCTCTCGCACACGAGAGCGAGATTCTTGCCAGTTTGCGTTTGAAGATGGAGATATCTCGCACACCACAGGGCGAGATAACTGATAGTTTGTGCTTAAGATAGGAATCTCGCACTGGCAGAATAATGGGAGGAATTAATATGCACCACTCCAGTCTATCTGCTCCACTTAACTCACTGGTAATTAGTCCCCTTACAACAGTTGAGTAAGATTTTCTGTTTCACCTTCAGGAACGAGCGATTGCAAGGGTTACTGGTTCACAGCATAAAGCCCTTTAGCACGTATCGTATCCCAGCACTGAACACCAATTTAATGTATCGGTACACGGTTAGCACTAAATATCGTGCCACCGCTAGCACCAATAAAATGTATCGTCGCACTGCTGGCCACCTTTAATGTATCGGTACACGGCTAGCACTAAATATCGTGTCACCGCTAGCACCAATAAAATAATGTAGCCGTTATGGAGTAGCAGTTAACTACATATTAAGTGTTCTGCTGTATAGTATAACTAGACCACCGTCTTGGATCGACGACACTGTCTGTAGTACACGTCAGCTACTCGCCGTCACTGCCCGACACTTCCCACCAAAGGTCCTCTGCCACGAGAAGGTGGAAGCTGGTCTGTTATTAAGTGGTAGCGTAAGGTGACAGAAATGAGCAGATTAAATCTCTCTTTATTGGGCACAGAATAATATAACTGCGACCCGAGAGATATATAAGAGCGACACAACCTCCCTTTATAACTGTAAAAGGGCCTCTGACGCTGTACAGTCACCGAGCCGAGTAGGGCGCGGTGCTGAGGTCAGCTAAAAAGTGAGGTGCCGAGCATTACATATATTCTGGGCTTATGCAAAAAGTAGAGATAAATGACAACTCTACTAGCACATTATACACCTCTATTAAATGGTATTAAGTACATTCACATATACCAACATAATAAATCGTTCCCCAGGACTTTACACTTACGCACTATTCATATATCTTTTCACTTCTCCTAACCTTCTTTTTATAATTGAAACAGGGTGGCCCTTGTGGTCTGCCATCCACCTTCTTCCTATACCACAGCTAACAGCGAAATGATATTTGGTTGTTCATCATTCACACTTCATTACACACTGTTAATTATGACTAAACAGCTTTAAAAATTATTATGTAAAATGTGTGACACTACAACTTCATATGGAAAAAGATGTTGACACCAGAACACCCTGAGTGGCATCAGAGGAAGGCTTGTAAAAGGAGTGTAGTCAAAGAAAATAGGAATGTGCCAGACCACTTACAAGACCTATTTTCAAGGAGTTGCCAATGCCTGAATGGCTCACAAATGCTGAAGTTGAAGCATCTTATGACGAAGTTTGCTGTCTTCTCCACCAGAGACCTAGACCTGGGGTGCACTGATCTGGTGGAGCATTGTATAGACACCAGGGATCACCGCCCGATTAAAAAGCCAGTGCAGAGGATAACACCAGCTCAGTGGCAAGAAATGGAGAAGGTATTGGAAAATCTCCAAAGTCAAGGAATGATAAAAAAGTCCAGTAGTCCTTGGGCATCAGCAGTGGTTCTCGTAAGAAAAAAGGATGGCTCAGTAAGATGTTTTGTAGATGACTGAGCTCTGAATGAAGTAACCGTGAATGATGCATACCCCTTGCCAAGGGTTGATGACACGCTGGATGCTCTGGCAGATGCCAAGTGGTTTTTCACCCTAGACCTGAAAGGAGATCATCTGGTCAAGGTTGCAGAAAAGGACAAGGAGAAAACAGCCTTTTCGTACAGGCAGGGTTTATGGCAATTTAAAATGATGCTTTTTTGCCTCTGCAATACCCCAGCTACTTTTCAGTGTCTTATGGATCATGTACTGGAAGACCTACAGTGGCAAACAGCTCTCATTTATCTGGACGATCCGATTGTGTTTGGACGGACTTCTGACCAGGAATTGGAGAGGCTGTCATAGGTACTCAACAGGATCCAGGCAGCACACCTCAAGCTGAACTCCAAGAATTGCTACTTGTTCCAGAAGGAAGTGAAGAATCTGGGACATATTGTAGGGAAAGGCGGTGTCTGTACTGATCCAGGGAAGGTGGCAGTTGTGGAAAACTGGCCAGTTCCAACTTGTATGAAGGAGCTTTGGAGTTTTCTGGGTTGTGTACCTACTGTCAGCATTTTGTCATGGACTTTGCAATGATAGCTGCACCTCTACACAAGTTGTTGGACAACAGGCAGAAGTTTACATGGAGTGCAGTACCTCAGTAGGCCTTCAATGAACTCAAGCATGCTTTGGCACCCTCTCCAATATTACCGTACCCAGATCAGAGTCAGCCATTTCTTCTGGTCTGCTATGCTAGTGACCATGATATTGGTGGAGTCTGTTGCAGAAGAAGGATGAAAAGAGTACGTAGTGGCGTATTACAACAAGAATCTCAGCCTACTGGAACACAACTACTGTGTGACCTGTAAGGAGCTCTTGACAGTGATGAAGAGCATTGATTTCTTCCATCCCTACTATTATGGGTCCAACTTCATCATCAGGACAGGCCATGCGGCACTGAAGTGGCTGAAGATGTTAAAAAATTCAGAGAGACAACTGGCACACTGGCTTGGGAAGCTGGACCAGCACAATTATGAGGTGCAGCACCGTCCTGAGTGGGTACATGGCAATGCTGACTGCCTGAGTCATCGACGTTGTGACCCAGCATACCGGCAGTATAGTATAACGGAAGACCGTAGCAAGAAATGCAGGCATACTGCGGTGACATGGCAAGTGTCAGCTGAAGACAACCTGAAGAGGATGCAGACAGAAGATACAGGTTTGCAACCAGTGCTAGACTGGCTGCAGCAGAGTACAGTTTGACTATCTTGGGAAGAGGTTTCCAGATTCAGCCCTGCATCTAAGAGCTACTGGAGTTAATGGGACCTTCTTTGTTTGAACAACAGACTACTAGAGTGGCAGTGAGAGACACCCAGTGGCCTAAGCAAGTATTGACAATTGGTGGATCCAAAGAAAATGAGGTCTGGGATCTTGAATGAGTCTCATAACCAGATCACTAGTGCACACCTGGGAGTGAAGAAAACTCTAAGTCAGTTGCGACAGAGGTTCTTCTGGACTGGCATGTGGTAGGATGTTGAAGAGTGGTGTTGGGCCTGTACGTATGCTGTGCCAAGAAGGGACCCAGGAAATGCAGGAAATGTGGTTGCACCCCTTTCCAGGTGTACCAAGTGGGTGCACCAAATGTAAAGAGTCATGGTGGACATTGCTGGACCTCTGCCACTCACTGAAAGAGGAAACCGATATATATGTGTCGCCATGGACTACTTTACAAATTGGCCAGAAGCCTACGCCATCCCCGATCAAGAGGCTGTGACTGTTACTCAAGTGTTGGTTGACCAGTTTTTCTGTCATTTTGGGATGCCACGAGACCTACATTCAGACCAGGGTAGAAACTTTGAGTCTGCTGTGTTCCGTGAGTACTGCAAGTTACTGAGGATCAAGAAGACCAGGACGACCCTACTAAGGGCACAGTCACATGGGATAGCAGAGAAATTCAGCTGGACCCTGTGACAAGATCTGCCCAAGTACTGCATGGAGAGACAAATGGACTGGGACCAGAAATTACTTGCATTGCTGATGGCATATTGGTCTGCATTCCACAAGTCTACTGGTTACACCCCTGCAAAACTGATACTGGGCCATGAGTTACTTTTACCCATTGACTTGTTAACTAAATGTCAAATCGCTTCAATTGATGTGATGAAAGTTTTATGCCAAAATGCCTAATCGAGTCAATTGAGCGGGGCCCTTGCTCCGCCCCGATTATGAAGTACATGGATTCACGCCAATGAAAACTCACCCCTGATGTGGCAGGAGGGGGGATCGGGCCAACTAGGGCAGTGGGGGGGCACCCCCCCCTCTGGGCAGCGTCTCTACCCCACTCCCTCACTCCTTCCTTGTCCTCCATCACCCTCCCACCCCTCCATGCACCTACAACAACACGCATATGCCTGCATCTCTCCTCCCACCACCACCTGTGTCCCTTCCCACACACTCTCGCCTCTCCTCCCACCTCTCTAGCCTTGTGTGCCCCCTGAATCCCACCCCGTCCCTCCTTCCTTGTCCTTCACTACCCTCCCACCCCCTACAGACTCCCAAGAAGTATCAGGCCGCCATTCCAGAACCTCCTGTCTCACACCTCACCCCCACCCCTTCCTCCAACCTCCCGTCCACTCCCCTGTGTCCTCTGCGACCTTTGTTATTGCCATGTGCATCGATTTTTTTTGTTGCGCATAATTTGAAATACCACACCTACATACATTCCTGTTTTCATGGCTGGTGTGACAAATCCCATTGAAATGGCTGGTTTCCACAAGAGAATTATTTTAGTTGTTGCCAAAATTTTTCTCCCCAAGTACCACCAAGGCCTTGTAGGCCTACTTCCCACACTAGTTATCTCCCCACACTTACATAGACACCTGCTTTCATGGCAAGTGTTACAGAACACACTGAAGTGCTTTCTTCTCGTGCGAAAAGTTGGTTATCCACCGTACCTATAGGCCTATTAGATGCAGTCTGCCTTATTCCTGCACAGCCTAGTGATCTCCCCACACCTACATACTGTACACCTGTTTTCATGGTTGGTGTGACAAAACACTTTGAAATGACCTGTTTCAATAAGAAAAATAAGTATTTATCAAAATTTTCATGTTTTCGATTGTTTTCCAGGGGTAGCTATTGTAAACTTTTTTTGAACTTTGACGTGCGATTGTGCGGTAACCATTAGGCCTACAGGGGTGAGGATTGCATTATCAGGTGTGTAAATTCTTCCTCTTTAGCCAGAACTCAATCAATTTGCCCTTGGTGAAAGTCACGAACCCTCCCCAAATTGCGGCAGGGGGGGGGGTACCCACCTGAAATAATTGTGGTCTTAAGGGGTTAGGAAGACCACCTGGTGAGGACCTGCCTACAGACACCTCCAGGTATGCAAAGAATCTTCAGGAAAGGCTGGCTGGGATACAACATCAAGGGCGAGAAGCTCTAAAGTTTTCAGGCGAAGTGATGAAGTGCAAGTATGATGCCAGGGCAAGTGAGGTGAGCTTCAAGGATGGTAAAAAAAATTGGTTTTAAAATCCTCAGCGGAAGAAGGGACAGTCACCGAAGCTGCAGAGCCCATGGGACGGGCCTTACACCGTGTTGGACAGACTATCAGACATAACTTACCCGATTCTGGGAGGCAGGAAATCTTGCCCGAAGATGGTACACGTGAATCGTGCTCACCCCCAACCAAGGATGCTGAGGAAGACCAAGGAGCTGAAGTACAAGCGGATGGTGACAATTTCCCAAGGGAGGAAGTAAAATAGGAAGAGGACCAAGCCATTCCAGGAGGAGTGAACTGTGTGGAGGAGTAGGGACGTCGTCCAAAGAGGCACAGGAGAAGACCTGATACGTTGACGGACTATTTTGTGTATAATTAAATGTTAGTTTGGATTAAGGATTATGTTTGTATACAATGTGTAGTTTTATCGGGATGACAAAGGACTAGGAAGGGTGTACCGTTGAGAAGAGGGATGTGCTAGATAGGAAGTACTGAAAGGTTCTCGGTATTTCTAGTATTTTTCATTTACATGTCAGAGTTGCCAGATCGCCTGCTATTGTGAGAGGAATTATTTTGTACGTTGTACATTAATTTTTCTGCATTTTTTTTTTCCATAATGTTTTATTTTTGTGACTTAAAGTGTGTAATTTTTTCTCAGTTTGTATGCTAAATAATTTAGAGTGTTATGCAGTGTAAGAAGCCTTTGGCATGTTTTGGAAGTCTCCAATTTGGTAACTATTGTTGCTAGGGGCAGGTACTGTATCAGCACGTCCTAGAATGTTGGAGATTGCAAAGATATATGAGGAGATGAAAGAACCTAGGGAGTTTTAGAGTCGTTTCGATATTAGTGTCAGTGCAGTTCAGCGCCAGTTCAGAGTGAGTTTAGTTCAGTGTCAGTGCATTGTAATTGCAGATTGTACAGTACAGATCTGGTACCTGTGAAAACATTGAAGTGTAGTTGGCAAGCATTAAGTTTAATTATTTGGAAAATAAAGACAGTGAAGTTAAGAAACCAGTGTTTTTTTTTTTTTTTTTTTAATGCAAGGAAGAGGGAACCAAAGGCCATGAGCCCACAGTAACAGTTCCCTCCAAGAGAAAAACAAAATACAATAGAGAGCCAAATTCAAGATCCGATCATTTTGAGATGCCTGGAAACACTACGTTTGAAAGACTGGAGATCATAGGCAGCAGGAAATACAGACAGAGGGAGACAGTTCCAGAGCTGACCTGTTGCATAAATGAAAGACTGGGAGTAACGGTTAACTCTTGCATTAGAGAGTTGGACAGAAAATGGATGAGAGTTTGCTGCCAGACAGGTACTACGCGCCCGTCGTAGGGGTGGAGGAATGCACGCAGACAGTTCAGAGGAGCAGTGACCATTAAAGTAGCGATAGAAAAGAGATAAAGATGCAACAGTGCGGCGAAGAGACAGAGGTTGAAGGGACTCAGTAAGAGGAGGAGAGTTAATGAGACGAAAAGTCTTTGACTCCACCCTATTAAGAAGAGCTGTATGTGGGGAGCCTCCCCACACATGAGAGTTGTACTCCACACAGGGGCGGACAAAACCCCTGTATAGAGTCAACAATTGTGCAGGGGTAAAGAAAGAGCGGAGTCGGCATAGCACACCCAATCTCTCGGAAGCAGATTTTACAAGAGATGTAATATGATCTTTCCAAGATAAGTCACGAATAAATGAAACCCCAAGCATGTTCAAGGATGATGCAGGATTAAGCTGAATATTATTAAACATTAGTGGGTACACCTGTGAAAGATTTTGCCGGGTTGATAGGTGTAAGAACTGAGTCTTAGATGCATTAAAGACGACCATATTATTTTTACCCCAGTCAGAGATACGAGCCAAGTCAGACATTAGGTGTGCCATAGCCTCATCCCTTGTTTGTTGAAGTAACTGTTGAGATGGGCGTTGCGGGAACCGAATGGAAAGGTGAAGGGTGGAGTCATCAGCGTATGAGTGGATAGGACTAGATGTACAGCTTAGAAGGTCATTGATGAATAAAAGGAAGAGAGTTGGTGATAGGACAGAGCCCTGAGGAACACCACTGTTGATAGATCTAGGAGAAGAACGATGGCCGTCTACAACAGCGGCTATAGAACGACCAGAAAGGAAGCTAGCGATGAAGGCACAGATAGAAGGATAGAAACCGTAGGAGGGCAGTTTGGAAATTAAAGATTTATGCCAGACTCGATCGAAAGCCTTTGAGATGTCAAGTCCAATGGCAAAGCTTTCGCCAAAGTCCCGAAAGGAGGATGACCAGGAGTCTGAAAGATAGGTGAGAAGATCGCCAGTGGAGCGTCCCTGACGGAACCCATACTGACGATCGGAAAGAAGGTTGTGATAGGAAAGATGCCTTAAAATTTTTCTATTAAGAATTGACTCGAAAACTTTTGAAATACAGGACGTTAAAGCAATTGGACGATAGTTGGAGGGTTGGGAGTGGTCACCCTTCTTTGGGACTGGCTGAATGAGAGCAAACTTCCAGCAAGAAGGAAAGGTACAAGTTGACAGACAAAGGCGAAAGAGTTTGCCTAGGCAGGGTGTAAGCACAGAAGCACAGTTCTTGAGAACAACATGAGGGACTCCATCAGGCCCATATGCCTTGTTAGTACTGAGGCCAGTGATGGCAGAAAATACATCCAATGAAGAAATTTTAATGTCAGCCATGAGGAAGTCAGAGGGGGGAAGTGATGGAGGAACAGCACCGGAATCGTCTAAGGTGGAATTGGAGGAGAAAGTCTGTGCGAAGAGATCTGCTTTATCAGTAGAAGACATAGCTACAGAACCATCAGAGTAGAAAAGAGGAGGGAAGGATGATGAGGTAAAGTTGTTAGAAAGATTTTTGGCAAGGTGCCAGAAGGAGCGGGAAGAATTCGAGTTGGAGAGTTGAGAGCATTTAGTATGGATGAAATTATTTTTAGTAGAGCGAAGAACAGACTTAGCACGATTCCGGGCAGAAATGTAAAGATGATGTGATTCAGGGGTGGGTTGGCTCCGGTACCTTTTGTAGGCCTTCTCCTTGTTGCGGACAGCATTAGAACAAGCGTGATTAAACCAAGGCTTTCTTGCGTTAGTCAAAGGATATGAGAAAGGAATGTATGCTTCCATACCCGAGAGAATAACCTCCGTAATGCGCAAGGCACATTCAGATGGCTCACGGCCATGGAAGCAATAATCATTCCATGGAAAATCAAAGAAGTACTGCCTGAGGGCCTCCCAGTCCACGGCTCCAAAATGCCACAGACGACGTTTCCCTGGAGGGTCCACAGGCTGTACCGGAGTGATAGGACAGGTTAAGGTAATAAGGTTGTGATCGGAGGAGCCCAACGGAGAGCAAAGATTAACAGAGTAAGCAGAAGGATTAGTTGTGAGGAAGAGGTCAAGTATGTTGGAGCTCTCTCCAAGGCGGTCAGGGATACGGGTAGGGTGCTGTACAAGCTGCTCTAGGTCATTCAGGATAGAAAAGATGTAGACTTGTTCACCAGGTGGATCCGTGAAAGGAGAGGAGAGCCAAAGGTGGTGGTGAACATTGAAATCTCCAAGAATGGAGATTTCAGAGAAAGGAGAAATGGACAGAATGTGTTCCATCGTAGAAGTAAGATAGTCGAAGAATTTTTGATAGTCAGTAGAATTAGGGGATAAGTAAACAGCACAGATATATTTAGTCAGAGAATGACAGGAATGCCGAAGCCAGAGTGTGGAGAATTCAGAAGAATCAAGTTCAGGAACACGAGAGCAAGATAAGTCGTTGCGTATGTATACACAACAGCCACCTTTGGCTTTGAAATGAGTATAGAGAAAGTAGGAGGATACAGAAAAGGGTTTGCTGTCAGTTGCCTCAGATAGCTGAGTCTCCGTTAGAAAAAGAAGGTGAGGTTTAGAGGAGGAGAGGTGGTGCTCAACAGAGCGAAAGTTAGAGGAAAGGCCGCGAATGTTGCAGAAATGAAGAAGAGAGTCAGACAGTGGTTCCAGGCACCTGGAGTCGTCACCGGGAGAGGGGCAGACGGTGGGGGCATTTATGGTCCCCCCCTCCTGGGGACTCCGAGGCTAGATTAAAAGACGCCATTTTTGTTGAATTTAGAATAGGAAGTGTAGTGTGTACTGTGCATGTAGTTTGGTGTAGATAGTTAGAGAAATTTGTACTGGAGAGCATGCTGGCCTACTCTCTGTGTAACTGAGACACTGAAAAAGTTCAGCAAAGGGGGATGGTCAGGAACTAGTCCTGAGGGCTGATGAAACGGGAACTCCAGCACTCCCTGTCATCAGCTTTCCATCCACCTCGGGAGTACTGCCCCAGCTGATCTTGTGTACTGTACACCGAAAGGCTGACCATAGGAAGAATGACTCACTGGGCAACATCCTTCCTATACTGAACTACCGCTGTTGGAGCCTGTGGCAGTGTGGGACGGGGACGTAATTTTTACACTAATAACTGAAAGTATAAGTTCTTACCCCACGAAATCAACAACATAAAAGTAACTTCATGACTCTTAGTTAGTTTGGCAGAAAAAATAAAGAAACTGTCAGCTTCTGTTTCCATAACAGAATTGAACTCCATACTCACTTTATCGGAACATATCATAATAGTTGTTACTTAAGCGTAGATGTCAGTGCAAAAATCATTAATTTCTGTTCATTACAATCTGTCAATATTTACTCCGCTTAATATGAAAATATATCCAAATAAATTACAACTGTGTATGGCGACAAACGCAGTAGCATTTTACTTGACGGTCTATATGGGGAACCATCTACTAACAAGAGAAGATTAAGTTGCTTGGATCAGTACAATCATAATTTTGTGGTTATTTCTTATGCCTCTAACAACGACAATTATAATACGTTCGGAACGCGTATTTACCGCTCGCACAAAGGACACCTCATAATGGGGGAGAACGTTTACACACACACACACACACACACACACACACACTTTTCACCATTCGTTCATACCCGTGTTAGCTGTGGAAGATATTGATATTCTCCAAAAAAAAAAAAGTACTTTTTTTTTTCAATTATTTGACAACAGTCGTTTAGTATAGTACAACGCAGATTAATCTGTGAACACAAAACCCCTTCATGTATATTGCACTTATCCAACAATGACGCGAACGGAGACTGATGACGTACTTTTTACAGACAGGCTGGAAAATAAAACAACGATGAGACTCCTGTGTGCTGACGTTTTGCCTCACGACTTCAGAATACAACAGTGCTGAATTCTGAAGCAGTCGTGAGGAAAGCTTTAATATATAAGAGCCTCATATTAATGCTTCATTATCGCAATTAAAGCTCTTGACTAGACAAGTTTTGTTAGTGTCACATATTCTCCTATGGTCACTTTAACCTGGCTTAGGTTTTTCTCCTTTTGTTGCCTATTTCACGTGGGTCAGTGGCAAAAAAAAAAAAAGACAATATTACAGCTCTACATTCTTTTAATAGCACTCCCTTATAACTGTCATCATATACTAGTGTTAATCAATTGTATCCAAGATGGTGAGACTGCAGTTTTAGGCCAGGTTAAAGTGAAATGAATATAATGTCATTGTTGTTTTCGACGGTACTGCGATAAATATTTGAAGTAGACTAGAAAACTGAACATGGAGAGTGTATGATTTATAGCCTATAGGATGTAACAGTGAAGTTTACTGAATTCAAGAACTGTTCATTGCAATATTAAAGTAGGACGAAATAATAATGTACTAAATTACTCTACAAGCGTCTTCTCTTTGTCTGATACCTACAGTAACTCCCTACTGAGACCATATCAGAAAAATTACTTATCAATATACTTGCCTCATGCCTAAAATAGCATGGATAATTTAACACAGTGTTGACGCAGCTTTCGACAAATGATGAAGCATCATTCAGTATCATTATACATCTGACACTTCCTGTATCCTAGCACTACCATTTGCTTAACCACTTCACTGCGATGGCGCATTTTGTACTTAATCCCACGATGGTGGTATGTGGTGACAATCATCAGCCACTCATTTGATATAGCGCTGCATGCTTCTTCCTCTCTCTTTCTCTTTCTGTTCATTAGTCTGCCCATCTCTCATTCCTATTTCTCCCTTTCCTTCCTGTCACTTTTCGTTACTTTTCTTTTCACTTCAGGTGGGTCAACACTAAGGGACAATGTACTAGTTGTATCCATATTTTTGCTTTTATATGTAATTATTAACTATATTTTTCATTATCTTATTATTTTATCTACATGCAGTGTATATGTATATATATGATAATTTACGTCAGACTTACCATCAGCATATGTAAAGATTCACCTAGCAACATAGCATCACATAGCTTGCCTCACAGGCATCAGCATCGAACATTCGGTGCATTGTCAGCTTCATTCCCACCCCCCACTGTGAGCTTAGAGCCGACAGTAATAGCCAAGGAGTGGGGATAGTAAGACGTACTAATATAGCACTCCAATTCATACTGTGTAACCCTTGTACGTAACTGTAAAATACTGTGTGAATAGTGAAATATCTATTTTGCTATACCAGACTTTACTTAACCTCCAAACCTACTACATAGTGGAAGATTATATATTAGAGCGCTATGAGTAAAATAAGGAAGGAGAGGGAATCAAGGAAAATACCAGCCAGGGACTGAGTGATCATCGGCAAGCCAGCTACCCCAAACATCGAGAGGATGTCCTATACACATTGCAGTTATTCATCTTCTACAAATGCGCCAGGCCTGATCTGTGGTGTCTGGTACATAAATTGGTGGCAGCTGTGCTCCTACATGCCTCAAGAGTTTAGTCTCCATCAGTGTGTCGTCTTGTGAGTCTCGGGGTTTACACACAACGTTGTTGCCCTCCTTCCTACCATCCCTATCCAATTATCTCCCTGGCTTGGTGGTATCCATATTTTTAAGGAGTCTTTTATTATTCATTTACCACCACATTCTCACCTCACTTTCACCATGCATTTTCACCCCAACCCTCCGGGCTCAGTGCTTGGTCAGTGAGTAGTGGTGTCTCTCACAAACCTTCTCAGCTGTGGCCAGTGGTCCCGGGGTGCAACGCCTTCTAAGAAGATTCTCAACTAGCTGCTGGATGCGTCACCCAGTGACCGCCTGGGGGGAGCGTATTCAGGATTCTTCTTACGGCTAGGCGCATGGCGAGGGGATTCACAATTCTTCTCAGTGCCTGGCGAGTGCATTCCTGCCGTTGTGGTGTATTGCTTCTTCTACAACATCCTGCATTGACTCTTCTTAAAGGGGAGTGCGAGAGCATGTGGATCTTCAGTCTTCAATCAACCTAAAACATGCGTGAGCTACAGCATAATGCCCCTGGAAACTCACTGACACCTCCACCCGGACCCCACAGAGTAGCCGCAGCCGAACCGCAGAATGCAGTGCGACAACGGCACAAGTCATCCCAGGCCGTGCGCCCCTATGACACAGCCTGCTCACCTTCGCCCTAGCAGGAATTCAACACTACCTTCGGGGAGAGGTACCGCCGGATCAGATCGGGGTGGAGCTGCCTATCCAGCTCCAAACAGCGCCCCTCAGGAGACGGCCGATAGCCACTCCCGCCTTCAACAGGAGTGTGCCTATAGCCTCTCCGAAGGTGTCTTCTCCTTTGGGACGCCTATAGCCGCTCGCCCGTCATACGGGAATTGGTGTCTCACCGACCTGAGGGTAATAAGGAGACGGCCAATAGCCACTCCTGCCTTCGTCAGAAGGTGTTCTTCCAGGGACAGCCAATAGCCGCCCTACACCCCCTCCTGCAGGAGACGGCCCCTCCCTGATGGCACCCCTTGACTCTGGGGGCCGCAGTCCTAGGGTACTCCAGGCCCCCCCCAGGACACCTGGGTGAGATCTCCCCACACCCCGACGGTGGAAGACCTCCACCTCCAGCCGAGACCTGAGCCAGAGATTTCTGGACCTGTTTGGCCCCAGCCCTGAGGGTCACACCCTTGTACCCAGCCTGGAGAATACGGGTCCCTTTGCCACCTGCAGCCCCGGACGAGAGAAGACACCCCTATGAGTCGTCCCATGCCCTCTCGGCATGCCCTCCCCTGGCGGTGCCCCTGCTCCGGCAGAATTGTCCCCCGCGTGTCTCCCAGCCACCCCCACCGTATAAGTGACTTACGTTAAGTGTGATGTTGCCCCAAACTTAGTGTAACAGTGATACAGTGACTTAGTATATGTCGAATAACAGGGCAAGTGTTCAGGAGAAGATAGCAGGAGAATACGTGATATCATAATTTCGCTGCTACCAAATGTCATAAAAGACTTTGTAGTTACTTGTAGAGATGTTTTATATATTAGACTTGTGGACGAGCAGTTGTTATACTTGAGTTGTTTGTAAGTAGATAATCTTGGTTCCCATTTGTCATGCAATGACAGGAGAGGTAAGGAATAGTATGGGACTATTTTTATTTGTCTTGGAAATATTAACAAAGTCTCTCACACACGAATGAGTATAAGTAGAGTCCCGCTAGCTACCTCCCTGTCTCGCTCTCTCTCTCTTCCAATTTGCTAAGCCTTTCTCCCCACTACCTGCCGATTTTATGGCCTCTCTCCTTCTGAGCTCTCTTTCCTAAACTCTGGTGAAACAGGGGTCGTGTCACGTGTGTTACACTGTGGTTGGAGAGTTCCAGAAACCTGTGTGTGAGTATGTGTGTATGTCACTAGGCTTTGTTCTCCTGCTATTTCGCAGACAAATTACCTGCATCATCTCCTGACATTGCTACTTCCTAATCTGTCATCAGCTTATCCTCAGTTTAACCCGCCCCGTCCCGTCGACGTATGGGTACGTTGCAATGATTTGCATTTGCCAGTCCCGGCGACGTATCGGTACGTCGTGCAATTGCAAGGTAAATAAATTGCACAATTTTCAATTTTTGTGCGTGATTTTTCGTATGTATACACGGGACACCTTCCTCTATTCCTCTACAAGATGCCAAGCAGGGACAATGCCTTACACCACATAACCTCCCCTCTCCCCCCCTCACGCCATTGTCTCGGTAATTCACCTGTTACCAGTGACCTGGCTAGTAAAGATATTCAGGGCCAGAGTGATTCCCCAATCGATGATAATGTGGAGGACAATGTTTACATAGCATTAGAAGAAGAAACAGCCGGAAATAATGATCAGGTAATGTGGCAAAAAAAGGTCAGGTATGGTGATTAGTTTGTGAGTGAAACAATGCTTACAATGCCTTTATTACTGCTTGAAAACCAATATACTCTCATACTACATATACATTCGTACCAAGTAAATAAATAAATACCGTTTATGAGTGGATAAAATAGTTACCCTCCCCTAGAACTCGTTTTCTCTGGTGCCAGCATGTTAGAAAAGCCAGTCAGGTAAGAAGGAACTCCTACCTGGATTAGGTATTTTAAACCTCAGGTGAGCAATTTCTCTATGAATTTTCGATGTTTCTCACAAAAAGCGAAGGTTTTAACCAAAAAATTTTTTTTCAAAAATACCTCGGGACTGGGGGATGTCGGAGGTGCGGAAAACCTCGGGACGTGACAGGTTAACTTGCAAGATCATTTCCCATTCCCAGGCTCGCATAGAGCTGTCTATCTGTCTATTTATCTATCTATCTATTATGATTTGTAAATATAATATGGACTCATAACATTGCTCGGCCCACGCTGCTGAAGGTCCTCGGACAGCAATTATCATTGACATATGCTAATCTATTAGTACATAATATTGATTATAATATTGTATACATATAACATTAATAGTAAATAGCAATTATCCAGTAATATTACATTTTAAACTAGTTGTATATATATAAATGCATTAAAAGTAAACTATCTAACAGTAATACAGTATGTACTTGGGTTATTGTAGTGAAATGTATATATGCAAGAAAAAAAAAAATTTACAGTTAAGATTATGGTAAGAGTTATTGATATTTCATTTAAAGATAATGGTACTGGGATGCCATACATGCTTCATTCTTCTTTGTATTGTTTATATATATATATATATATATATATATATATATATATATATATATATATATATATTATATATATATATATATATATATATATATATATATATATATATATATATAATTGATACTATATACAAAATATGTACAATTCATTCAGGGGGGTTAACTTGGATGTTAACTCTCCCCCCACTAAATACTGACTTCAAATTAGCAATTCTTGCATGCATTCTGTGCATTGCGAACAGCAGTACAACTGCAAATACAATGCAGAAGATTATAAAGACAGTAGGTGCTGGGCTATACACATAATATGGGTTGAACATACTCAAACTCAAATCTTCCCAGGGCTTCATTGTTTCATTGATCAGCTGCATAGTTTCAAACTTAAGTGAAGTCAACTTAATACTTGTGCTCATGTTTAAGTCCATATCAGGCAGTGGGTGGAGATGTTTGGGTGTATGATTGAGAATGGCGTAGTGATTGATGGTGGATAAAGTAGACATGCCTGGTTTAAATACCGCACAGTAGTCTGGTGCTATGTATAATCCTGAGGCTGAAGTATGAGATGGTGGTATATCTGGACAGACTATGTAAACTGATGTGTTATGAGTGAAATAAAAAAACTGTGAGTGTCCGATGCGTTGATGGTGCACAAGTTTATCTGGAGCAAAAGTGAAGTTGCAATGATTATGAATATTGTCATTTCTGATGATAGCCATTTCACAAGGGACTGTATCAGTAGGCTGAAACGTGAAAATGTACGCAGGACAAAGATGAGCAGCATGTAAGGATGTGTGGCACTTTCGTTCAATCGTTGATTCACTTGCGAAAGTGACAGTGTCCCGTCTCTTGGAGGCCATGATGAGTTTGGTGTCTGTGTTGATGTTGATGATGACCAAAGTGTTGTTATTTTTATAGGGGAGGGGATGTATTTGGTATACTGTGAACAGGTCTTCAGTTATGAATGGTACATGAACTACTACTGATGTTGGTGTTAGTGTTGCTTCTAAATATGGATAATATTGCATGAATTCCCTACTGCGGAACAACGGCTTCAATTTATGTTTATGTATGCCTTGACTAATTATCTGACGTAGCTCATGAACTGGGAGTAAGTCAATTGTGATCTTGCCATCATCAGCATTCGAAATTCCTTGCATAAGTGCCCTGAAACGATCTCTAGTGTTGTCTAATTGTAGTAGAATCGTGTCAATATGTTCTGTGATGATGGAGAAGTGTTGGAAAAGTGTAATGTTTCTTTCCATTTCATTTATTTTATCTACACTCTCGAGAGCTATGTTTTCTGCCTTTTTCAGATTTTTCACAATTGTCTTCATTGCTGAGTTCTGTCCTGTGATGAATTTATCTTGGTATGTTAGTATCTGAGCTATCTTATTAAATTTGTTGTTTATTTCTTTAACCCCTACACCGCGGGCTTGTTTACCAATGACTTGCGTGTGCAGCGGGGTTATTTGGGCTCCGACAGACTCTCAAAAAATATTTGCCAAAAATCAGTTATTAGTCCTAGAATAATAAAATTACATATGCTTATGGCACATACCTTCAGCTTTCTCCTGGAATGATTGTTGAGCCTTCGTCGGTTACCGTAGGACTTGTGGAGACCTCTGAAGTAGGGTAACGAAGTCTCCACTTTACACTTCCCGACAACCCGTAATATGATTACCACAGCCAGATACAAACACTATAAACACTATTCTACAATTTTCAAGTAGTTTGGGATCCATACTAAAAAAAAAAACACTGTGAAAGCAATGGAAATTACGAGCGCGTCTGATCGTCGCACTGGCACTAGTTCGCTCATGGTAGTCTGTCATTTATTATTCATAAAACCCCTCACACTTTATATTTCTATTACTATATAACACTTATATATAGCTACAGTCTTTATCCATAAGTTTCCTTCAGTAGTATTAGTTTATTGTCACTGTAGGGATTCAATTTCTTTCAGTAAAATACGTAGCATTCACTTTCTCGTCCTGTATACTGGCATTGAGAGTGAATGTCACTTTCATCTTCACTCTCATAACTCATAGCATTCAGACATGCTAGAGTGAAACTCACTTTCATTACTCCTAGGGTATATACTCGTATTCTTATAATACTACTCATTTACATTTCTATTTACGTTCTCTATTTTATTTACGTTATTTACATTTCTATTTTATTTACACTGTGTTGTGCACTGTCACTTGAAATAACTTATAAAACTATTTTCCATTGTTCACGTATATTTACATTCATTACTTTCACTTGCTGTTTACACATTATTTACACATTATTTACAATTCCACTTGCACTGGTTTACTCAATAGAAAGATCGTAGTCACTCTTTTATCAATTGTCAGCCCTTTACCTCTTTCCACACGAGGTTTAGTAGGGGGTAAAGGTCACAGAGCCATTTGCATGGGGGTGAAAAAAGGCCTTGAAGTCAGCAAGATGAAGCATACGTCCTCTCACTTCGGAAGATGACAGTACACTGATAACGCAGGGGCAGCCTAGAGGCCTGCTTTAGGGGTTATTCAGAGTTACCAATATTACTTCTTGAAACAGCTAAGTCTAGCACTGATATGATTGGCAGGAAATCTAGACAATACATTATAAATTTGGTAGTTCCAGGTGAATGTAAATATTCTCCCTTCCCTCCTTACATGTATATTTATTACGAAAATAGATTAGAGGCCTACTTAGGAGATATATAATCAGAGCTACCAATGTTAAATCTTGAAACAGCTTTGTGTAGCACTGATATGATTGGCAGGAAATCTAGACAATACATTATAAATTAGGTAGTTCCAGGTGAATGTAAATATCACTTAGGCTTCTCCCTTCTCTCCTTACATGTATATTTATTAAGAAAATAGATTATACGGCATATTTCAAGGGGAAAAAAACAGCGAAAATTAGCGAACGAGTGCACGTGAGGTGTTGTCAGGTGATAATTAGCCAATTCCAGGTGTATGGCACTCTCACTTACCTGATTTCTTTCTTGTATATATTATTTGGTATAAGAATACGACATAGGGCTTATTTCAATGGATGAAATCAGTGAAAAATTCCAGGGAAGATTTACTTAGCGTAGCATGGCCGGGCAGGCGAGAGCATAGGGTAATGGAGGGGGGGTAGGGAGGGGAGTCAAGAACGGGGAGAAATGGCTAAATTGTCAACAATGGATGGGAGTACAGATGAGATTAGGAGTGCTGACTAGTGTTGGACATTGTCAGTACTGATAGATGATACAAGCCCCCACTTGAAAGCCCGGGTGAATTCAAAATAACACAGAATCACAAAAGCGACGCCCCGCGGTATGATCCCTTGCTCACAAGCGTCACGAAAGTGACGCCCCGCGGTTAAGGGGTTAAGGTCATCCTCTGTAGCCAATCCAAAGATGTTCCCAATAACTGCGCCACCCAGGTCGAACAAACCGCGCTTTTGGCGAGTACGTGTGATGTTGTTCCTGTCGCTCAATACCTCCGTTCCATAAGATGGAAGATCTTGGATCATGATGAGCATAGTTGACTTTGCCTGTTCTAGTTTTCATTTCGCTAACTTTACCATTTCATTCACTAACTTTGTGTTATGTGCTTGTGAAACATAATTTCGTTGCTACCAAATGTCATAAAACACTTTGTAGTTACTTGTAGAGATGTTTTATATATTAGACTTGTGGATGAGCGGTTGTTATACTTGAGTTGTTTGTAAGTAGATAATCTTGGTTCCCATTTGTCATGCAATGACAGGAGAGGTAAAGAATAGTATGGGACTATTTTTATTTGTCTTGGAAATATTAACAAAGTCTCACACACAAGTGAGTATAAGTAGAGTCCCGCTAGCTACCTCCCTGTCTCTCTCTCTCTCTCTCTCTCTCTCTCTCTTCCAAGTTGCTAAGCCTTTCTCCCCACTACCTGCCGATTCTATGGCCTCTCTCCTTCTGAGCTCTCTTTCCTAAATTCTGGTGAAACAAGGGTCGTGTCACGTGTGTTACACTGTGGTTGGAAAGTTCCAGAAACCTGTGTGTGAGTATGTGTGTATGTCACTAGGCTTTGTTCTCCTGCTATTTCACTGACAAATTACCTGCATCATCTCCTGACATTGCTACTTCCTAATCTGTTGTCAGCTTTTCCTCAGTTTAACCCGCCCCGTCCCGTCGACGTATGGGTACGTTGCAATGATTTGCATTTGCCAGTCCCGGCGATGTACTAGTACATCGTGCAATTGCAAGGTCCCTAATTTACACAATTTTCAATTTTTGCGCGTGATTTTTCGTATGTATACACGGGACGCGTTCCTTTATTCCTCTACAAGATGCCAAGCAGGGACAATGTCTTACACCGCATAAGCTCCCCTCTCCCCCCCTCACGCCATTGTCTCAGCAATTCACCTGTTACCAGTGACCTGGCTAGTAAAGATATTCAGGGCCAGAGTGATTCCCCAGTCGATGACAATGTGGAGGACAATGTTTACATAGCATTAGAAGAAGAAACAGCCAGAAATAATGATCAGGTAATGTGGCAAAAGAAAGTCAGGTATGGTGATTAGTTTGTGAGTGAAACAGTGCTTATAATGCCTTTATTACTGCTTGAAAACCAATATACTCTCATACTACATATACATTCATATCAAATAAATAAATAAATACCGTTTATGAATGGATAAAATAGTTACCCTCCCATAGAACTCGTTTTCTCTGGTGCCAGCATGTTAGAAAAGCCAGTCAGGTAAGAAGGAACTCCTACCTGGATTAGGTATTTTAAACCTCAGGTGAGCAATTTCTCTATGAATTTTCGATGTTTCTCACCAAAAGCAAGGGTTTTAACCAAAAAAATTTTTTTCAAAAATACCTCGGGACTGGGGGATGTCGGAGGTGCGGAAAACCTCGGGACGTGACGGGTTAACTTGCAAGATCATTTCTCATTCCCAGGCTCGCATAGAGCTGTCTATCTGTCTATTTATCTATGTATCTATTATGATTTGTAAATATAATATGAACTCATAACATTGCTCAGCCCACGCCGCTGAAGGTCCTCCGACACCAATTATCATTGACATATGCTAATCTATTAGTACATATATAATATTGATTATAATATTGTATACATATAACATTCATAGTAAATAGCAATTATCCAGTAATATTACATTTTAAACAAGTTGTATTTATATTTGAATAAATGCATTAAAAGTAAACTATCTAACTGTAATACATTATGTACTTGGGTTATTGTAGTGAAATGCATACATGCAAGAAAAAAAAAAGTTTAAAATTAAGATTATCTATCTATCTATCTATTGCCAGACGCCTCAATCCCGTTTGGGGTGTCCACAAACAAATCGCCTCCAAGTCGCCCTTTCCCCCGCCATTTCACTGCCCTGCTCCCAACTCACACACCCCTCTCTCATATACCTCTCCACCCCATCCCTCCATCTCATCCTCGGCCTCCCCCTCCCTCTTCCCCCCTCCACCTCACTCACATACACTCTTTGTCAGTCTTTCACCCTCCATCCTCTCCACATGGCCAAACCACCTCAGTGTGTTCCTCATAACGCTTCCTATCACATCCACATCAACACCACAACGCTCCTTTATATCCTCATTCATCAGCCTGTCTCTCCATGTGACTTCACAGGCTCCTCTTAAAAAACTCATTTCCACTGCTCTCACTCTTGACTTGTGTCCTTCCAACAACGTCCAAGCTTCACTTCCGTACGTTAGAGTTGGTATCACAATACTGTCACGTAGTAACTTTTTCACTTCCATGCTCACTTCCCTGTTTCTTATCACTGCTTTCAAAGAACTAGCAACCTTTCTTCCCTGCTGTACCCTTTCAAGCACTTCACCCTCCAAACCTCCATCCTTACTCATCATACTACCCAAGTACTTAAACGTACTCACATTTTCTAATTCCTCACCATCCAACCTCGCTGTACATTCACTGACTTCACCTTTCTCAAAGACTATCACTTTACTCTTCCCTACATTCACCTTTAGATTCCGTTTCTTACACACTCTCCCAAACTCATCCACCAAGCCTTGCAGCTCCCCTTCGTCTTCACTCAACAACACAGTATCATCTGCAAACAACAGTACAGGGAGTTTCCAAACACTATCCTCTCTCACCAGGGCCACTCCAACATCCACTACCCTACCTTGTACCTCTTTTATTACCCCATCCATGTACAGATTGAACAACCATGGAGACATATGACACATCCCTGTTTCAAACCAACTTTCAAAGAGAAAAATTCACTTAGTTCACCATCCACATGCACTGCAGCCTTTGCACCATCGTACATGCTCTTCACAGCATTCAACAACTTCCCATCTACTCCATATATTCTTAACACTTTCCACAATCCTTGTCTATCCACCCTGTCATATGCTTTCTCCAAATCCATGAAAGCCACATACAACTTCTTTCCCTTCTTTAGAAACTTTTCCACTAAAGATCTGAGAATCAATATCTGATCTACACAACCTCTTCCCTTCCTAAAGCCTCCCTGTTCTTCTCCAACTAATTTCTCTGTTCTTTCTCTAACTCTGTCAATAAGTATCCTACCATACACTTTTCCTATTATACTAAGAAGACATATGCCCCTATGATTACCACACACTTCTTTTTCCCCTTTTCCTTTGTACAAGGGAATAATTATATCTGACTTCGAATCCTCTGGGACTTTACCTTCCTCCCAGGCCAATCTGCACATCTTCCAAATCCATTCTACTACTATCTCTTCCCCATGCTTCAGCATTTCACCACACACTCCATCAATTCCTGGGGCTTTCCCTGATTTAACTTTCTTCATTGCTTCCACAACTTCTATCCTACTGATTTCTTCCTGTCTTCTCACCTCCCTCCTTCTCCCAGCCATTCCCCAGCCACTTATACTCGCATTACTTCCATCCTCTACGTTCAACAATTCCTTAAAGTGTTCTCTCCATCTGCTCACATTTTCTCCCTTCTCCACTAGTAATCTACCATTTTTATCTTTCACTCCCCTGCTAACTTCACTTCTACCCTGTCTTACTCTTTTCACCTCTCTTCAGAACATTTTCTTACAGTCCCTGCACTTTACACTCAAATTCCTTCCAAATTCCTCATCCACTCTCTTCTTACTCTCTCTTACTAATCTTTTCACTTCTCTCTTCCTTTCTACATATAACTCCCTCTTCCGCCTCTCAACTTCTTCCACGCCCCAATTTCTCATCCATTCATTGTATGCTTTCTTCTTTTGTGTCACAGCCTGTTTCACCTCTTCAGTCCACCATGCTGTTCCTGGCACTCCCCTCCGTCTTCTCTTCCTTCCACACACCACATCACATGCTGCACATATTTCTTCTGTAAATATGCTACACACACCTTCCACGTCTCCCATCTGCTCCAATTCATATTTTCCCAATCGTTCCTCCACTTCTCTCTTATACTCTGCCTTTTTCTCATCCTCTTGTAACCTTTCCACTCTCCTTCCAACTACTCCTTCCTCTTGTCTTTCCCTTCTTCTATTCCTCCATCTTACTTGAACTCTAATTCTGGCCACCACCAAGTAGTGGTCAGAAAGTCCATTCCCCCAACCTCTATACACTCTTGCATCCATTACACATCTTCGCATCCTTTCATCCACACACACATAATCAATCATTGCCTTCCTTTCATTCAGTTCACCACCCACCCTTCTCATCACTCGCCATGTATACCTGTGGATCATTTTATGCCTGAAGAGAGTATTGGCTATCACCAACCCCCTCCCAGCACAAATGTCCACTAACGCACTCCCATTCTCATCTATATCAGCAGGCACACCCCACTCACCAACTATTTCATCCACATTCACATTCCCAACTTTACCATTCATATCACCAATCAAAAACACTCTCTCATTCCTTCCAAACTTTTGCATGCACATTTCTACATTTGTCCAGAACTCTTCTCTCACTCTTCTAGCACGATCTTCATTGGTCCATACACACACACAATCGCCCACAATTGTATTCCAACTTTCAACTTTACCCACACAATCCCTGACCCAACTGATCCATACTGTCTTATGCTCCTCTTCCATCTTTTACTCACAACTATACATACTCCTTCCTTCGCCCTTTCATTCTCACCTACTCCTGCACATATACCCCATCCATACTCCCATTCTCTCACACTTTCTCCTCGCCATTTTGTTTCAGTTATTCCACATACATCCACTTTCGCACCCTCAAGCACCTGGACAATCTCTCTCTCTTTCACCTCATCATTCTCTCCCCTTACATTCCAAGTTCCAATTACCATGTCCTTTGTCCGGTCCTTGGTCGTCATCGTTTGGTCAGTCCTTGTCCGAGGCTTATTGTTTGTTTTTTTAGTTTGTTGTTTTCCGGGGAGGGCCACTAACCCTCCGCCAACCCTTTTAGTCGCCTTTTACGACAAGGAGGGATACTGGGGGAGTATTCTTGAAAAACCCCCCTACCCCCAGGGGGTAATTAAGATTATGGTAAGAGTTATTGATATTTCATTTAAAGATAATGGTTCTGGTATGCCATACATGGGTCATTCTTCTTTATATATATATATATATATATATATATATATATATATATATATATATATATATATATAAAATAGATACTATATACAAAATATGTACACTTCATTCAGGGGGGTCAACTTGGATGTTAACTCTCCCCCCACTAAATAATGACTCCAAATTAGCAATTCTTGCATGCATTTTGTGCATTGCGAACAGCAGTACTGCAAATACAGTGCAGAAGATTATAAAAACAGTAGATGCTGGGCTATACACATAATATGGGTTGAACATACTCAAACTCAAATCTTCCCAGGGCTTCATTGTTTCATTGATCAGCTGCATAGTTTCAAACTTAAGTGAAGTCAACTTAATACTTGTGCTCATGTTTAAGTCCATATCAGGCAGTGGGTGGAAATGTTTGTGTGTATGATTGAGAATGGCGTAGTGATTGTTGGTGGATAAAGTAGACATGGCTGGTGTAAATACTGCACAGTAGTCTGGTGCTATGTATAATCCTGAGGCTGAAGTATGAGATGGTGGTATATCTGGACAGACTATTTAAACTGATGTGTTATGAATGAAATAAAAAACTGTGAGTGTCCGATGCGATGATGGTGTACAAGCTTATCTGGAGCAAAAGTGAAGTTGCAATGATTATGAATATTGTAATTTCTGATGATAGCCATTTCACAAGGGACTGTATCAGTAGGCTGAAACGTAAAAATGTACGCAGGACAAAGATGAACAGCAGGTAAGGATGTGCGGCACTTTCGTTCAATCGTTGATTTACTTGCGAAAGTGACAGTGTCCCGTCTCTTGTTGACCATGATGGGTTCGGTGTCTGTGTTGATGTTGATGATGACCAAAGTGTTGTTATTTTTATAGGGGAAGGGATGTATTTGGTATACTGTGAACAGGTCTTCAGTTATGAATGGTACATGAACTACTACTGATGATGGTGTTAGTGTTGCTTCTAAATATGGACAATATTGCATGAATTTCCTACTGCAGAACAACGGCTTCAATTTATGTTTATGTATGCCTTGACTAATTATCTGACGTAGCTCATGAACTGGGAGTAAGTCAATTGTGATCTTGCCATCACCAGCATTCGAAATTCCTTGCATAAGTGCCCTGAAACGATCTCTAGTGTGGTCTAATTGTAGTAGAATCGTGTCAATATGTTCTGTGATGATGGAGAAGTGTTGGAAAAGTGTAATGTTGCCTTCCATTTCATTTATTTTATCTACACTCTTGAGAGCTATGTTTTCTGCCTTTTTCAGATTTTTCACAATTGTCTTCATTGCTGAGTTCTGTCCTGTGATGAATTTGTCTTGGTATGTTAGTATCTGAGCTATCTTATTAAATTTGTTGTTTATTTCTTTAAGGTCATCCTCTGTAGCCAATCCAAAGATGTTCCCAATAACTGCGCCACCCAGGTCGAACAAACCGCGCTTTTGGCGAGTACGTGTGATGTTGTTCCTGTCGCTCAATACCTCCGTTCCATAAGATGGGAGATCTTGGATCGTGATGAGCATAGTTGACTTTGCCTGTTCTAGTTTCCATTTCGCTAACTTTACCATTTAATTCACTTCCTTTGTGTTATGTGCATAAACATAATTTCGCTGCTACCAAATGTCATAAAAGACTTTGTAGTTACTTGTAAAGATGTTTTATATATTAGACTTGTGGATGAGCGGTTGTTATACTTGAGTTGTTTGTAAGTAGATAATCTTGGTTCCCATTTGTCATGCAATGACAGGAGAGGTAAAGAATAGTATGGGACTATTTTTATTTGTCTTGGAAATATTAACAAAGTCTCACACACAAGTGAGTATAAGTAGAGTCCCGCTAGCTACCTCCCTGTCTCTCTCTCTCTCTGTCTCTCTCTTCCAAGTTGCTAAGCCTTTCTCCCCACTACCTGCCGATTCTATGGCCTCTCTCCTTCTGAGCTCTCTTTCCTAAATTCTGGTGAAACAGGGGTCGTGTCACGTGTGTTACACTGTGGTTGGAATGTTCTAGAAACCTGTGTGTGAGTATGTGTGTATGTCACTAGGCCTTGTTCTCCTGCTATTTCGCTGACAAATTACCTGCATCATCTCCTGACATTGCTACTTCCTAATCTGTCATCAGCTTTTCCTCAGTTTAACTTGCAAGATCATTTCCCATTCCCAGGCTCGCATAGAGCTGTCTATCTGTCTATTTATCTATCTATCTATTATGATTTGTAAATATAATATGGAGTCATAACAGCAATATCTCCAGATAAAATCTTGTCTTTATTGACTTTTGGTTGCTACACTCAGGTCTTCATACCAAGACAACAGCGCATTGCAAAACAGCTGGAATTCACCCCTGCACAAACCCTACATGACTTACATGAAGCAGCAGTTGCAACCTAAAGCATTCCCTGTGGCCTCTGCCGTGTCTACTCAGGGATAACGACGTGCAGAAAAACCCAAGAAGAACAGAAGGTCAGAGAAGCCCACGTCTGCAACAGATACTAGCACTTCTGATCCCTCAAGTAAGTGTTCTTATTGACACAAGTAAGTGTTCTTTGTCAAACTTCAAAGGGATATGAAGGACTCTCAGATCCTCAACAAGACGCAAATGCAGGCCCTCCTGCTCAGAGCACATCATTATCATCAACCCCAAACCGGTGCAAGAAGTGGTGTTGTCACCACAAGTCCCATGGGAACTGGACGAGTGAGTGTTGTTCTCCCCCAGGGACCACATATCAGCTTGCTAGTACCCAAAGCACAGCTCCTTCATCGGGGGAAGCCCAGCAGCCTCCAACAGCTGACCAGGGGTACACTCTGACAGTAGAGTCAAAGCAGCTACTGTGGGTACTGCTGTAGCGAATATAGGTCCAGGACCAACTGCTATGTCATTTATGGTCTATCTTGAGTCTTGTACAATGTCCCTACTCCTTGACACTGGCTCTTGTGTTGATATTCCTACTCCTTGACACTGGCTCTTGTCTCGATATAATTACAGAGGTTTCCTTATAAAAGATTGAGCAGCAACTGGGAAAAACCTTTTCACGTCACCTTCCCCCACTTGATTTGCTGGGACTTAATGGTGGATTATATGCCTGTTGCACTCACTAGCCAAACAATATTGAGCTCTTGTAAGTCTAGTTATTTGCACGTTCACGTTTGTCCTGCTTACTTGTTTGCTCTGTTACCATCAAAGTCAGCACATTGTGAACTAGCCGTAGTGCGAAATCACTCGGACCTGATCCATCAGTTCCGTCAGTTTGAACCTGTGAGTCCTGAATGGCCGGTCTACCATGCGCACGTTGATGGTAATCAGTTCTTCTACTTCAGAGAACCTGCGAATGTTACACTGTTGTGTTCTCGCCGTAGTAACAATGTCATTGCAGAAGGCTACTATGTCGCTCCTGATTCATGCAAAGTTCGTTCATCAGCGATCTCTAACTTTTCTAACAGGCAACATCTTGGTTTCCATGCAGTTGTACCTAGTTCTTTGGTTCCACTGTCCCCGTCCTTTGATGTTCATCCTGAAAATCTAACTGTGGTGTCTGAACGTTTGAAGGTGTTGGCCTACTTGAGTGATGGTGATGTCCTTATGTCCTCTGTCCCATCAATCGTTCACCCTCATGTGTTGTAATCTACGATTTCTGATCCTGTCTTGGCGTTGTTAATCGTTGTATGTGTCTTTGGTTGGTGTCTTAAGCGTCTAGAAGATCGCCTCCACGACATACGTGAGGTGTCAGGACTAGAAATTGTTCCACCAACTCCTACCCCACGACAGGTTAGCTAGATTATAGGAATATATTGTCACAGTCCTACTTCAGTTTTGCTGGCCTGAGGACAGTCCTATTTTACGTGGCCGAGCAATGTACTAGTTGTATCCATATTTTTGCCTTTATAATTATTAACTATATTTTTCATTATCTTATTATTTTATCTACATGCAGTGTATATGTATATATATCATAATTTACGTCAGACTTACCATTAGCATATCTAAAAATTCACATAGCAACATAGCATCACATTGCTTGCCTGACAGGCATCAGCATCGAACATTCGATGCATTGTCAGCTTCATTCCCACGCCCCACTATGAACTTAGAGCCGGCAGTAATAGCCAGGGAGTGGGGATAGTAAGGCGTACTCATATAGCACTCCAACTCATACTGTGTAACTCTTGTGCATAACTGTAAATTACTGTTTGAATAGTGAAATATCTGTTTTACTACATCAGACTATATTTAACTCCAAACCTACTACATAGTGGAAGATTATATATCAGAGTGTTATGAGTAAAATAAGGAAGGAGAGGGAATCAACGAAAATACCAGCCGGCGACACAGAGTGATCATCGGCAAGCCAGCTACCCCAAACATCGAGAGGACGTCCTGTACACATTGCAGTTACTCATCTCCTACAAATATGCCAGGCCTGATCTGTGGTGTATGCTACAACAAGCCGGATGGCTTCTTGTAACCTAGAAAGCCATTTACAGTGTTGGGTGGTAACCATGTTGCCAAAATGAAGGGTGAACTGTTGCTTTTTATTTTTTATTTTTTTTTTTTATGCGAGGAAGAAGGAACCAAAGGCCATGAGCCCGCAGTAACAGTTCCCTCCAAGAGAAAAACAAAATACAATAGAGAGCCAAATTCAAGATCCGATCATTTTGAGATGCCTGGACACACTGCGTTTGAAAGACTGGAGATCATAGGCAGGAGGAAATACAGACAGAGGGAGACAGTTCCAGAGCTGACCTGTTGCATGAATGAAAGACTGGGAGTAACGGTTACCTCTTGCATTAGAGAGTTGGACAGAAAAGGGATGAGAGTCTGCTGCTAGACGGTGCTACGCGCCCGTCTTAGAGGTGGAGGAATGCATGCAGACAGTTCAGAGGAGCAGTGACCATTAAAGTAGCGATAAAAAGGAGATAAAGATGCAACAGTGCGGCGAAGAGACAGAGGTTGAAGAGAGTCAGTAAGAGGAGGAGAGTTTATGAGACGAAAAGCTTTTGTCTCCACCTTGTTGAGCAGAGCTGTATGTGGGGAGCCTCCCAACACATGAGAGTTGTACTCCACACAGGGGCGGATAAAACCCCTGTATAGAGTCAACAATTGTGCAGAGGGTAAAGAAAAAGAGCGGAGTCGGCTTAGCACACCCAATCTCTTGGAAGCAGATTTTACAAGAGATGCAATATGATCTTTCCAAGATAAGTCCCGAGTAAATGAAACCCCAAGCATGTTCAAGGATGATGCAGGATTAATCTGAATATTATTAAACATTAGTGGGTATACCTGTGGAAGATTTTGTCGGGTTGATAGGTGTAAGAACTGAGTCTTAGAAGCATTAAAGACAACCATATTATTTTTACCCCAGTCAGAGATATGAGCCAAGTCAGACATTAGGTGTGCCATAGCCTCATCCCTTGTTTCTTGAAGTAACTGTTGAGATGGGCGTTGCGGGAACCGAATGGAAAGGTGAAGGGTGGAGTCATCAGCGTATGAGTGGATAGAGTTAGATGTACAGCTTAGAAGATCATTGATGAATAAAAGGAAGAGAGTTGGTGATAGGACAGAGCCCTGAGGAACACCACTGTTGATAGATCTAGAAGAACGATGGCCGTCTACGACAGCAGCTATAGAACGACCAGAAAGGAAGCTAGCGATGAAGGTACAGATAGAAGGATAGAAACCGTAGGAGGGCAGTTTGGAAATTAAAGATTTATGCCAGACTCGATCGAAAGCCTTTGAGATGTCAAGTGCAATGGCAAAGCTTTCGCCAAAGTCCCGAAAGGAGGATGACCAGGAGTCTGAAAGGTAGGTGAGAAGATCGCCAGTGGAGCGTCCCTGACGGAACCCATACTGACGATCGGAAAGAAGGTTGTGATAGGAATGATGCCTTAAAATTTTTTTATTAAGAATTGACTCGAAAACTTTTGAAATACAGGACGTTAAAGCAATTGGACGATAGTTGGAGGGTTGGGAGTGGTCACCCTTCTTTGGGACTGGCTGAATGAGAGCAAACTTCCAGCAAGAAGGAAAGGTACAAGTTGACAGACAAAGGCGAAATAGTTTGCCTAGGCAGGGTGTAAGCACAGAAGCACAGTTTTTGAGAACAACAGGAGGGACCCCATCAGGCCCATATGCCTTGTTAGTACTGAGGCCAGTAATGGCAGAAAATACATCAACTGAAGACATTTTAATGTCAGCCATGAGGAAGTCAGAGGGGGAAGTGATGGAGGAACAGCACCGGAATCGTCTAAGGTGGAATTGGAGGAGAAAGTCTGTGCGAAGAGATCTGCTTTATCAGTAGAAGAAATAGCTACAGAACCATCAGAGTAGAAAAGAGGAGGAAGGATGATGAGGTAAAGTTGTTAGAAAGATTTTTGGCAAGGTGCCAGAAGGAGCGGGAAGAATTCGAGTTGGAGAGTTGAGAGCATTTAGTATGGATGAAATTATTTTTAGTAGAGCGAAGAACAGACTTAGCACGATTCCGGCAGAAACGTAAAGATTATGTGATTCAGGGGTGGGTTGGCTCCGGTATCTTTTGTAGGCCTTCTCCTTGTTGCGGACAGCATTAGAACAAGCGTGATTAAACCAAGGCTTTCTTGCGTTAGTCAAAGGATATGAGAAAGGAATGTATGCTTCCATGCCCGAGAGAATAACCTCCGTAATGCGCAAGGCACACTCAGATGGCTCACGGCCATGGAAGCAATAATCATTCCAGGGAAAATCAAAGAAGTACTGCCTGAGGGCCTCCCAGTCCGCAGCTCCAAAATGCCAGAGACGACGTTTCCCTGGAGGGTCCGCAGGCCGTACTGGAGCGATAGGACAGGTTAAGGTAATAAGGTTGTGATCGGAGGAGCCCAACGGAGAGAAAAGATTAACAGAGTAAGCTGAAGGATTAGTTGTGAGGAAGAGGTCAAGTATGTTGGAGCTCTCTCCAAGGCTTGCTATGGTATCCCTGTTACCTGGGTGGAGAGACGCAATTGCGGCGCCCACTCAAGAACCAGATCTCCACATAATTCCCCGCGCCTCGCTGTGGTAAGATGCTGTCAACCGCAAGGAAACATCGGTTCATTGCACGGGACAATCCTGCAGGGGCGGTTGCTTCCCTGCGGTAGATGGATCTGCTTGGTCATGCAGTCCGAGTCAACAACAACTACCACCAGATAATTTTATTCAACAGAGAAGAACGCCTGATGGCAAGTGGTTAGTGAAGTCTTAGTGTAGCCACTCCACTTCAGCGACTATGCCCAAAGCTGAATAAACTCGGCTGGGTGATCGAAAGATAAATATGATCACTATTTCTTCCTGGTAAAGGAGAGTCCAAGTTATGTCCGTTTTAGTTTAGACTTGCTGCTGCCAGACGATTTTATCCAACGCAAGAAAAACGTCTCGTACTGAAGAGATCCATTCAGGTTACACCTAAGATCTCCAATTCGAAAAAAAAAAAAAAAATACAAATCTCCTCACCCGTATAAACTCATCATGAGATGACATGAATAAAGTTGAAAATTTGTCATCCTACGTCAGTGGGTTAAACAGCCTGATCTTGTGTGTGTGTGTGTGTGTGTGTGTGTGTGTGTGTGTGTGTATTTCCCTATTTGTAGTATACAGGACTTGAGCAATGCTCGTGTTGTCCTGTCTCCATATCCACATTTATCAAGTCTACCTTTACACACATGAATGTTTTTCTCATGCACCACCTCTTTGTCTAAGTCGTTCCAAATATTTAAGTATTTACCTAATATACCTAATTGTGATATACACGGAATGTACTATGCTCGTGGGTTTAAATCGCTGTTTCTCAATAAGTCAAATTTGGCTTTAAACTCGTTTAAGTTTTTAGACTGGACAATCTCTTTGTCCAGGCTATTCCATAAGTCTATACTTCTGTAAGGAAAGCTATATTTCTTGATATCCTTCAAGCAGCTTGACTTGTTCAATTTCAATCCGTGTCCTCTTGTTGCTCTCTTATCCCATACAAACAGAACTTCTTTGTCAATTTTATCTACTCCCACCATGGCCCTGAACACTGGAATCATGTCTCCCCTCTTTCTCCTTTCCTCTAAGGAAGGCAAATCCAGTTTTTCCAGCCTCTCTCTGTATGACAGGTCTGTCAGACTGGGGACCATCTTGGTTGCTGTTCTTTGTATTCTCTCAATCTTGTTTATATCTTTCTTTTTGTGTGGGGACCACACTACCGCTGCATATTCTAACCTGGGGCGGATCATTGCCACTATCAATTTTTTCATCATCTCCTCATCCATATAATGAAATGCTACTCTTATGTTAGTCAAGAGTTTATAAGTCTCTCCAACTATCTTGTTAATGTGCTTTTCTGGTGACAAACTATCTTGGACCAGCACTCCCAAATCTTTCTCTTCTCTCCTTTTTGTGATTAATTCATTACCCAACAAATAATTCAGTGATGGCCTCCTGGTACTTTTACCCATTTCCAATATTTTACATTTCTTTACATTAAATTTCATTTCCCACGTCCGGCTCCAATTGTGTATCCTATCCAAATCCTCCTGCAGTATTTTACAATCCTCCTCAACCTCTACCTTCCTCAGGATCTTTACATCATCAGCAAACAGACTTGCATAACTGTTCACTCCATCTACCATATCATTTACGTAAATCAGGAACATTACTGGCGCCAACACCGAGCCTTGAGGGACTCCACTTGTTACTTCCCACCATCCAGTCATCCTATCCTTTATTACTGTCCTCATTTGTCTGTCTCTCAAAAAGTCTCTCATCCATTCCAGAAGTTTCCCCTTCAGTCCTCCTATATATTCTAGTTTCCACATTAGTCTTTTATGAGGTACCTTGTCAAAGGCCTTCTCTAAGTCTAAGTGCACACAATCCACCCAACCATCTCTCTCCTGTACCACGTCAATCGCTCTTGAGTAAAAGCTCAACAAGTTAGAAACACATGACCTTCCACTTCTGAATCCAAACTGACATTGAGCCAAAATATTCATCTCTTCCAGATATTTTCTCCATCTATCTTTCAGGATTCTCTCACCCAATTTTGCGGCCATGCTGGTTAGAGACACTGGTCTATAATTCAGGGGTTCTTCCCTGTTTCCTCCCTTGTAAATTGGTACCACATTTGCCCTCTTCCATTCTTGTGGCACTTTCCCCTCTTCCAGTGAGCATACGATTAAACTGTGAATTTTATCCGCTAGTTGTTCCCTGCATTCCTTCAGTACCCAATTAGAAATTCCATCAGGTCCTGGCGCTTTCCTTACATCTTGAGTTTCCAGTAATTTATACACTTCCTGTACCTCCACTTTTATATCTTTTATCACAGGAACATTTCTAATCACTCCCTCCCCTTCCACAAGCTCCTTTTCTTTAGTGAAAACTGACTGGGAACATTTGTTCATTATTTCTGCTTGCATTGCCGCATCCTTAAAGACCTCTCCTTCTACTTTCAGTTTGGTGATTCCTTCCTTTTGTTTCAGTTTGCCATTAACAAATCTATAAAACAGTTTGGGTTCATCCTTGCATTTGTCTATTATACCTTTTTCAAAATTCCTTTCTTCTTCTCTACGTATTCTTGTGTATTCATTTCTTGTTCTTTTATATTCTTCCTTTGTTCTGTTGTTACCTCTCTTTCTCCAATTGTTCCACGCCTTATCTCTCTCTTTTTTTGCTATCATACACCTTCTATTAAACCACTCCTTTTTCCTGTTTTCTTTCCCTCTTACTCTTGGTACAAATTTTTCCACTCCCAAATTATAGAGGTCTAGAAAGATATCCCACTTCTTCTGTATCTCTTTTGTTTCTCTGAATTTTCTCCAATCTGCATTTTCGAAAAAGTTTCTCAATTTTGTAAAATTTGCTTTCCCAAAGTTGTATTTTCCCTGTCTATGAAGCTTGTCTCTTGGCTCGACATTCCCTATTAACATCTGGAACTCAATGACCACATGATCACTTTTTCCTAAAGGACAGAGATATTTCAATGATTCTATTACACCGGGTTCTTTGGTGAACAGTAAATTTAACCTTGCTGGTGTGTCCTCACCTCGAAACCGTATCTCTTCTTTGACCCATTGCGTCATCACATTATTCATTATTATATTTAATAACATAGTGCCCCATGAATCCTCGCCGCCTCCCGAGTACCATTCCTCCCAGTTCACCTCTTTACAGTTAAAGTCACCCACTAAAATTATATAATTGCTTTTCTCAACTATTTTTTGCAAATAGATAGCCATATCTGACAACATCTCATGGTATTCGTCATCCTTCCATGCTCTCGTCTTTGGGGGAACATACACTACCGCCATATCTCTCTTAACATTCTCTCCAGTTTCTAATTTCATATATATCACTTCAGCCCTGCCTTCTCCCATTTCCACAGTATCTACATTTATGTTGTTCTTCACTGCTATCATCACTCCTCCTCCCTTTTTTTCTTTCCTGTCTTTTCTCCACAGTTTGTATTTACCATCTCCCAAATGAACATCAATATCTTCTCTTAATTTGGTCTCTACAAGGCACATGATATCAGGTTCATGTTCTCTCAAGAAATCGTTAATTTCGATCCTTGTCGATATGAAACCATCAACATTAGTATATATCACCTTCAAATTATTTTTGACGTTTTTAATACCCTCCTCTTTCCTACTCTCTATCCGTAAAACTTCCTCAACTTCTGATCTTTCACAGCCATCCCCCTTAGTTTCCTTCACTTCTGTTTCCTTAAATACCACTTCCTTACTTTCATATCCAATACTCTCCAAAAAAAAGTATTACATTCTTCCTCTGTCCTCTTATCATTTTTTTTCCTTTGCTTCTTCCTTTAATGATTTTAAAACTTCTCTTTCTTCTTCATTCAGATCTTTTCTTATTATAATATTTTCCATCCCCCCCTCTTTGCTTAATTTCCAAGTCACTTTAAGTATCTCATTTATTACACTTTCTGATGTAAACTTTACTCTCACTGGTCTTGTTTCCCCTTTCTTATAAGGCCCTATCCTCCTTACTTCCTCAATTTCTTTTACCCACTTGTCTCCTTCGGGGTCAATCTTGCCTAATATTCCTCTCACCAAGGTCATGTCTCTCTCGAGTCTTACGAACCTAACCTTTTCTTCCTCTTCCCTGATTCCAAATACTACCACACATCTGTTCCTTTCTACAGTTTCTCTCACTATTTTCTCTTTTACCTTCAGTATTTTCACTACATTTTCTTCCATTTTTTTCTTGTTCATTTCCCTTTCTTCTTGGATGATCTCTCTTAACCCACGGC
Source organism: Coenobita brevimanus (assembly GCF_032717465.1). Taxonomy (NCBI): domain Eukaryota; kingdom Metazoa; phylum Arthropoda; class Malacostraca; order Decapoda; family Coenobitidae; genus Coenobita; species Coenobita brevimanus. The sequence continues at coordinate 35,846,394 of NC_136983.1, read as the reverse complement.
GTCCCAGGGACGTACTTCCACGTCCTCACGTTTTGTCACAGCTAATCCCGGGGACGTACTTCAACGTCCTGCAATTGCAAGGTTCATAATTTCCACAATTTTCAAAATTCGCGCGAGATTTTCGTTTCGCCCGGGTACCCAAGCCTCTCCTACCTGCCGCCAGGCGGGCAGTGTCCTAGACCCCGCGTGACCCGCACTCGCCCTTGTCTCGGTCACTCACCTGCTAGCAGTGACCCAGGTCAGACATGGCGCGGAAAGGTCTCTCAGACGAGGAAATCGCATCCGTCCTGGAAGCCTTCACTGGAGACAGTGATTCTCCACTCGATGATGATGTGGTGGATTGCGATTACGTCCAGCCAGAGGAAGAAATAAGTAGCAGTGATGAGGAGGTCCCTTCGCCCCGAAAAACGCGGTATGTGACATACCGCAAGGCAAGGGAAGGCCAGCCTGCTCCCCAACCACGTGCACAGCTATCTCTCCATCCCGAATCTGATGAGGACGAGGATGAGGATGACGGAGGCCTAGGACGTGATATCGCCGCGTGGTTGGGAAAAGAGAAAGTATCACCACGAGGATCAGAAGGTGGGGCGAGATGACACATAAGGTATGGTGAAAGTACTTTGTCTGGGGAAGTGGCAAGTGGTGTGGTGGGATTGCTGGGAGAAAGGGAAAGTGTTGTGGCGGCAGCGCGGGGTGAAAGTGAGAGTGGTGTGGGGGTAGTGCGGGGTGAAGGGGCAAGTGGTGTGAGGGAGGCAGCACGAGCACGTGGTGCTCGTAGGCCTAGGGGAGAGGAGGTTGAGTCACTCCCCAGCACTTCTTTCGCCCCTGAATATTCCCAAACTTCCTCCCCACAGCCCCAGGATGTGGGGAAAGGAAAGAAAGGGAAGGGAAAGGGTAAAGGAAAAGGGAGAGGGAAGAGAAGTGCGAGTGATGAGAGGCGCCGCTCTCCACCTCCCCAACCAACCCCACCACCCACACCACCCCACCCAGACGAAGGGGACGATGGTGACGTGGCTGGAGACGGTGGTGTCACGTGGAACTGGGAAGATGGGAGTAATTTTACTCCCATCATTCACCCTTTCACTGAGGAGTGGCGGTCAGGTTGCACGGCTCCAGGTGTAAATGCAGGTTCGTCACGGTTGGATTTTTTCAACTTGTTCTTTGGTGAGGCGTTTGTTGGGCGCATAGTTGAACAAACTAATATTTTTTCACAATCACAGCGCCGTGAAAGTGAACGTTTGGGAACCACGAGCAGGCATTCCGAACAGTATGACTATCCCGTGACTATTTCAGAGATGTTCCTATTTTTGGCCCTGGTTATCTTGATGAGTGTGGTAAGGAAAAACCAAATTCCTGCCTACTGGACAACTGACCCAATCATCCTCACACCTTTCTTTGGAAAGGTGATGGGTCGTAACCGATTTCAGTATATTCTCGGCCGCCTCCACTTTTTTGATGCAGATGATCCAGCCAATGCAAATAACACCGATAAAATGAGGAAAATTAGGCTGGTATTTGATCATTTACGGGAAATGTTCCGCTCCTCATTTTATCCCTACAGAGACCTCGTCATAGACGAGAGTCTTGTGTTGTGGAGAGGCAATATTTCCTTTAGGCAGTACATACCCAGCAAGAGACACCGTTTTGGGTTCAAGATCTTTGTTATGTGTGACTGTAAGACTGGTTATGTGCAAGACATATTCTTGTACACGGGCGCACAGACAGATATAATAGAAGATCGGAGTATAGGACTCTCTGGGGCCGTGGTGAAGACAATGATAGAAGAGTACCTTCATCGTGGTCATGTGTTGTACCTGGACAACTGGTACACTAGCCCTCTTCTCGCTAGGTTCCTCCACCAACACAACACCGGAGTCTGTGGTACAGTCAAGAGAAACCGTCGCCATATGGTCAAGATAGGGAGGAAACTTGACAAGAACGAGGTGGTTTTCTTCCAGGCCAATAACATCCTTGCAACCCTGTGGAACCACAACAGGGAAGTTTGCCTCCTATCAACTGTTCACAGCCCCCTGATGCACCGCACAGACTCCGTGGATCACCGTAGCAAGAGGAGGCGCAACGAATGGAAACCTGAGTCTGTACTTGCCTATAATCTGAACATGAGGCAAGTTGATCAGTCAGACTCGATGATTTCAAGTGCTGACTGTGCCAGGACCACGATGAAGTGGTACAAGAAACTCTTTTTCCACTTGCTTGACATCACGGTCCTGAACGCCCACTACCTGCACGCAATGACCTCCGGAGTATCTGAGACCTTTGAGGGGTTTGTGAGGGAGCTGGCACGTGAAATAATCGCCAAGCATGCCCAGGACAGACCCACACACCGCACCCGCACCCCCCGGGCTGCTCAGACTCCCCTACGTCTTGCAGGACGCCACTATCCCAGCGCAATCCCTTCCGAACCAAACCGTCGTAAACCCCAATGTCGCTGCCATGTATGTAGGCACTGGACAGTCAGACCATCCACTCAGAGAAAAGACACAAGATACTAGTGTGTCGAGTGCAATGTTGCGTTGTGCCTTCAGCCTTGTTTCAAGGAGTATCATAATTTCCTACACTACTGAAACTGTGTGGGAAGGCGAAATGACGCTCATGATAATGGTAAGGCCAGTCAGTAGGTGCTAAGTCAAATATAAAGTTGAAACGGTGTTATTTTTTCAGAAAAGTAATGTATAAGATAAGAATTAGTGTAAGTGGAAAGAATTGTTATCAAACTACACCCACTGTGTAAATCTGGTCAGTAAATATGTGATAGCAAGGAAATAAAGTGGAAACGGGTGTAATGTTAGCATGAATAAAACGTATAAGTTGAACATTAGTGTAAGTTGTCATAATTGATGTCACGAGTACACCCACATTCTGGTCAGTAAGTATGTGATAGAAATTATATACAGTGGAAGATGTTGTAATGTTAGTAGTAAGGTATTTTATAAGTTGAATACTAGTGTAAGATGAAACAAATGATATCGCGATAACACTCCCTGTGTAAGTACACGCAAATATGACGCTCAGTTCCATCGTAAGTTCAGAAATGATGTGATATCGATTATATCAAGTGTTAACATGTGCAATGTTAGTGGAGAATTTTTATATAAGTACAAAAATAGGTTGTAAGTTGAAATAGTTGTCATAGCGACTTCACCGTGTGTGTTATTATGCGCTATTATTACGCTATATATTTACGTAAGGCCTGAAATAATCTCAAAACAGTTCTATAAAGTTGAAAAGTGTATAATAATATTAGAAAAGTATTATGTAAGTAGAAAAAGCACAATTCGAGTTGAAACAACAGTCACAGCGAGTTCACTCACTACGTAGATAAGCGCTAACATTATGCTAAATGTTATCAAAAGGCCTGTGAATACGTAAAAACAGTTCAATAAAATGTAAAATGGTATAATGTTATTGTAGAAGTATTATGTAAGTAAAAAAAATTATATGTATCATGATTTTAGAATGTTAGCGATTCATCGTGACCAAGTTGGCCGATTTTGCTCGTTTCGCACGATGGTACAATGCTTATTTCTGCTCTATTTTTGTATAAAATCCAATATACTCTTTTATCACATGTTTTTATGTTTGTAATAAATTCATTTCTACTTACTTTCATTGGTTTCCCAGACTTATAATACCATAGAAAACGTTTGAGGCTCAGACCGCCTAGGGAGAACACGGGGCCAGGTGGGACCAAGGCATACCTGGTTAAGCTAATTAGGGACCCCGGGGACCAATTTCTTTGCCACCGACCATTGTTTCTGACCAAAAGCGAAAGTTTAAGCAAAAAAAAAAAAAAAAGGTCAAAAAATGGTCGGGATTGGGGGTTATCAGTGGTCGAAAAGTGGTTGGGATGGGGCGGGTTAAGCTGACCACTTCTTTCTGTTCTTCTTCTACATGTGCCCACTTTGCCTTATGCTCTTCTAATACATTACTCACCTTCTCCGTTTTGTTAGTACTCTCTTCTAGTTTCCTCCTCAATTCAACATTTTCCCGCTTCAAATTCCTAATCGCTTCATTCGCTGTTTCATTGGATTGGATCAGACTGTATGGTACTATCCGTATTTTCAGACACATCTTTTATCACTAGATTCTCTACTTTCTTTTCAAGTTCACTAATCCTCGTAATTAATGTTTTAACCAGGTCCATGACATTGGTATTTGTATCAAATCTTTGAAATTCGAGTCCCTCATTGTTTACATTTTCGGCCATGTTTAATGTAAAGTACCAAAACAGCTGTTACCGAAAAAACTACAAACATTCATGTATACTATAGCCAATAAGTCTTTACATTTTTGGTAGTCTATTAACTTTCATTATTTTAAATTTAAGACAAGACCTTAGGAGACAGGACAGACAAAATTCCTGAAACTACTTAAGGTTAGGAGCGATGGCTGGGACGTCTGCTCTCTCCGGCTGTTCGTTCGTGTGTGTGTGTGTGTGTGTGTGTGTGTTGTCCGTCCGTGTGTCATTTCATCTCACCTGCACGCCTTTTTACAATAACACTACAGCACACGAAATGTACCACAGTTTTAAAATTCAAAAAAGGTTTACCAAGTTTCAAGTCTGGATTGATCCAGATGTAGCCTTCCCGCTTGCGAGTGACAACTGGAGGGGGAATATTATGAATCTTTCCTCGTCAGGTTATCAGTGCCAGTATTCTTCATTTTTGCTCTCTCTCTCTCTCTCTCTCTCTCTCTCTCTCTCTCTCTCTCTCTCTCATCACGGGAAAGACATCAATTTGGAGAGGCTTCATATACCTTTCACATAACTCCTTCACCATAAAGGGCATCTCCAAAAGTAAAAAAAATCAATTGGACGTTAACGAGAGAAATTAGCATATTTTTATGCAAGGAAGAAGGAACCAAAGGCCAGAAACCTGCAAATATTTCTTTCCAAGGAAAATAAAAACAAAAACAATACAAAAGAGCCAAATTCAAGATCCGTTCATTTCGAGATCCCTCGACAAACTGTGTTTGAAAGACTTGATATCATAATTATGAAGTAGGGAATACAGACAGAGGAAGACAGTTCCACAGTTGACATGTTGCATAAATGAAGGACGGGAAGTAACGGTTAACTCTTGCATTAGAGTTGGACAGAAAAGGGATGAGAGTTTGTAGCTAGACAGGTGCTACGTCCCCGTTGTAGAGGTGGAGGGATGCAAGCAGACAATTCAGAGGAGCAGTGACCATTGGAGTAGTAACTTTACAGCATCAGGCCAAATGGATTAATAGACAGCCTGTTGGACAGGATATTTTTGTTATTTAGCTGTGGGCATTGACTACCCTGTCCGTTCCCGAGGCTCAAGTCATTCTACCTTCTCAAAATAGAATAGATCACCCCCACATGTCATCACTGGTACTTTCACCCGCCAAGTATTGTGGTTTTATGCTTGGGCTCTGATTCGGGGTTGGTGTGACGGTGTTAGCCCTTCGTGGGTAAGGGGTTACCAAGTTACACGGAAGGCTGATGGGGTCCTGGCAGACCCCAAACCTTCATGGTGTATTTCTGCCATATTCATAAAGTTATATCTACTAAACTTTGTGTATATGTTGCCCAGGATACGGCACGTGGGACCAACCCACCAAGTGTCTCTTTTTGTTTTGTTTTGTTTATTATTATTATTATTTTAAAATTTTTGCATTTTATCACAATATAATTAAAGTTTGAGTGTGGAAGTACTGATTCTACACTTATTTAAATGTCTGATTGTCAGTATTCTTGGAACAGGTTCTCAAAATACTAACAAGTTCATGTGTAAAGTAAATTATCAAGATCATAAAATAAAACTATCCCTATAATGTTCAAATCTGGTACAACAATTTCTTGTTTTATCCTCTTGATGAGCATCTTTTGTATTACTACCACCACTTGCCTTTTCAGAATTATCATCAGCACTCACAGGAGACCCAAGACTACTCACACTAATTTCACTGTCCGATAGTTCAAGCACATCATAATCATCAGCGTCGGATACAGATAAATCACCATCTGAATAATTTTCTTCTTCTTGGTCACCTTCTGCCATTGCCATTGAGGCATAAATCTTTGCTATTGGTATTGAAATTGTCCTAATAATTATAATCTGAAATATCTGAAAAAAATATTTTAAAAATTAGTCACACGAAAGGCCAGGTGGGGTCCTGGTGGACCCCACTGACATTTATTGCAATGTCACTCCTTAATCGTGGAAGTTTTTTTGTTCAAATTTTATCTATCTATTGCCAGACGCCTTAATCCAGTTTGGGGTGGCCACAAACAAATCGCCTCCACGTCGTCCTGTCCCCCGCCATTTATCTGCCCTGCTTCCAACTCACACACCCCTCTCTCATATACCTCTCCACCCCATCCCTCCATCTCATCCTCGGCCTCCCCCTCCCTCTTCCTCCCTCCACATCACTCACATACACTCTCTTCATCAGTCTCTCTCCCTCCATCCTCTCCACATGGCCAAACCACGTCAGTGTGTTCCTCATAACGCTCCCTATCACATCCACACCACAACGCTCCTTTATATCCTCATTTGTCAGCCTGTCTCTCCATGTGACTCCACAGGCTCCTCTTAAATAACTCATTTTATGAGGATATAAAATAACCATCTGCAATAAAAGTCATGAGAGGCCAGGCTGTGAAAGTAAAAAATGGCTTAATGGCAACATTTTAAAAACATGCTGGTATCCACAGGGACCCCATTTGCCCACAAAGGGTTAGCGCTGGTGTTGTTTATATGTTGGTGGATCATGTAATAAATAAACTAAGAATGACTGGATGAAATTCAGGTTCCACAAACTGTTCCCAGCACCTGCCTGGGATTGCTATCGCATTCTCTTGGTCAGCAGTCCACCACTCCACCACATGACGCAAACTGCAGGTGGCGGCGTAGCATAAAATATAACATTCCCCCAAATCACACATTTTGGTAAGGGATACTTTCACTTGAAAGGATTTAAATATATGAATAACATTTTTAAAAAGTACTTCAATGTTTTTACTCTAACTTGGTCTAGATTTTCGCCCATCTGTAGCATATTTTATGCTCCTCAGTGGCAGAAAAAGACAATGCCTTAGGTTTACATCCTCTATATAGCACTTCTTCATAGTTAGCATCTTATTCTAGTATCCATTTCTCCTTTCTCTAAAATTTCCATTCCAGGAGATTTCAGTGTTCACCACCACCTTTGGCTCTCCTCTCCTTTCACTGATCCACGTGGTGAACAAGCCTACACCTTTTCTATCCTTCATGATCTAGAGCAGCTTGTACAGCACATGACCACCTTGGAGAGAGCTCCAACATACTTGACCTCTTCCTTAAAACTAATCCTTCTGCTTACACTGTTAATTTTTTCTCTCTGTTGGGCTCCTCCGATCACAACCTTATCACCTTAACCTGTCCTATCACTCCGGTATGGCCTGTGGACCCTCCAAAGAAATGTCGTCTGTGGCACTTTGGCGCTGCGGATTGGGAGGCCCTCAGGCAGTACTTCTTTGATTTTCCCTGGAATGATTATTGCTTCCATGGCTGAGAGCCATCTGAATGTGCCTTGTGCATTACGGAGGTTATTCTCTCGGGCATGGCAGCATACATTCCTTTCTCATATCCTTTGACTAAAGCAAGAAAGCCTTGGTTTAATCACGCTTGTTCTAATGCTGTCTGCAACAAGGACAGGGCCTATAAAAGGTACCGGAGCCAACCCACCCTGAATCACATTATTCATACATTTCTGCCCGGAATCTTGCTAAGTCTGTTCTTCGCTTTGCTAAAAATAATTTCATCCGTACTAAATGCTTTCAACCCTCCAACTCGAATTCTTCTCACTCCTTCTGGCACCTCGCCAAAAAACTTTCTAACAGCTTTCCCTCCTCATCCTTCCCTCCTCTTTTCTACTCTGATGGTTCTGTAGCTATTTCTTCAACTGATAAAGCAGATCTCTTCGCTCAGACTTTCTCCTTCAATTCCACCTTAGACAATTCTGGTGCTGATCATCCAGCGCTTCCCCCCTCTGACTTCCTCATGGGTGACATTAAAATTTCTTCAGCCGATGTATTTTCTGCCATCACATGCCTCAGTACCAACAAGGCATATAGGCCTGATGGAGTCCCTCCTGTTGTTCTCAAGAACTGTGCTTCTGTGCTTACACCCTGGCTAGGCAAACTCTTTCTTCTTTGTCCATCAACTTGTACTTTTCCTTCTTGCTGGAAGTTTGCTCTCATTCAGCCAGTCTCAAAGAAGGGTGACCTTTCCCAACCCTCTAACTATCGTCCAATTGCTTTAACATCATGTATCACGAAAGGTTTCGAGTCAGTTCTTAATAAAAAATTTTTAAAGCATCTTTCGTATCACAACCTTCTCTCTGATCGTCAGTATGGGTTCCGTCATGGGCGCTCCACTGGCGATCTCCTCACCTACCTTTCAAACTCCTGGTCATCCTCCTTTCGGGACTTTGACGAAAGCTTTGTCATTGCACTTGACATCTCAAAGGCTTTTGGTCCAATCTGGCATTAATCTTTAATTTCCAAATTGCCCTCTTACGGTTTCTATCCTTCTGTCTGTGCCTTCATCTCTAGTTTCCTTTCTGGTCGTTCTATAGCCGCTGTTTTAGGCGGCCATCGTTCTTCTCCTAGATCTATCAACAGTGGTGTTCCTCAGAGCTCTGTCTGATCACCAACTCTCTTCCTTTTATTCATCAATGACCTAAACTGTATATCTAACCCTATCCACTCATACACTGATGACTCCACCCTTCACCTTTCCATTCAGTTCCCGCAACGCCCATCTCAGCAGTTACTTCAACAAACAAGGGATGACGCTATGGCACACCTAATGTCCGAATTGGCTCGTATCTCCGACTGGGGTAAAAATAATCTTGTTTTTAATGCATCAAAGACTCAGTTCTTACACCTATCAATCCGACAAAATCATCCATAGGTGTACCCACTAATGTTTAATAATATTCAGCTTAATCCTGCATCATCCTTGAACATGCTTGGGGTTTCATTCACTCGGGAATTATCTTGGAAAGATCGTATTACATCTTTTGTAAAATATGCTTCCAAGAGATAAGGTGTGCTAAGTCGACTCCATTCCTTTTTTATCCCTGCACAATTGTTGACTCTATAGACGGGTTTTATCCGCCCCTGTGTGGAGTACAACTCGCATGTGTGGGGAGGTTCCTCACTTACAGCTCTTCTCAGTAGGGTGGAATCAAAGGCTTTTCGTCTCATTAACCCTCCTCCTCTTTCTGACTCCTTTCAACCTCTGTCCCTTCGCCGCACTGTTGCATTTTTATCTCTTTTCGATCGCTACTTCAATGGTCGCTGCTCCTCTGAACTGTCTGCATGCATTCCTCCACCTCTGCGACGGACGAGTAGCACCCGTCTGGCAGCAAACTCTCATCCCTTTTCTGTCCGACTTTCTAATGCAAGAGTTAACCGTTACTCCCAGTCCTTCATTTATGCAACAGGTCAACTCTGGAACTGTCTCCCTCTGTCTGTATTTCCTACTTGCTACGATCTCCAGTCTTTCAAACGCAGTGTGTCCAGGCACCTCGAAATGATCGGATCTTGAATTTGGCTCTTTTTTATTTTGCTTTTCTCTTGGAGGGAACAGTTATTGCAGGCTCGTGGCCTTTGGTTCCTTCTTCCTCACATTAAAAAAAAATAAAATAAACCTCTTCTTACAACTCACTATTCACAATGGAGAGATGGCAGTTTTAAGCCAGGTTAGAGTAAAAGGGGCAGTTTTACCCCTTTCAACATCACACCAGGCGAAGGGTGCAAAGTTCTTTTAAATTTGCTGACGTCTTTTGAGATCTCCTGACGAAATACTCAACTTAGAAGTCATATCGAACTGGAAAAAATCGATAGAAAACACAGGTGTCGATTGAACCGTAGATGGAACTCAGTTTATACATAGATAGATAGATAGATATATACAGTATATATATAGATAGATAGATAGATAGATAAAGAGAGAGAGAGAGAGAGAGAAAATTTTTTTTTTTTTTATATATATATACTGTTACATAGCCTATGATTTCATCATCCTTTGTGTAATTCTAACGTACAGTATGCTGCATGTTTGATCACGAGCGTGTTCTACCTCACTCCCCCCCTCCTCCCTTATAGTAGAGTAAGTCGTTCTTTCTGTTGTTCAGAGCAGGATTGTCAACTCTTTGTCCCCATGGCTTCATTTGTGCATCCTTCTTACAAGTTGTATCAAGCTCTGCCGGCCCCTATATAATGAGCTCAGTCTCTGCATTATTGCCACTTAGATCTACTCCTCATTTTGCTCACATCTCTGTCCTCCCCTGTACAGTTGTTATTATTGTGAGTGCTCAGGAAGTCTCCAACCATCTAGCAGCTGTGTAATTTGAGTATAAGTGTTATTACATTTTGTTCTTGTACTGTATAGCATAAGGTGTTGATTCGTAGGCCTAGTAAAGTTTCTGTGATTCATATTGCCAGCCAGTGGTAATAATATTTTGTATCTGTAATAATATATCTTGCATTCACTGAGTATTATCTGGTATTGTCATTTTATCAGGGCTGACTTAGATAAATTTACTCTTGCTAATTTCGTGTTAATAGAGGCTATTGCAGTTAACCATATATTTAACCTGTTTTTTGCCATTACATTATCCTTATGAGTCCTGAATGTTTTGTTGTTAGTTTGAGCATTAAACTTTAGCTTGTAATTTTACCTAACTCTTTTGTTTTGAACCTGGAACTTTACGAGACAGTAGTGATTTTTAGTATTCTCACTTAAAGTGTACGTTATCTTTCTCTGTTCCGTAACATAAATTTGGCGACCTCTTATCAGGATATTCAGGATATTATCATGAGGATATTGCTTGATATTTTGTGACTGTAATTTATTCATGATGTCTACTATTACTACACTTGGTGAAGCCAAAGATTTTTTGTCAGATGTGCAAGCAGTGTGTGATGTAGAAAACAGAACAGGGAATGAACTTGAGCTTGTTGCTCAACAATTGGGAATTGCAGTTCACTCTCATCATTCTAAGGATCAAATTGTTGGCATGATTGGTGAAAGCTTGTTTAGTGTGACTCCTCCAAGTGAGCAAACGCAGATTGAAATAGCTGAGTTGCAGCTAGCTCTGCAGGAGGCTCGTGCTAAGGAGGCTGAGTTTCAGGCAAATGCTAAGGAGGCGGAGTCTCAGGCTCGTATTCAGGAGGCTGAATTTCAGGCAAATGCTCGTATTCAGGAGGCACAGGTGCAGGCTCGGGCACAAATTGAACTTGCTAGGATTCAGGCAGACCATGAGTGTCGCATGAAACAAGGTGGAACTGGATCATCTAGCTCTGATGATTTTGATGTGGCTGAGAATGTTAAACTTGTCCCTCCTTTTGGTGAGTCTGATTTAACAAAGTATTTTCAGTTGTTTGAGAGGGTAGCTACGGGTTTTGATTGTCCCAAGGAGTATTGGCCAGTGCTCCTTCAAACTGTTCTCACCGGTAGAGCTCGAGTAACTTGTGCATCTTTGCCTCAGGATCAATGTGATAATTATGATGTAGTTAAGAGCTTGATTCTTGAGGCATGTGAACTTGTTCCTGAAGCCTATAGAGTAAAATTTAGGACAACTTGTAAGCGGGATGAGCAGTCCCATGTTGAGTATGCAAAAATCAAAGATCTGTTAGAGCAGTGGTTAAATTCTAAGAATGTGGATTCTGATTTTGACAAATTTAAGCAGATGATTTTGCTGGAGGACTTCAAAAGGTGTATTAATAATGATGTAAGCCTATATCTTGATGAGAAAAGAATAGATAATTTGTCTGATGTTGCAGTTTTAGCTGATGACTATGTTCTCACTCACAAGAGATATTCTAGAGAAAAAAGGAAAGCTGAGAGTAAGTACGTTGCCTCTACTCAGAGTACAGGTGACAGGAAGGAGAGTAAGGATGATGTTTCTCAGGATGTAAATAGCAGCTCCATCTCTAGATTTCAGAAAAGAAAATGTACTTATTGTAGTAAACTTGGTCACACTACGTAGAGATGTTTCAGGAGACAGCGTGATGTGAACAAAAAGGAGTCTTTAAATATTCAGTCAATTGGTCTAGTGTCCACCCTTGAGAGTTCCCAGAATTCTTTAACTGAGTTAACTGAACCTGCTTTGAGGGGTAAATTAAATTCTCATGATGAAGCTCCTCTTTTGAGCAGTAACGTGGGTGATGCTCTCAAGAGTTCATGTGCTAATTTCCTGTCTGATGGTTTTGTCAGTCCTCTGGACAGTAATGACAGGAAATCAGTTCAAATATATCGTGATACAGGTGCTTGCCAATCCCTCATGCTGACCAGTGTTCTAGGCTCTAATGTTAATTCCTCTGATGAAACTGTAATCTTACAAGGTGTAGGGAATAATTACTTCTCTGTCCCTCTGTGCAGAGTGAATTTAGAGTCTGGTTTTGTTAATGGTTCCGTTATGGTTGGGTTGGTTGAGACACTCCCAATGTCAGGTGTAACTTTCTTACTTGGAAATGATATTGGTGGAAGTCAAGTGTGTCCAGCTCCTCAGTTGTCTAGTGAGCCAGTGGCTGCGGCCCAGGATTGTGATGTCCCTGATGTGTTCCCTGCATGTGCTGTCACTAGGGCTAAGTCTAAAGTTACTGGTGACTTAGAGGATAATGATGATGATGTTATCCTAGCTGACACTTTTCTTGCTAATTTGGACCACTCACCAGATGAGGCAGTACCGTGTAGTGTTGATAATTTGTCTCATCAAGAGTTGTTTGAGTTGCAGGTTGCTGACCCTGAGTTGAAAGGTCTAGCTAACTCTGCTTGCAGTGAGGAAGAGTCAGCTAGTGCTTCTACTTGTTATTATATAAAGTCAGGAGTACTTATGAGGAAGTGGAGACCCCCAACAGCATCAGCCAACTGTGAATGGGAGGTTGTACATCAAGTTGTCATCCCTCGTGTTTGTAGGCAGGATATCATTAGAGTGGCTCATGATTCCAGTTTGGCAGGACACCTTGGAGTGAGGAAGACTGTGGCACGCATATTGAAACACTTCTACTGGCCAGGTATCTTCAGGGATGTTTCCTGGTATTGTAAGTCTTGTCACACCTGTCAAGTTGTGGGGAAGTGTAATCAGACCGAAAAGGTTGCACCTCTAGTTCCCATTCCTCCTTTTGAGGCGCCATTTACCCGTGTGTTGGTGGATATTGTGGGCCCTCTTCCTAAGACTTCTTCAGGATTTTCTTATGTGTTGACCCTGATTGATATGGCTACTCGTTATCCTGAAGCCATTCCACTTAGAAATATCTCAGCAAAGAACGTGTTTAAGGAAATGCTAGGGTTCTTCACAAAGTTTGGTCTGCCCAAAGAGGTACAGTCAGATCGGGGAAGTAATTTCATGTCAAATGTTTTCAAGCAGTCTCTGAAAGAGTTGGACATCACCCAGATCACGTCTTCAGCTTACCATCCCCAGACCCAAGGAGCGTTGGAGAGATATCATCAAACACTCAAATTGATGCTCAAGAAATATTGTTTGGGACATCAGAAAGACTGGGATAAAGGTCTTCCATTCGTTGTATTTGCCGCAAGAGAATCTCCAAATGAATCACTGGGCTTCTCACCCTTTGAACTACTGTTTGGCCATGAAGTAAGAGGACACCTTAAGCTACTCAAGGAATGCTGGCTGTCGGAGTAAGATGACGTCAACCTGCTGGAGTATGTGATGAAGTTCAAAGAACGGCTGTCCACTCTTTACAGCTAGCGAGAGAGAATTTAGGAGCTGCTCAGAAGACGAAGACTTGGTATGATAAGAAGTCCAGGTTGCGCCACTTTCGGCCGGGAGATCAGGTTTTGATTCTGCTACAGTGCATGGGCAACCTCTTCAAGCCAAGTTTAGTGGTCCTTATTTTGTGGAGAAGAAACTCAGTGATGTCAACTATGTCATCGCCACACCAAATCGTAGAAAGAACAAGCAACTTTGTCACATCAACATGCTAAAGTTATATCACAGGCGGGACAAAAATAACCCAGTCTGCACTGTAGCTGTTCCACCCGAGTCTGCAAGTGAAGTTCTCCCATGCAGCATGAGCCTGAGTGATAGTTTGGGGAAGAATCCTGATATCATGAATGATCTCCAGACTAAGCTTTCTCTTCTAGCTCCCGAGGAAAGGCAGGAGTTTTCGGCATTACTGCAGGAGTACCTGCAAGTGTTCCGTGCCACTCCAGGAAGAACCACTGTGTTGATGCATGATGTCGATGTTGGAGACGCAAAGCCAATTACATTGCCTCCTTACCGTATGAACCCAGTGAAAGTTCCTCTCATCCAGAAGGAGCTTGGCTACCTGTTGGACCACAAGATGATTGAGCCCTGTCAGAGCGAGTGGAGTTCTCCTGTCACTCTAGTCCCTAAGCCAGGTGGGTCACAGCGGCTTTGCATCGACTACAGACGTGTTAATCAGATAACCAAAACAGACACTTACCCTCTCCCTCGTGTGGAAGATTGCATAGACAAGATCGGAAAGGCTAGGTACATAAGTAAATTTGATTTGTTAAAGGGATACTGGCAAGTACCTATGACTGAACGTGCTAGGGAGATCTCATGTTTTGTAACACTAGGAAAGACTTTTGCATGTTCTGTAATGCCATATGGTATGAAGAATGCACCAGCCACATTTCAGAAGCTCATGAATGTTGTAACAGAGGGTTTGGCAGGGTGTGTTGTTTATATTGATGATGTATTAATCTTCAGTGACAACTGGAAAGATCACCTATGCCATGTCAGTAAATTTCTTGAGCGTTTGGTTCAGGCTAATCTTGTAGCTAATTTATCAAAGTGTGAGTTTGGTCAAGCTAAAGTTCAGTACCTTGGGTACGTAATTGGTGATGGACATGTTGCACCACCAGGAGCTAAGGTTCAGGTTATAAGTGATCTTCCCAGACCTAAAAGTAGGAAAGAGCTACAAAGATTTTTGGGAATGGTAGGTTATTACAGGAGATTTGTTCTTGACTTTTCAATTCTTGTATAACCACTTACAGACCTACTGAAAAAGGGAGTTAAATTTGTCTGGACTGATAACTGTGAATCCTCTTTCAGCAAACTTAAAGCTATCCTATTAAGTCAGCCAGTGCTCGCTACTCCAAATTTTGCTAAGCCTTTTAAGATGGCTGTTGATGCAAGTGATACAGGAGCTGGGGCTGTTTTGCTGCAAGAGGATGATCAGGGTATTGAACACCCTGTATCTTATTACAGTAAGAAGTTCACTCCACCTCAAAAAGCACTACTCAACTATTGAGAAAGAGCTTTTGGCCTTGATTTTGGGTTTACAGCATTTTTCATTTAATTTGTGTTCTGGTTTTGACCCCATAGTCATTTATACCGATCATAACCCACTGAAATTCCTTAGTAAGTTTAAAGATAAAAATCAGAGATTGACAAGATGGAGTCTACTTCTTCAGGAGTATTCATTAGACATACAACATGTCAAGGGGAAAGAAAATGTTATTGCAGATTGCTTATCTAGACTTTAGACAGATTGTTTTAGAGTAATAAGAAATTTCCTTTGTAAATTTCTTTTTCTTTGTGGGGAGGTGTTACATAGCATATGATTTCATCATCCTTCGTGTAATTCTAACGTACAGTATGCTGCATGTTTGATCACGAGCGTGTTCTACCTCACTCCCCCCCTCCTCCCTTATAGTAGAGTAAGTCGTTCTTTCTGTTGTTCAGAGCAGGAGTGTCAACTCTTTGTCCCCATGGCTTCATTTGCGCGTCCATCTTACAAGTTGTATCATGCTCTGCCGGCCCCTATATAATGAGCTCAGTCTCTGCATTATTGCCACTTAGATCTACTCCTCATTTTGTTCACATCTCTGTCCTCCCCTGTACAGTTGTTATTATTGTGAGTGCTCAGGAAGTCTCCAACCATCTAGCAGCTGTGTAATTTGAGGATAAATGTTATTACATTTTGTTCTTGTACTGTATACCATAAGGTGTTGATTCGTAGGCCTAGTAAAGATTTTGTGATTCATATTGCCAGCCAGTGGTAATAATATTTTGTATCTGTAATAATATATCTTGCATTCACTGAGTATTATCTGGTATTGTCATTTTATCAGGGCTGACTTAGATAAATTTACTCTTGCTAATTTCGTGTTAATAGAGGCTATTGCAGTTAACCATATATTTAACCTGTTTTTTGCCATTACATTATCCTTATGAGTCCTGAATGTTTTGTTGTTAGTTTGAGCATTAAACTTTAGCTTGTAATTTTACCTAACTCTTTTGTTTTGAACCTGGAACTTTACGGGACAGTAGTGATTTTTAGTATTCTCACTTAAAGTGTACATTATCTTTCTCTGTTCCGTAACAATATATATATATATATATATATATATATATATATATATATATATATATATATATATATATATATATATATTATGCTGGAGTGAAAATAGTCATTTTTCCCAAATTTTCAACATTATTCAACGGGTAGTGTGCAATAGCTGTCAAATGGCATCAAAATATTGTGTATAAAATTTTAACTCCCTCAGACAATATCTTCAGGTGCCTCTATTCACTTGAACTTGAATATTTTAGCTCAAAGTATTGTTTTTTAGCATTTTTTGGTTTTGCATTTTTTCCCAACGACCCTTAATGGGTAGTATGCAGTTGCTGCCATATGACATCAAGGTACTGTGTTTTAAATCTGAACTCCCTCAGGGAATAACTTCAGGTGCCTCCACTCATGTTTTTTAAATCTGTAAAATGCCTTTTTCATGAAAGATACTATGTAATAATATATGAGTCTTGTTCACCATGATTTTATAAGAACATTTTCACTTCATAAATTATATTATTCCAGTACACTAACATATACTGATACAGCTCTTCACTATACTGACCTCCAGATAAACCCCTTGAGGTCAATATTACCCAGAACTCACCACGAGGAGGTGGCTGTATGTCGAGTTTCACCCATCCACCCAACCATATTGAGCATTAGCTTTTATTCACTGTAAGCTAACACCATGTCTTCATAGTAAATACTGAGATTTGGTTTCAAACCTGGGGATTTTTGCTCTGGGTGCAAGTTTTGCTCGAATGCAACCATCTCAACTCTTTTCTCCACAAACAGATGATGATGCTTCTGTGACTAGTTTGATTATTCGTTCAACTGCCTGAGTATGACAAGGAAATCTTTCTATATTCAGCTTACCCTTTTCTTCCATCTGCTTGTCAATGAACTCCTCTGAATATCTGGCTGTCAAAGGAGGTTCGGTCAAGTCAGTTTCATCTCAATCAATCATATTTGTGTGGTCATCACTTGAGAAATTTAGTTTGGGTATTCTGAACTGACGAATTTGTTCTCTTTCATGGCACCTTGCTTTCTTGATCCAACGCTGTCGAAGCTCTCTAATGTTGTCACGATCATCTTGAAGCATTTTGATGATTATATTTTCTCGATGGGCGAAGAAAGCATTACGCTGAATGACGGGTTTAATGATCTGTGTTGCTTCAGGAAATTTGTTGAACATTACCAGTGTTATGAACATTCTTTGCCGCATCAAGAGCTAAGCAATTTGACCTGATGTTGAACCACATTGGCACATAGAGTTTCATCACAAAAGTGGCTAAAGCTACTAAGGTATCTGATGGCTTACTCGTTGAGACATACAACCTCAGAATCCAACTTACAGTTGTGAGCCATCTAGAATGTGACATTTTTCCAGGCTGACGGGCCGCTAAGCTTTCAGAAACTTGCCCTGATCCAACAGCAGTACTAATATCATAGAGGTATTTTTGATCAGTGCTTAAATCATTGACGATCTTCTGATCAAGTTGGCACATTTCCAGACTGATTTTAGCAAATTCTTTTATTGGAAGCTTCTCACAGTCATGTAATTTTTTCCAATGTCACCTGTGAGGCCTTGTGGTCCAGTTGTCCTACCATCAATTTCTTGTATCAAATGCCGCAGTGGTAATTCATTTGCTTGCAGCTGACAAATAAACCATTGTAATGGCCTTCCAAGCTTGCATTCCAGTATTCCAATTGCACCACCTTTGAGACCAATGTTAACAACTGTTCCATCACATCCAATAGCCATCAGAGAGTTACTTGGAATGTTATTTTCATCTAGTAATCCTGAGATACCATTTGCTATATTCTGTGCAGTTCCTCTG
Source organism: Coenobita brevimanus (assembly GCF_032717465.1). Lineage (NCBI taxonomy): Eukaryota > Metazoa > Arthropoda > Malacostraca > Decapoda > Coenobitidae > Coenobita > Coenobita brevimanus. The sequence goes on along the minus strand of NC_136983.1, from coordinate 35,828,220 downwards.
CCAACAGCAAAATGACCAAGATTGGCTGAATTTGGTTCGGTAATTGAGGCAGTATGTTCTTCGCTGATAGTTTTCGTGTGAAAACTTGAGCCTTTTTTCTTATTTATTAGTATTTGATCTTTTCGTCTATCAAAGTAAATGCTGATTACTTCACTTGTCTTTGTGGATGCTGCTTTCTTCAATGTTTTTCTACCTAGAGATCGGCTTCGTCGAACTTTACTGCAATCAATAATGTGTGTGCTGTCTCCTTCTGTTATAATGCCATAATCCTGCAAAACCGAGGTTGAAATCAGTGCTGCTGCTCTCTCTGATACTCCTGTTCTATGACATGCTTGGGCAAAGTTTGATAATTTTCTATTCTGAGTACTAGTATTTACATATATTCTGATGTTCTCCCTCCTTCCGCTGCTTTCTGAAAGGTGGAATGTACACTGTGTCTGAAGATGTTTCATCACTGGAAGCTGATGTGTCATCAGATATTTCAATAGTGTCTGGTGCATTGTCAGCTTTTGTTGTTTCGAGTACTTTTCTTTGTTTCATTATTAATGAACGTGTTGTTTGTGCATCAGTTCCACCAATGACCATTATTCGCTGTGTTCCCTGATCGACAATGAAATCCCTCTCCAATATTGGGATTATGTAAGCTTTCTCACATGAGCATTGTTGGAAGCCCTGACATTTGCATGATGCAATGTCAAATAATTTTCATGAATCTCTTTAATTTTTTTTTTTTTTTTTTTAATGATTCTGAGTCTTTCTTGTTTTTATAGTTCTTCATTAGATTGCGATGCTTTGTATGATAGGATTTTATCATGTCTATGATTCGTTTCCAGGACAGTGTGGGAATGGATGCTTTGGCATAAATGCTTACAAGCATCCTAGCTACATTAACTGCAACATTCCATACTGCTGGGTCTTTATTACAAGCCTCTTTCAATTTACACCTCTCTTGATTAAAGCATTTCATAACATCACTGTACAGTAGGTTGGCAATTTTTTTTTTTTTTTATCAAACTCACTTGGGTTTCAAAAAATGGGACATGACACTACTTGTCTGGTACGTAAAGTACTTGACTTAGATGAATTGGAGTTCTGCATTATGAATGAGAGTGAGGCACAACTGCTAGTCACAACAGTTGCACAAATACTGACAGTCGCTTATGGGAGTCACGGCCAGAGTTACCAATTATGGTAGCAAACACATTTTCTTAACTGAGATGGCGGCACCTGAAAAATAACATCTAACTGTAATATTTATTATGAGCTGCTTTGGTTTTATTGTTTCCCATATTGCTCCCTTATGGAAACCATATCATGATGTGGATAACTGAAAGTCAAATTTGTACAAATAATTGGCATTTCCAGCAAAATGTAGTCGTGTGGAGGCACCTGAAGATATTATCTGATGACTTTCAAACTTCAGGAGAATTGTTTTGGAGTCATTTCGCAACTACTGAACACTACCCATGATCAGTAAAAAAAAAAAAAAAATTGCTCCACCCTAATTTATATATATATATATATATATATATATATATATATATATATATATATATATCTATATCTATCTATCTATATATATATATATATATATATATATATATATATATATATATATATATATATATATATGTATATATATATATATATATATACACAAGAAGGAAAAAAAACAAAGGCCAGGTGCCTCCAAGATTATTCCCCCAAGGAAAAAAAAAAAAAAAAAAAGAGAGAGAGAGAAAAAGAGAGAGAGCCAAATTCAAGATCCCTTCACTCTGTTGTCACCTTAAACTGGTCCAGATTTTTTTCCTTTTGCGGCTTATATAGCATTTTGATTTTGTATTTTAATTTGCTTTTCCTTCCTCTGACGATCTTCTGTAAACAAAAAACAAAAAAAACAAAAAAAAATCAGCGACAGAAATGATAATGCTATGGCACTTCTTTGTGACTAGGACCATATTCCAGTGTTAATCTGTTTATTACAACTCAGCATTCAAGATGGAGAGATGACAATTTTAGGGCAAGTTCGAATAGAAAGAGTATTGTCATCTCTTGCAATGTTTATGACGACAGTGGAATAAGACAAGGATAGCTAAGAAGATACATTTACAGACTTGCTTTTCTGTTAAGCTGAATAAAATGGTGTGAAGGAAGTAATAATTGTAGTGAAATGGTCAGTGTTTTTGCTCACCACTGTAAAACATATAGCTTTTGCAAACCGTGCTCTCTAAACTTTGTATTGTAATAACTGGCTTTGCCGTTTCTAGGAGGGAAGTTACTCGCATTAGGAGAGTGGTAGTATCCCAGTTGATGAATCTCATATTGTGCTTGTTGATCCAGTTCACTGCGTCTTGTTCTATTTATTCTATGCTGTGCTCTCCTGCTGTGTAGTCTGCCTTCCTCCTGCCAACGCATCACCCACCTACGCACAGTTGTCGCGCTGGCTCCCATCCATTGACCTACGGTTTTGAATGACAGCCCATTCAACCACAACCACACGAACATCTCACGTTCTGCTAATACTGTCCTCATAAATGGTGGGCGGCGCTGTATGGTCACCATCTTAGCACACTTGTGTTAACCCTTTTGTTGCACGGAATTTCTTAAAGCTGGATAAGACTGTCCGTCATAAACTGAAATAAAATTCAAAGTTCTGAATTCTCTGTCAAAACAAAAATAATGATAGTTTTTGACATAATACTGTAGGAGACCTGACATGCTTTATAAATAATACATTGTCCGACATCCGCCAGAATACTGTAGAATCTTGTGTTCACAATAAGAATAAATAAAAGGTTAATGGAATTTCTTTTTCATGTTACCACTTAATCGACTTCTCTTAATTCCTGATAGGTATTGTGAGGTATCGCCAATCCCACACTACTTGCATGATGTAATTGCAGATTTCAAGGATATAACCGACAAATCGAAGCATCATAAGTCATGGAAATAACAATCCCCTTTGTAATCTTTGCTGTTATTGGAAAACTGATGAAACTTGTGTTGGGGTGTGCCACAGCAGCCTATACCGTTATTTTAACCTGAGTGAATTTAGTATATTTAAACTAATTCCTTAAATAACCTCTGCGTTACTTCCCTGGTCAGCCATTGCTTGTACAGGAGCTTTGGCTGACAGAACATATGTTATATCTTTTATTGTTTTTTTTCAAGTTCATGAAGAAATTGCCGACTAGAAGGACAAGAGATTGATTCCACAGTGGGGAATAGGATGTTATTTTAAGTCTTTATTTATCTTTCACATTATTCACGGACATCTCGTAAAATCCCATCGGCAAATATCATCACACCAGCCGTTTATTGCACATAAGACAGCTGGGCCTTGGAGAACGGACTGTACAGGCCCAAAATTAAGCACATATTGTTGATGTACAATATAATGAAGGTGCTGAGTGCTGGAGATCAGAAATTATAGGAACTGTTCCTTTTTTTTATACTATCTGTTTATTGTAAAGGATGATCAAACAGGATGAGTAGAAAATAACTACGTGATGTGTACAAGAAAACAAAAAAATTCCTTCAAAAAAAAAAATCGTCATTCCTGGTCCAGCAGCAGTGGCGGTGGTATCTCCTGTCTTGCCATGCCATCTTCAGTCCACTCGGCCTTTGGCCCGTCGAGGGGGGCCTCTATGGGCAATGAGGAGTCAACCCATGCACAGACCATCATGGGCATCGTGAAGTGGTACAGCATGAAGGCGGGATCAGGAATCAACAGGCGCCATGACACTGGTGCCAATGTTTTTGTACACAGTCTGGGGATTGCTGTTCCCGCTTCACAGCACCTTCGGTGCTTGCTAGGCGAAGGCGAGACAGCCGAATTCCATCTCCACCAGACGACGAAGGGTCCTGAGGCCAGGGACGTCACCGGGCTGGGGGATGCAGCTGTGCAAGGCTCTGCCTATGCATGGCAGCGCCCCACGCATAGGGGATGCCGGAATCTGGATCCCCGTCATCTTGGTGGAGTGGAAATGATTGTCACCATGTGCACTGCGACAGCGAGGGCTTTTTGTGGCGATAATAAGGAGGCACTGCTAGTTCTTCTCCCTCAGATCTTCGAGAAGAACAGGCTTCCGTGTCTTGTTATCCCACAGAGCTTTGTCCGTGACGCAGTTCTGCCCCTTGTCATGAGCGTCGCGCCCCTATGCTGCAGCCTCTCCATCCCTGCAGAACACTGCAGAAAAGGCTGCAGCTTAACGCTCCTCCACCACCGCACTGAACCCACCCACTGACGTGGCTAACGAACAGACCAGTGCTTCTCCTCACCACCCTCCGTCAGCAGCTGAGGAGGAGAGGGCCCTTTTCCCGTCTCTTCCATCCAGGATGTGAACATCCCTCCCCTTCACCCGCCTACACCTCCTGCTGACGAACTATCAACCGCCGCTGCCGACATTCCATCGAAGCCTAAGAAAAAGAAGAAGATGAAGAAGGGGAAGAAACAGAAACTACCACCACCTGTTGCAATGGAGACCGACCACCCTGACTCTCCACCCCCTGCCTCTTCCTCACCCTTGGATCCACAGAGCGTCCTCGCCCACCTTCCTCCCTTGACAGCCAGCACTCGTGCCTATCTCGAGTCCCTGTCTCACGACTAGGTACTCGCCCAACAGGAGCGCTATGTGGAGGAAAATTTTGCGGACGTAGTTGACGCTGAGTTCCACCTTCATGCTGGGATCTTCCGCCCTCAACACTGCAACTGTCTTCTTGCCACCTACCAGACCCGCCCTGACGACGTAGCTGCTATTGCCTTCATTGAGACTGCACTGATGCACAACACTGCCCCGTGCTAGTTTCACTGTTACCATCCTGTTTCAGCAGCCTGCCATATGATCGTCTTCTCCAGCCCTTGCTGCTACTGCCATTGTCTGCCGAGCTATGCTGTCCTGGGAGAGCTGCTTCTGCCTTTTTCTCCGACGGGCTCTCTTGTTTGCCCATGTCCCCACCACTGTTGTGGGGCAAATATATACAACAACAACTTCTAAAATGATTGATAAGAAGTAGGAGAGGCAAAAGTGCACAGATAAGAGATAAAAAAAGCACAGAATCAAGAGAGCATTCAGGATGGTGGTAGATTTGGAGACCTATACCCAGTCCTACATTGCAAACTTTCGTCACAAATTTGTATCTGGTGGAATGTAGGAATGAATATAGGTCTCCAATGCTCCTTCCATCATGAATGCACTCTTGTTTCTGTGCTTCTTTCATCTCTTACATGTGCACTTTTGCCATTCCTACTACTTACTGTAACAATCATTTTAGAAAATCTTTGTTCTCTAGTTTATGATCTTTTTGTGGAAGTGTAACTATGCATACGGCAAGTGTTATGTTTGGAATGTTACATGCATACCTTACTGAAAGACTAAAACGAGGATGCCTTCCCGTGAAAAGAAGTTTCTTGGTATGTTCTTTAACTGTAGGGGAGCTGTAGCTAACCAATATTGTACAAATGGCATACCTGCTGGTGACCACTATCAGGTTTTCTGGCCATAACTCGCTGACTGTAGACTGAATGCTTTTCTAAACATGAAAAGAAACATCTACATTTGACCAGTGGCGTTTTGGTGTGCTGTACGCTCGCGTACGCCTTTTTTTTGTGTGTGTGTGGGGGGGGGGATTTGACTGATGGAGAGGAAACAGAGAAAGAAAGAATGAAAATGTAGAACAAAATCGATAATTTCGCAGTTCGATTTTGCTACTCCAGCGAAAGTTATCAAGACTTTGCGAGTAGTTTTGCACTTGAATAACGAAGGTCTCTTTGTTCATAACATTAGAACTACGCTTTGCAACCGTTTTCGCGCGAATGCTCCTATTACCAATGTACAGTCACGCGTACTAATTTCTGCTCAGGGGTTACCCCTTCCTTCCCCCCTCTACCCTGGACAGAGGGAAGGGGGGAATCGCGAACAAGTCTACCCCGCCTTCTGCCCCCAACTCCCCCACCCTCCACCTCCAGCTGTCAGTTACTGATTAAACGCAAATTTTCTCATGTCCTGTAAACATGACTAAACTGTTGTCGCACACGCTTTCAACGGCCAAGATTTGGACTATATTTTTAGAATAAATTATTACCGTATTGAACTGCATTCTCAAATTGAAAATATTCACCATCATTGTAATCCAGTGTCGTCCGCTGCACAATTCTGGGTTCCAGTGCTTACCTTTTCACTTCCCCCAGCTGTCTCTCTCTCTCTCTCTCTCTCTCTCTCTCTCTCTCTCTCTCTGAATTTACTTTTCCCATTCCCTCTTTCTTTTTAAATTAATATAACTTTCTCTTTGCTTCTCTCCCCTTCTCCCCCTTCTCTCTCGTTCTTTGTCTTAAGTCTTCCCCGCTTCTCACTCCTCCCCTCCACCCACCTTAAGCCTGATCAGCAGTCAGTTATACCGTCACCGCTCCTTCGTATATCGTGTGCAGGCAAAATTTATCACACACACTTAGGTCAGATGTATGGAAAGCTAATTTTTTTTTTATATATATATAATTGTATTTCTCATTATGTGCCAAGTTCAAATAGAGAACACCAGACCAATATTCGTAATTTTTATTACAGTGACCGTTCCACTTCACATAGCTGGGTAGCTGGGCTTATAAACTGCACACATACACACACACACACACACACACACACACACACACACACACACACAACTTAAATTTTGCACTGACAGCGTGGCGACTACAAATATAGTCATTCTAACAACTGGATCTGCTGGCTCCAAACCTTCCCTGTCCCAGTCAAACTCCTCATTCAATAACCAGTGTGTGTGTGTGTGTGTGTGTGTGTGTGTGTGTGTGTGTGTGTGTGCGCGCAGTTTATAAGCCCAGCTACCCAGCTATGTGAAGTGGAACGGTCACTCTAATAAAAATTACGAATATTGGTCTGGTGTTCTCTATTTGAACTTGGCACATAATGAGAAATACAATTATATATATAAAAAAAAAAATAGCTTTCCATACATCTGATCTAAGTGTGTGTGATAAATGTTGCCTGCACACGATATACGAAGGAGCGATGACGGTATAACTGACTGCTGATCAGGCCTAAGGTGGGGGGAAGGGAGGGGTGAGAGGCGGGGAAGACTTAAGACAAAGAACGAGAGAGAAGGGGGAGAGGGGGAGAGAAGCAAAGAGAAAGTTATATAAATTTAAAAAGAAAGAGTGAGTGGGAAAAGTAAATTCAGAGAGAGAGAGAGAGAGAAATGGAGAAATGAATTCCCCGAGCTAGGCAACTAAGGCCATATAGCCCTGCTGGGGTTACAGGAGGGAGCTACCCCTCCCGGCAACGGTAGCCTGGGCGAGGCTCGAACTTGCGACCTCCCGATCACAAGCTCAGCGCGCTACCACTGTGCTACCACGCTCCCCCAGAGAGAGAGAGAGAGAGAGAGAGAGAGACAGCTGGGGGAAGTGAAAAGGTAAGCACTGGAACCCAGCATTGTGCAGCGGACGACACTGGATTTCAATGATGGTGAATATTTTCAATTTGAGAATGCAGTTCAATACGGTAATAATTTATTCTAAAAATATAGTCCAAATCTTGGCCGTTGAAAGCGTGTGCGACGACAGTTTAGTCATGTTTACAGGACATGAGAAAATTTGCGTCTAATCAGTAACTGGCAGCTGGAGGTGGAGGGTGGGGGAGTTGGGGGCAGAAGGCGGGGTAGACTTGTTCGCGATTCCCCCCTTCCCTCTGTCCAGGGTAGAGGGGGGAAGGAAGGGGTAACCCCTGAGCAGAAATTAGTACGCGTGACTGTACAGGACGCCATTATAAAGCTGTGCCATTCCTACATACGGAGTGGCGCACTCAGTGATATATATATATATATATATATATATATATATATATATGTAAGAGGAGCCTGTGGAGTCACATGGAGAGACAGGCTGACGAATGAGGATATAAAGGAGCGTTGTGGTGTGGATGTGGATGTGATAGGAAGCGTTAGGAGGAACACACTGAGGTGGTTTGGCCATGTGGAGAGGATGGAGGGTGAAAGACTGACGAAGAGAGTGTATGTGAGTGAGGTGGAGGGGGGAAGAGGGAGGGGGAGCCCGAGGATGAGATGGAGGGATGGAGTGGAGAGGTATATGAGAGAGGGGTGTGTGAGTTGGGAGCAGGGCAGTGATATGGCGGAGGACAGGGCGACGTGGGGGCGATTTGTTTGTGGCCACCCGAAACGGGATTGAGGCGTCTGGCAATAGAAAGATATATATATATAGATATATATATATATATATATATATATATATATATATATATATACACAGTGTATATATATATATATATATATATATATATATATATATATATATATATATATATATATATATATATATATATATATATATATATATATATATATATATGAGCCTCTGTGGTACAGTGGTAAAGTGTGTGTATATATATATATATATATATATATATATATATATATATATATATATATATATATATATATGAGCCACATTGTAAAGTGTGCATTTTCATACACTGAAGAACGAGGGTTCGCGCCCCGCCAGAGTAAAAAACTTTGGGAGCGTTCTTCTGGCCACGTACTGCATTGGCGGACACAAGGGGTGCTGTAGTTGAACCAGTATCACATACAATAAAGTATGCTTGCACCCAATCGGCTTGCGTGGGCCAATTACACTTGGTTCACAGACTACACACACACCCAAAGCCACTCCGACACAACAATTACACTTACAAGCACTTCTCACCTTACATACAGTCTCTACTAGACAGCCTAGGCTACTTCGTAGAGATACATTGGCTGTCTCGTCCCCATTTCGGTAGGGATAGGCCAGTCCTGCAGTGGACACTCAAACGGCCGATGAGATTATATATATATATATATATATATATATATATTAAAATAAATTTCTTTGCATTTGGTGATGGAGAAGTAGTTATCTTGGTGCCTGGTAAATTCAGAGAGAGAGAGAGAGAGAGAGAGAGAGAGAGAATCATATACCTGCCGTCCGTTGTGCAGTCTGTTGTGTATGTGTATTACGTCTAATGATGAAATGCCCTTGTCATTATAGCGACGGTACTCTTACAATTTGTTTAAATTTTTGCCAAATTTGCATTACAACACACTTTAAGCCACACCAGCACCACACTAACACCCTAAGCCACACCAGCACCACCCTAACACCCTACGCCACACCAGCACCACACTAACACCGTCAGCCACACTTACCAGCTGAGAGGCTATGGTCAGGCAGCGGCGGGTGAGGCAGTCGGCCACTCAGGGTCTGGCTGCCAGTGACGTGGGGACACCGACACGCCCCTATTTATTGAACTTCACACTCCCCCTCCACCCTCACACCCCAACACCCTCATCCACCCCAAAACCCTCACCCTCACTATACGCTGACAACCTGATGCTCCCCTCACAGATCACACCGACATTCTAACCTAGGACACTGTATTCTTGGATTATTATTATTATCAATGTAGTAGTAGTAGTAGTAGTATTTGGGAGGGTTTCTACCATCCACACACACACACACACACACACACACACACACACACACACACACACACACACACACACACACACACACACACGTTTTTAGTATATATGAATGACATAGCCAGTAACACTGGAAATGGAAGCTATCTGAATATGTTTGCTGATGATGCAACTATACAGGTGAATTACTAACACGATATCTTGCAGAGGGCTACAAGAATAATTAAATAAACTTCATGATTGGAGCAATAAATGGCAAATGGAATTCAGTGTGGATAAGTGTCATGTAATTAAGTTTGGTAAAACTCAAAGAAGACTAAACTAAGATTATAAGTTAGGAAGTTCAACCCTACACATACTAAAAAAGAGAAGGACCTAGGAATGATTATCAATAACAGACGATCTCCGGCTGACCACATCAGCTAGAGGGACGGAACATGTATACATTCCCTGCTAGTACGAGACTAGCAATCACTTACATAAATGAAGACATGCTGAGAAAGATAATAACATAATTCATTAGACCAACCCTGGAGTATGCATCAGTAGTCTGGAATCCTCATCTCAAAAAACATATAGATAAGATTGATAAAGAACAAAGGGCAGCTACAAGATGGGTACCAAGCTTAAGGGATCTAAGCTACGAAAAGACTAGAAAAACAATCTAGCAATGCTACAAGATAAAAAGAAAAGAGGAGACATGATTATGCTACATTAATGCATCTCACAGAAAGAGGAAATAGACATAAATGAGTATATAACCTATGGAAAAGCATCAGCAAGAGGACACTGCAATAAACTACACAAAAGAGAGGTGATAAAGACGTAAGGAAATCTTGTTTCCCAAACAGGGCAATTGATCAATGGAATGCACTACCGATTGAAATAGTGTGTGCCAAAACAATCAATAAAATTAAGGATATGTATGATAAAAATGGTTTAATACACGGGACAATACGAGCTTGACCCATTCCTATTAAGATACACTTAAGAACAAAGGTGGCTGTTGTGTATATGCACACAACGATTTACCTTGCTCTCGTGTTCCTGCACTTGATTCTTCTGAATTCTCTACTTTCTGGCTTCGGCTTTCTTGTCATTCTCTGACTAAATATATCTGTGCTGTTTACTTATATCCTAATTCTACTGACTATGAAAAATTCTTCGACTATCTTACCTCTATGATGGAACACATTCTATCCATTTCTCCTTTCTCCGAAATCTCCATTCTAGGAGATTTCAATGTTCGCCACCACCTTTGGCTCTTCTCTCCTTTCACTGTTCCACCTGGTGAACAAGCCTACATCTTTTCTATCCTTAATGACCTAGAGCAGCTTGTACAGACCCGACCCATATCCCTGATCACCTTGGAGAGAGCTCCAACATACTTGACCTCTTTCTTACAACTAATCCTTCTGCTTACACTGTTAATCTTTCCTCTCCGTTGGGCTCCTCTGATCACAACCTAATTACCTTGACCTGACATATTGCTCCGGTATGGCCTGTGGACCCTCAAAAAGAAACATTGACTGTGGCACTTTGGAGCTGCAGATTGGGAGGCCCTCAGGCAGTACTTCTTTGATTTTCCCTGGAATGATTATTGCTTCCATGCCCGGAAGCCATCTGAGTGTGGATTGCGGATTATGGAGGTTATTTTTCCGGGCATGGAAGCATACATTCCATACGCGTATCCTTTGACTAATGCAAGAGACCCTTGGTTTAATCACGCTTGTTCTAATGCTGTCCACAACAAGGAGAGGCCTATAAAAGGTACCAGAACCAACTCATCCCGAATCACATCTTGCTTATGTTTCTGCCCGGAATCGTGCTAAGTCTGTTCTTTGCTCCACAAAAATAATTTCATCCGTACTAAATGCTCTCAACTCTCCAACTCGAATTCTTCCCGCTCCTTCTGGCACCTTGCAAAAAACTTTCCTAACAATTTTACCTCATCATCCTTCCCTTCCCTTTTGTATTCTGATGTGCTAATAAAGCAAATCTCTTCTCTCAGATTTTCTCATCCAATTCCACCTTTGATGATTCCGGTGCTGTTCATCCATCACTTCCCCCCTCTGACTTTCTCATGGCTGACATTAAAATTTCTTCAGCTGATGTATTTTGTCATATCACTGGCCATAATACTAACAAGGCATATGGGCCTGATGGAGTACCTCCTGTTGTCCTCAAAAACTGTGCTTCAGTGCTTACACCTACCTAGGTAAACTCTTTTGCCTTTGTCATTCAACTTGTACCTTTCCTTCTTGCTGGAAGTTTGCTCTCATTCAGCCAGTCCCAAAGAAGAGTGACCATTCCCAATCCTCTAACTATCATCCAATTGCTTTAACATCCTGTGTCTCAAGAGTTTTCGAGTCAAGTCTTAACAGAAAAATTTCAAAGCATCTTTCCTATTACAACCTTCTCTCTGATCGTCAGTATGGGTTCCGTCAGGGGAGCTCCACTGGCGAACTTCTCACCTACCTATCAGACTCTTAATCATCCTCGTTTTGGGACTTTGGTGAAAGCTTTGCCATTGCACTTGACATCTCAAAGGCTTTTGATCCAGTCTGGCATAAATCTTTAATTTCCAAACTGCCCTCTTATGATTTCTATCTTTGTAACTGTGCCTTCATACATAGCTTCCTTTCTGGTCGTTCTATAGCCGCTGTTGTAGACAGCCATCGTTCATCCCCTAGATCTGTCAACAGTGGTGTCCCTCATGGCTCTGTCTTATCACCGACTCTCTTCCTTTTATTCATCACTGACCTTCTAAGCTGTATATCTAACTCTATCCACTCGTACGCTGACGATTCCACCCTTCACCTTTCCATTTTTTTTTTTTTTTTTTTTTTATGCGAGGAAGAAGGAACCAAAGGCCATGAGCCCGCAGTAACAGTTCCCTCCAAGAGAAAAAAAAAATACAATAGAGAGCCAAATTCAAGATCTGATCATTTTGAGATGCCTGGACACACTGCGTTTGAAAGACTGGAGATCATAGGCAGGAGGAAATACAGACAGAGGGAGACAGTTCCAGAGCTGACCTGTTGCATGAATGAAAGACTGGGAGTAACTGTTAACTCTTGCATTAGAGAGTTGGACAGAAAAGGGATGAGAGTTTGCTGCCAGACGGGTGCTACGCGCCCGTCGTAGAGGTGGAGGAATGCAAGCAGACAGTTCAGAGGAGCAGTGACCATTAAAGTAGCGATAGAAAAGAGATAAAGATGCAACAGTGCGGCGAAGAGACAGAGAGTCAGTAAGAGGAGGAGAGTTAATGAGATGAAAAGCCTTTGACTCCACCCTATTGAGAAGAGCTGTATGTGGGGAGCCTCCCCACACATGAGAGTTGTACTCCACACAGGGGCGGATAAAACCCCTGTATAGAGTCAACAATTGTGCAGGGGTAAAGAAAGAGCGGAGTCGGCTTAGCACACCCAATCTCTTGGAAGCAGATTTTACAAGAGATGCAATATGATCTTTCCAAGATAAGTCCCGAGTAAATGAAACCCCAAGCATGTTCAAGGATGATGCAGGATTAATCTGAATATTATTAAACATTAGTGGGTATACCTGTGGAAGATTTTGTCGGGTTGATAGGTGTAAGAACTGAGTCTTAGAAGCATTAAAGACAACCATATTATTTTTACCCCAGTCAGAGATATGAGCCAAGTCAGACATTAGGTGTGCCATAGCCTCATCCCTTGTTTCTTGAAGTAACTGTTGAGATGGGCGTTGCGGGAACCGAATGGAAAGGTGAAGGGTGGAGTCATCAGCGTATGAGTGGATAGAGTTAGATGTACAGCTTAGAAGATCATTGATGAATAAAAGGAAGAGAGTTGGTGATAGGACAGAGCCCTGAGGAACACCACTGTTGATAGATCTAGGAGAAGAACGATGGCCGTCTACGACAGCAGCTATAGAACGACCAGAAAGGAAGCTAGCGATGAAGGTACAGATAGAAGGATAGAAACCGTAGGAGGGCAGTTTGGAAATTAAAGATTTATGCCAGACTCGATCGAAAGCCTTTGAGATGTCAAGTGCAATGGCAAAGCTTTCGCCAAAGTCCCGAAAGGAGGATGACCAGGAGTCTGAAAGGTAGGTGAGAAGATCGCCAGTGGAGCGTCCCTGACGGAACCCATACTGACGATCGGAAAGAAGGTTGTGATAGGAAAGATGCCTTAAAATTTTTTATTAAGAATTGACTCGAAAACTTTTGAAATACAGGACGTTAAAGCAATTGGACGATAGTTGGAGGGTTGGGAGTGGTCACCCTTCTTTGGGACTGGCTGAATGAGAGCAAACTTCCAGCAAGAAGGAAAGGTACAAGTTGACAGACAAAGGCGAAATAGTTTGCCTAGGCAGGGTGTAAGCACAGAAGCACAGTTTTTGAGAACAACAGGAGGGACCCCATCAGGCCCATATGCCTTGTTAGTACTGAGGCCAGTAATGGCAGAAAATACATCAACTGAAGAAATTTTAATGTCAGCCATGAGGAAGTCAGAGGGGGGAAGTGATGGAGGAACAGCACCGGAATCGTCTAAGGTGGAATTGGAGGAGAAAGTCTGTGCAAAGAGATCTGCTTTATCAGTAGAAGAAATAGCTACAGAACCATCAGAGTAGAAAAGAGGAGGGAAGGATGATGAGGTAAAGTTGTTAGAAAGATTTAAAAAACAAGGGATGAAGCTATGGCAAACTGAACATCTGACTTGGCTCGTATCTCTGACTGGGGTAAAAATAATCTTGTTGTTTTTAATGCATCAAAATTTCAGTTTTTACACCTATCAACCCGACACAATCTTCCACAGGAGTACCCACTAATGTTTAATAATATCGAGCGAATCCTGCATCATCCTTGAACATGCTTGGAGTTTCATTCACTCAGGACTTATCTTGGAAAGATCACATTACATCTCTTGTAAAATCTGCTTCCAAGAGATTAGGTGTGCTAAGCCGACTCTGCACCTTCTTTACCCCTGCACAGTTGTTGACTTTATACACGGGTTTTATTCGCCCCTGTGTAGAGTACAACTCTCATGTGTGGGGAGGTTCCCCACATACAGCTCTTCTCAATAGGGTGGAGTTAAAGGCTTTTCGTCTCATCAACTCTGCTTCTCTGACTGGCTCCCTTCAACCTCTGTCTCCTCGCCGCACTGTTTCATCTTTATCTCTTTTCTATTGCTACTTCAATGGTCGCTGCTCCTCTAAACTGTCTGCTTGCATCCCTGCACCTGTTCGACGGGCGCGTAGCATCCGTCTAGCAAAAATTCCCGTTCCTTTTCTGTCCAACTCTAATGCAAGAGTTAACCGTTACTCCCAGGCCTTCATTTATGCAAATGATCAACTCTGGAACTGTCTCCCTCTGTCAGTATTTCCTACTTCCTATGATCTCCAGTCTTTCAAACTCAGTGTGTCTAGGCATCTCGAAAAGAACGGATCTTGAATTTGACTCTGTTTTGTATTGTTTTTGTTATTTTCTTGGAAGGAACGGTTTGCTGGGCCCTGGCCATTGGTTCCTTCTTTCTTGCATTAAAAAAAATCAGGTATTCACACACACACACACACACACACACACACACACACACACACACACACACACACACACACACACACACACACACACACACACACACACACACACACACACACACACACACACACACACACACAGATCACACTGTCCAGAATCATTTTTTCGTTCCCACAGATTTTAGTATTGTTCCTGAGCGATTTAACCATCACATAATTCCTTCATTATTTCTTGTATGCGACTTATGTCTTTTTACTATTATCACTACTTTTCCGAGAAGGTTTGGTTCTGTTGTTGACCTGCTATGGACTAATCCAGGTACAGTATATGAGCCCCTATCCTTGTCGGTTAAGGAAGCTCCCTAGCACCTTTTCCTAATCGATATATTTGTTTAAACTACACTTTACTCTCTTTTTCCAGATTACATAAATCCATCTAATATCACCATACTCTGCAGAAATAGTGTACAAGTGGATACCAACCACCCATATTCAGAAATAAATCGCTAAGGAACTTCCTTTACCTTGGAGAGTTCGAGTACGAGTCACCCTTTCATCATATTTACATCAGTAATACACAAGACGATACCGGAATAACACTGGTTTGCAGTACCTCGTTACTTCAGACCAGAGCGCCGTCTTGCCATATGTTCAGGAAACGTGTTTCAGTTTTATCATGAGTTCTGCGTGTTAAAATTTATTACTCGTGTGTACGTAACGTTTATACCGACCTAGACTGATTATATCACATACCTTACACGAATATATTAATTCTTATGATTAGTAAAATTGAGGGCGTGGCACAGAGATGCTAACGCTGTCACTGTTAACGTCTAATAAGCAGAACCACTTTGTTAAACCCACCTGCGCGTTTGCGGGAGTGAGCTATTCTTTTTGGTGTGTGTGTGTGTGTGTGTGTGTGTGTGTGTGTGTGTGTGTGTGTGTCCCATTCTATCTGTTGGTATGTGACTACAATGACTGACTTTTTATCCAATTTGATAGATGGGTTGAGAATCTTCCCAGGAGTTGACCAAATATTTTCGTAAAAAGTAGGTCCCAGGTCAGGGTAACATGACAAGTTTAACTTACACACTCTTTTGATTCTATTTAAGCCAGATTAAGTGGAGTGGCTACGAGAGCGAGGATGAAGGGAATCGATTTTGAGATCGAGATCATAGAACAAGGCCAAAGGTTGCACCTCATATCTAAGTTTGATTGGATTTGGACCAAACTTAGTGGAAGAGTTGAAGTGCAGGCAAGGAAGAGGAAATTCGGTTATTATTATTATTATTATTATTCAGCTGATTATAATAGGCTGAATCGGATGAATGCAAGCGCTATAAGCTACTGTGACTTTACGCCATACCAAGCAAACGAACGTCTGGCGTGAACAGCAAGTTTATATATGGTACGAAACACGGAAACGTCAGGCGTTCGCATTCGACAATACTGGCGTTTAGTTTTTATAGTAAGGCCCCCAGTCACATTACTGGCATTGCCACGTGACCCCCGAAGCACCTAAAGCACCGAATGAAAATGGAGAAAAAAATATTGATAATAAGAAGATAGGCTAACAAAATATTCAGAGAAAAGAAGGAATCAAGAAGATTAAGGTGGAACGATAAACACTGAATCAGAAAACTCTTCAAGTATGGGCACTGGTTCTTAGACTCAGAGCCAAGGCTCCCTCCCCAGGGGACCACGGCAGGATTTTACGGGGGTCATGGCGGGCTTGTGTAAGTAGTACATCAAAGTGTGTCTGTGAAATCGTATTTAGAATCCTCTTGCCATATTCCATAACATGTTTATGTGAATTTGGTATCTCCACCCTTCCACACATACTGTAAAAGCCGAAACCGATTGGATGTGGACCTAGATATGAGAAATGCGTTCTCATCCATCCTACTGATATGTAACAAAATATGGATTCTGATTGATAGTTGTAAACATTAAAATAAATGGAGAGGACCAAAACAGTTTTTTATCATTATTTGTGACGGGCTTCAGAGAAAACTGAAAGGGGGGAGGGGGCACGAGGATGTTAAGATCCGCACAAGTGGGGAATGAAGTGAAAAGTTTTGAGAAACACTGGCCTGGGATAGGAATGGCCGGGAGGGAAAAACGCGAAAGATCTTATGTTCTTTATTGCTCCAGCGTTTCGGAATACACAGAGTCCATCCTCGGAGCGACTACAGTAGTGAGGAAATCGGAGATATTTATACACAAGACGTCCCCGGAACCTTTGTCGTTCTCTGTTGCTGATTGGCTGCTCTTTTGAATTGTGTTTACCTGACTTGGTGGTCTTACCTTGACCTGACCCCGCTTGTCCCTATACCTAATTGCTCCTTCTTCGCCTCCAATTTGGTGAGGTCAAAGCTACACCTGCAGGAGTGATTGACCAACGCACACACACACACATACACACACACACACACACACACACACACACACACACACACACACACACACACACACACACACACACCACACACACACACACACACACATCTCTTTGATAAGTGACTTGATTTGTACACCTATTGTATGTGCTGCCTCTAAAGCTTTTCGCTCCCACTCATTCTTATCCATTTGTCAAAATGAACCAGGCACATGATCAACCCAGCTTTGAAGATGCTTACGTTAGGGACAATGTGTACGTCACCAGACAGAAATTTTCACATATCAGCATTCGAAGAAGAAAACACCACTGAAACTGGTAACACGGCATCTCATCGGCTGTAATTTTCAGAACAACAGGTTTAAGGACAAGGTTGTAGAGCAAGGCAAATTGACACAGCTTTGATTACATTTGAGCCTGACAGTGCAAAGAATAAATGTCATGTAAGAATGAAATATTTCAATTTTGAGGACAATCAGTGGAACGTCAGGGTCACAGGGCAAAGTCAAATATTCGGTTAGCTTAATTTTACTGAGCTAAGAGTTAGTAACTAAAGCTTGACATGGTTAACCTACAGATGTTGATACAAGTATATACTGCTATAAAAGAGGTGATAGGAAGGCACTTCAAAAGGAACTAGAAGGCTCAGAGAAAGCGCATACCTCCGACAACGCCAGCATTATTTATTGTGTCTAAACCGACCTACGTCTCTCCTTGTTGGCGTAGGTAATTAGGGACTTCTTATGACTGCCCCTGACCCTTTCAGTTCTCAAAGTTTATCCTAAGGTGAATTAACTCATCAGTACGTGGCAAAGATATAGTTAAAAGACATCCCAGGACTCACTCTTGATACACCTACAGCAGTGCACACGTAACGTCTGATTTATCAACAGTATTACCGATATGTAAGACTTGACCAATGAAAAACTTTTCTTTTTATTATGATGCAACACACACACACACACACACACACACACACACACACACACACACACACACACACACACACACACACACACACACATCTTCCTTTTCCTCGCCATATTCCCACAACTATCCTCCTGTCTTCAGCAGATATATAACTAGGCTCGTCATCATTTCTTATTGTACTGGCGTCTCCGTTTTTCGTGCTCTCTTCAACCAAATCAGCGGCTGCGATTTTGGATACATTGTGTTGGATCCGCGCTCTCTTTAACCCCTTCACCTGACTTTTTTTTTCTTTTTATTCTTGCCAACGTCAAGGTACTCTTATTGAGCTTAAATGGCCTTGCTGGTGTACACGTGGTAGAAACTGGCTAACATGGCGGCAGTTATTGCTGGCCAAATGATCAATAGTCAGAGGGATTCAGCTTGCTAGGAAGTTTGTTGCTGTGTTGAGTACTCAGATGGCCATAATGTTAAATGTTTTATTTTTTATAACTTTCAATTAAATAATCTATTAGAGCACTTTTTGTCGATAAATCCAGGATCCCACTGACTGGGGGAGAAAAGCAGTAGGTTCATCATCATCATCATCATCATATATGAACGCTACTCAAACAAATGATGACAAAATCCCAGTCAGTCAAGAAACAGTGTAAGAAAGAACTAAAGTCAAAGCTGGCCATCCTGTAATACTGTACAGTCGTGGTGTTGCTCTGACGGACCATAATGACGTGATGCTGACGCTACCAAGATTCAGACACGCCAACCTGGATTTCTTTTGTTTTTTACCGAAGGAAATTTTTCCCTGGGATTTAGAAACAACAAAGTGATATTATGCTGATTTTTCTTGAAGACTCTGGATGGATTACTGAAACTGATGCCAGTTTAGTCCCGCCTACTCCTGAGATGTTACCACAGCCAATGAAGCTGGCAACACACCATTTTCTGCCTCCTGACGCTGCAAGCACCTGTTACGCCACGTAATTATTGGCTGATCTGTAAAAGGCCTGTTAAACTGAAACGTACTCAGTGAAGCTGTGCAGAGGACATGAAAAAAATACCAGTAAGGAGAAAGTTTTAGCAAGAACTGAAAAGGTTAAAACTGCCCACCCTGTAGTACTGTGCATTACAGGTGGTGGTGTTTGGATGCGGTCACACTTGCTCCAGACATGTGATCAATCAGAAGAAGCGAGGCTCAGGGTTCGTCCAACGTTCAGACATGGTATAAAGAAGAGGTGGTGTACTCAATCGCGGGCGAAATGGGTACAGCCACGCGCATGACGTCAGCAAGACCATACTCCCGGGACAGAGACCTTAGATCAGTGTTGGTTTTCAGTCAAGGTCAACCCAATTTTCTATCATTAATTTTCTGTTTTGCTTGAAATACGCCTGACAAGTGGGCTCATTGGGTGCTCACTACACCTGCAATAAGACGAAATTTCCCTTTATCGCATCAGAGAAATGAGAACTCCACCAGAAATGGATTCGTCTTTGTGAAAGTAAAGACAAGATCATTGCTGACAGTGCACGGTATTTTTATCAGCTTTACTTCGCTCCCAGGTATCAAGTAGGGAAAGTTGATGAACCCAAGTGAGAAATTGTATGAAAAGCTTCAGAACATGGAAAGACTCTTCCAGTGTTTTCACAGACAGCGAGGATTATAGCTGGAAAAATAATGTTGTCAAAGTACTTTTCAGTAGGTACAACCTGGCATATAGATATGCCACTTGTAATAACTTTCTCTGTTCACGGCCTTATGTATTTTAGAATGTGTATCTTAAACAGTAAGGTGAAATCATCAAGAAAATACAGTTGGAAGATGCCAAAGATTTGGAAGAGCTAGACGGAAGAGATTGAATGAGGGAGAGAGATTGTGAAGACGGTTATGGAGTGAGGGGGAAACACAGGGTGGAAGTGACAAGGGGAATGAAAGACGGAGAAAGAAGGATGAGAAAGAGACAGAGGAGACAGGAGGGTGATATGGAGATAGCAGAGTAAGGGTGAGACTGGTACGAAAGTGGGGTAAAGGAGATATGGGGAAAGGAGATAGTCAGGGGGAGGCAGAGGAGGGAGATAGAGGGAGTTCGCAAGACAACTGAGATTAAATATAGCAAAGCAGGAAGGGGAACCAGAGAGAAGGGACAGAGAGAGGAATAAAACAGACGAAGGAAGAGACAGAGTGAGAAAGAGTGAGCTAAGGGAAGACAGAGGAAAGGGTATGCACGAGGAAAGGATATTCATGCTACCAATGATGATTACTGTATAAATCCTTCTTTTATTTCAGCAGTAGAATACGCATATCCTACACGATTTATCCACTTCTCTTAATGTTCTTATATACAGTATATACTATATTATGCAGACGCAGAGTCTATGTAACAGAATAGACTGTCTCCACAGCTTCGGTAAGTTAATCTAAGGTGTATATAAGATTAAAAGCAATTTTCTACCCACCATCATTGCTTAGAAGCTACTGCACATAACCATTCTAGACACAGAAGAATGGACAATAAGGCAACAATGCACCATTCTCTAGTAGACAGTTCAAAGCAGGCACGCGAGCTATGGCCTCCAGCTTATGTCAATATAGCTCTGCCCACCTGCGCGTGAGCACACCACTTATGTACACCATGTAGTCAAACTCGGATACTGTGTCGGCTCTGACCCGGTGTTGCGTTTTCTCTTGATGGTCACATGCTTGGAGCAAGTGTGGCCGCACACTCAGTGACGTGAGGGTCGTCCAGCGCGTATACAACTACTGGATATGGCAACACCAACATAAGATTCCCAGGTTAGCTCCTCACCACCATGGCCGTAAACATCCACCCAGTCAGTCCTATTCGTTTCCACCAGCGCCATCCTCTTACCCAGCTATCAGATGACACTCATATTATCGCCAACATTATCATCACAATAAAAATAATTACCAAAATTTTCATTACAGTAATTATCACCATCAGTCCCATTGTCACCGTTATTATCCCCACCAGTATTCCATATGGTGGGGATATAGGAATCACCCTGTCCGTCTGTTTGTCTAGCTGTTCATCTGTCCGTCCGAGCCTGTATCCCGGAAACTACCTGATGAATTGCCTTCTATCACATAAAAAGACAGAGTATGTGTCGTACTTGACGCCCGTATATGTATAATTGCTATATTGTTTGTACTTAATGAGTTATGACCATATAAAGTCCGTCTTTTTTTTTTTTGGGGGGGAAACTTCCTGCTGGATTCTCCTCATATCTTAAAGAAAAATAAAGCATGAGTCCTAGTTTATGTTCTTATATATGAAACAACCACATTGTATATATACAAGCTATTTCCATATAAAGAAACTAGTCTGTAAATAGCTGTATCTTGAAAACTACTTGCTGGATCATCTTCATTTCTAAAACATAGTGTATGGGTCCTAGTTTATCCCCCTACATATGAAACAGACATACTTATTAATGCATATATGTATATTCTTTACCACATGGTGGGGCTACGTCTTTTCCAAAGCCTTGTTAACTTTATGCTTAACCTCATAATTCAAATAAATTATCACAAATCACTCCAACAATCAAGGAATGTGGCTTTGGTGCTTTATAGCTTTGTTGATGGCAAAAAGTTCAGAGTTAACACAAATGTATGAGTCGGCAACTGAAACCAGAGGGCACGTTCAGTCGGCCACACACTAGCATCCACAAAGTCACTTGACATGGACCCATCGGTCTACTATTGGTGGGACCCCAAATAACTAACGATCATGTTAAGGAACAATTGGTGGACCCCCACCTCCAGCACCTTGGTCTTCGGTGCTGGGAGCCATGAGACACCAGCAGTGAAGTTTGGAGGCTCCCAAGGCATTGAGGTCCACACCAGCTCCTGGGTCAGTAAGTTGAGGTGAACAGGAAGTGGTCTGTGAACTCCCCCCGCATATGATGTGGTGTTGATGCAGGGGGGATACAGTACAGGCCACATTGTCCATATCACTTTTCCTGAACGTCTTATACCATACGACAGCAGCAATTGGTAACACCGAATATGAAGAGGAGGTACATTCCCCTAGACTTCCAAACGAGCTATATGTGTACGCCTGAAGGCTCCAAGACACATTCATAAACATTTGTTCTTTAAACCATCCAACCTCCCCAATGTGGCATCCGATGCTGACCCATGCACCAGTGAGCCATAGTCTAGCTTAAATCTAATATGGGACACCGATATTAGAGATTTTCTGTTGGCTTCCAAAGTCGTACCTGCTACGTACTTAAGGGTATTTAACGGTTTATCACAACGAGGAAGCAAAAGATTAACATGAATTTTAAAGTTCAACCAATGATCAAAATGGAGGCCCCCAAACTTCAAAGGATTTTGGAAAGGTACTGCCTGATTATCCATAGTCAAGTGCAAATCAAGGACGTTACGAGTTGTAAAACCTATAGCAACACAATTAGGGTTGGAAAACTTAAATCCCCACTGCAAGGACCACTGGTGAACGGAATCAAGGGATGCCTGAATCTGTCCAGCTGATAAATGTGCATTACGGGAAGAGTGCCATATTGCAAAATCGTCAGCATGGAGTGAATATTTAAGATTCCTCGGGATGGGAGCTGATGACAGAATGTCACTGGTCATAATACTAAATAAAGTGGGATTAAGCACACCTCCCTGAGGTACCCCGTTTTCTAAGATAAAAATATCCGATGATATGTTACAGGGCAGTTTTACAAAGAAAGTGCTGTCTCTTTAAAAAATGGAAATAAAGATAGGTAAATTATCTCTTAAACCTTAAGCAGAGAGCTTCATTAGCATACTGTGTTGCCACATCATGTCATAGGCTTTATGGATGTCTGAGAATAGCCCTATCGTGAATGTTTTATTGGCAAATGCCATTGTAATCCTATACTCCAAATTCATTGAATGATCTTGTGAACTTCTGTATGACCATTTAACAATTTCCTTGACTCTAAAACAAAAAGGAGCCTATTGTTAACTTTTTGTTCCACGGCCTCACACAAATGAGAAGTCAACACACTAGGACGAAATGAAGTAGGTTTCATAAGAAGACCAGCATGTTTGGGTATCGGTATTACGTGTGCCAAGTGCCATGAGTCTGGAAACGTTTGAGATGCCCAAAGCTCAATGTATAATGCAAATAATGCAAACAGCTTAATCAGGTTCTTCCGATGCCAGATCATACTGTACGTGATAGTGTCTGGTCCAGGTCTGGTGTCTTTACATGATATTAGGGCAAGAAGAAGTTCATCTACTGTAAACTCTTGGTTGTAGGAGGAGTCAAGTTTTCTTTCTTAAAGTCTAATATTTGTAGTTCAGCCATAGGTATATGATGTTGAAAACGCCGTGGACACCAAAGACTACCAAAATTCACGTTTAGCCCTTCTGATAATTCTTCTTGCCTCAACCCTTGCTTATTTGTATGCAATACAATTTTCCTCAGTATTACTGTAAAAAACCCTGTATGTCCTACTGCGTTTCTGTCTGTCTATCTGTATACTGACAGACGCCTTAATCCCTTATACAGGGTGGCCACAAACAAATCGCCTCCACGTCACCCTGTCCCCCGCCATTTCACTGCCCTGCTCCCAATTCACCCCCCCCCCCTCATGGTGACATGTAGAGGTGTATGACATGTAGGAGGACTCCTGGGCCTTGGGAGCAGGCTGTGAAGCCTATGCCCAGAGTCGAGCACAATAAAAATATATGTATACTGTATATATATATATATATATATATATATATATATATATATATATATACACACACACACACACACACACACACCTCTCCACTCCATCCCTGCGCCTCATCCTTGGCCATTCTCTACCTCTCTCCCCCTCCACCTCTCTCACATGCACTCCCCTCGTCAGTCTCTCACTATCAGTCCTCTCCATATGGCCAAACCACCTCAGTGTGTTTCTCCTAATGCTTCCTATCACATCCACATCCACTCCACAGCGCTCCTTCACGTCCTCATTTGCCAGTCTGTCTCTCCATGTGACTCCACATGATCCTCTCAGATAACTCATTTCCATTGCTCTCACTCTTGACTTGTGTCCCTCCAACAACGTCCAAGCTTGACTTCCATACGTCAGAGTTGGTATCACAGTACTGTCACGTAATAACTTTTTCACTTCCATGCCCACTTCCCTGTTTCTTATCATTGCCTTCAAGGAACCAGCAACCTTTCTTCCTTGTTGTACCCTTTCAAGCACTTCACCCTCCAAACTTCCATCCTTACACATCACACTACCCAAGTACTTAAACGGACTTACATTTTCCATTTCCTCATCATCCAACCTCACGGTACATTCACTGACTTCACCTCTCTCGAAGACCATAACTTTACTGTTCCCTACATTAACCTTTAAATTCCGTTTCTTAAACACTCTCCCAAACTCATCCACCAAGCCTTGCAGCTCCCCTTCGTCTTCACTTAATAACACAGTATCATCAGCAAACAACAGTACAGGGAGTTTCCAAATACTGTCCTCTCTCATTAGGGCCTACTGCGTTTCCTTAATGCTTATTGGCATTCTGTTGTCCATCAATGAGCTCTGTGCTTCGCATGAACTGTAGTAGTCTTTGGAATAGCAACCTCAGCTGTGTGAAATATGGAATTGGTATAATATGGGGCATTTACATCTGTGGACTCTCAAGATATACAGTATCAAACTTGGCGATCGTTGAGAAGGATACCCAATCTGCTTTCTTAAAGTTGAATTTTGTAGGTGGAGGGTCCGAAATAACCTCGAGTGAATAAGAATGATAGATGGGTAAATGATCACTTCCCAAGGAATCGTCACAAAGATCCCATGAGAAATCTTGATGTGTACCAGGGGAGGCATGAGATAAGTCAATGATCAGAAAGTTACCAGTACGATCATTTACTCGAGTCGTTCTACCATCGTTCAGAAGACAGAGGTTGGATTGTAGTATCATGTCGGTTACTTGCCCCCCATGACCATCGATCCTCAAGCTACCTCATTGCTGGCGATGGACGTTAGAATTGCATAACATTAACTTATTTCCAGGAAGGTGGTCAAAAAGTGAATTCAAAGCATCAATCACTGGGGCCCTGTGGTGCACTGTAGAGAGAGTAAATAGACAGATACGTGTTATTAAAATTTTCTTGGCACGTGACAGCTTCCAGTAGAATTAAGAACCATTTCCGTTTGTGGGTGTCATTTGTGTATGTATATGGCAACTTCGTGACCATCATATCTTCAATACGAATGTAGTGTTTGAACTGTTGAGATCACGTTGATCCACCAAACGTGTCTCCTATAAACAAATAATGTCTGGCCTGTGTATTGAAAGCAGGATTGCTGATATGTGTAATTTATTCCCAAGAGTCCTACAGTTCCACTGTAACACAATGAGAGCGACGGTTTAAGGTTTATGAAGGGAGGCCAGTGTGCTTAATCTTTTTATTCCGCCCGCCAATAGGCGAACGACTGCTGGGGGACCTGTCCCAGTGCTTGCTGTTGGAAACCTCCATTTTATGATCAATAACAAGGCTCCCAGTTTCCTCCAAGGAAGAACTGACTCAATCTCCCTTACAGGATCAGAGGCAGGAATAACATGAGGACGAGACTTTCGTGAGGGTGGTCACATAAATCTTTGTACTAATCTTTTCGGACTTCGTTTTATGTCTTACTGACGGAGAGGCAACAGCAGCCTCAGAGTATGAAGTTGTTGTAGGGATATCAGTTAGAGAGCTGGAGCATACGGATGAGATGGAGAGGTAGAGTGAGTGGCATGAAGAGCAGGGAGAGAGTCATTCTGTGCACAGAGCACATCACAGGACGGGACATCACATGACCAAACACGATCTATGGAAGACAGGAAAATTAGCTAACCCGTGAGCATGCAGTAATGTATTATTGGCAATATATGAACCTGGTAGTGTATAAGAGCGAAGCTTGGGTCCAGCAGGTGGTATGCATGCAGACCGTGACGTATTCACTCGTCTGCTGTGTCTGGGAGGATGAATGGGTTGCCGGTCGCTGGTCAAAACTGACATGTACCGTAGAAACAAATCGTATAATTAGTGGAATGCAGTATGAGTAACAATATGTATGAGTGTTTTCTGTTAATGCCGTAGCACATTTAGTTGATAAATAAACTGCAACTGCAGCAATAATCAAATGATATTATGAGGTTTTGTATCATAAACTGATCCAGTGGGTGTTCACACCTTAAAAATCGCTGATGTATTGCGTTGCCAGATGGTGAAGAACCTCATTAGCAATGCTTTATTTGATTCAGAAATCAAATAATTTCCACAAACTATATAATGACATAATCTGATTGTAAAATTAATACGTCAGACGCAGATGGGGATACTGTCTGATAACGTCATCATAAAACATAATCCTCCATTCCCTTTCTGTCAGCTTTTTATCGCTGGAAACTCACTCCCATCTCCCATTCCCCCACTGTCTCCCCTGAACCCCCTACCCCTCTCACTCCCCCTTCCCACTCCATACAGTCAGTTCCTCTCCTTCCCTCCCTCACTCCCCACTGACTGAGGAAGGTGGAGATTGCAAAATCTGCTTTCCTCACGTCTTAAACTCATAGTGGTTATCCATCTTAATGACCCCTAGTGCAGTCGATACGCTCTTATTGAGACAGACTCTCTCTCTCTCTCTCTCTCTCTCTCTCTCTCTCTCACTCACTGTCATCGCTCAGGCCACCTCACATCAGATATTCCCCGCCATGTGTTGTCAGTCCGCAGTGCCACATGGCGCTCTGAGAGGAGGCGGGGATAGCAGGGAATCCACTAATCTACCCTCTACATGGCTGTCTCTATGATAGGTATTTGCTTATAAGGAAATTTCAGCCAAATCTGTATTAATATGGTTAAATAAATATTAATAAGAAGTCTTGTTTCTATCAGAAGGAGAGGTTCAAGGGTATTATCTATTTACAGGACCCATATACTCATTATGCAATAATAATAATAATAATAATAATAATAATAATAATAATAATATACAGGCTTTCATGACACAGTTCTACCACATATTCACCGAGAAGTCATCCCAAAGATTAAAATGTGCGATATGTGCCTAATGGAAAGCAACGTATATTGGCCGTACTATCATTTCATTAGTCGATATAGACTGTGAATGACTCTTGCTTGTCGTAAGTTGCATCCCATTGGAAACATGCACACCGTCTACACAAGGTAATGAGAGCCTCCCACTCACCCTCCACCTCACCATGGCCCATAGTTACTAGTCAGACTGCCACGGGGGTTAACCTGGACAAAGTGCTCTATAGTTCTGTTCTTGGTACCGTTGGATAACCCAGGATCTCTAGTCTCATAATCAAGATGGCATCCAAGATGGCCACCAAATACCCAAAATTACATAGCATGTATTCTATGGCATCTAGGGATAAAATATTGGAGTCGTTTGGAGGTTTTTGAGGTAAAGGAATTCATTTAAGATATTGCTAAGGTCATATTTCAAAGGAATCTGTGATTTTTTGTGGTTTTTGATAAATAATGTAGACACAGATGGTCAGCGAGCAAATTATTACGTACAGTTCATATTTCTAGACACTCAGTATCCGGACATATTCATTTTCAGGACACTGGACATTGGCTCTGTTAAACCATTATCCGAATATACTTGCTGTTATCCAGACATAAGGTCCCCAAGAACTTCGGCTGGCCAGCCAACATGTCCAAACATTTGGTATCATGGCCTATGGGCTTGAGCCGTGAGCAGGAAGTAGTCCATCTCCCACAACCAGAGCTAAACTGTCCGTCCGCCACTAAACTGAAAGGTCAAAGTCGCATGCTAATCCAATCAACGAACTTCCAGCACCCGAGTAATATGACTGTAACCCACAAGCAGTGTCAAAACGTCCATATGTATCCCCACCGAATGTCCAGTGTCGTGCAGGCCACCGGGCTAAGTCTTTCCCAACCACCAACACCATCAAACACAGACCACAAACCCTGAATACATGTTCAGTGACAGTGGCTGTCTGCCTCTCTACCAACATTGAATGTTGTACGGCCACTGAGAGACACACACACACACACACACACACACACACACACACACACACACACACACACACACACACACACACACACACACACACACACACACACACACACACACAGGTCGCCGACAGAGATGGAGCTCCTTGTGGATCGTGGGGAATTAATCGTCTATTCAGTGTTGAAAAGGAGACCATCCTATTGTTATTATGTGAATGAGTGCATGAGTGGTGGTCCCGTGGGATATTAATATAAAAATAAAAATCGCAGGTTTCGATCACAAAAAGAGTACTAGACGAGAAGTATGGTTGCATCATGGTGGAGAATGATAGTTCATTGTTTACATGTGGTGGTGGGGAATTTGCAGGCTTCTCTGAAGAAGATACGGGTAAAGGAAGTACTAAACTGAACCAAACATGAGTAGCAGAGCGGAGAAAATGGCGGAGAGGAATGGCAAGGAGGTAAAAAAGATATGATCAATAATTAGAGAGTTACAGGAACGGACCTTAGAACAGGAGAAAGAGATCACAGTACTGCAGAGTAAGTTGGAAAAAGCTTGCACATCCAGTGCTGATCAAGGAAGAGAAGTTACAGAATAAAAAGTGAGTAATGAATCTGCCTTAAATGAAATAAAACAGCTCAAAAGGAGAATAAGAATTTAGAAGAAGAAAGAGACAGGATGAAAAGTAAACTAGATGAGTATGAAGCAAAATCAAGGATGCAAGATAAGCACATTAAGGAAATCAAGGAGCAACACAAGGGATGGAAGAAAATTAAAGAGGAAGGAAATATAAATTTGAAAGAGATTATAGAGCAACAAAGCAAGGAAAAGGTGGAGAAGGAAGTGGTTAGGGTACTATGAAGTAGAGAATCTTTAGTCCAGGATGTAGCAAAGAAGACAAAATGTATGATGTTTTCGGGAGTAAAAGAAAAAACGTATGACAGTAAGATCAGAAAGGGAAAAAGAAGAACTGAGTAAGGTTAAAGAGATAATATCCGTAGTTATGGAGGGTAACAACGAAGCTCAAGAAGAGACTGAAGAAGTGTTTAGGCTAGGAAAGTAAGAGGAAGGAGGGGCAAGGCCACTTAAAGTTTAAGACTCAGGTGATGGTAAATGAAATCATCAACAGAAAATGGAAATTACTAGACAAAGAGGGGTTCTAGAATGTTTGGATAAGGAGAGATGCAAATGAGGAAGAAAGAGCTAAGTAAAGGAGTTAGTAAAGGAAGCAAAGACAGAAAACGAACAGAGAACGGAAGAACAGAAGACAGTGTTGTTTTGGAGAGTTATGGATCAGAAATTGAGGAAGTGGTACCGACGGAGAGAGGGAGAGAAGAGGGAACAAAAAACTACTGAAAAAGTTTGAAAGTGGCGTATACTACTGTTGTCGGTTTAACATCGGCAAGGTTAGAAATCAACGATTTCTTGAGGGTTCATGAACTAGATATTATGTGCATTGTAGAGATCAAGATATGATATTGATATCCATATGGGAGATGGTAAATAAAAACTGTGGAGAAGAGACAGAAAAGAAAAGAAAAAAAAAACGGGAGGAGGAGTGATGATAGCAGTGAAGAACAACATAAATGTGGATACTGTGGAAATCAGAGAGGGCAGGATTGAAGTAATAAATATGAAATTAGAAACTGGAGAGAATGGCAAGAGAGACATGGCAGTAGTATATGTTCCCCCTAAAACCAGAGCATGGAAAGACAATGAATACCAGATGTTGTCAGACATGGTTAGTTATTTACAGAAAGTGATTGGAAAAGCAACAACATAATTCTGATGGGTGATTTTGATTGTAAAGGGGTGAACTGGAAGGAATGGGTCTCAGGAGGCAGTGAACATTCGTGAGGCACTATACTGTTAAAATAATATAGCAATGAATAATGTAATGACCCAGTGGGTCAAAGAAGAGACAAGATTCGGAGGTGATTACACACCAGCAAGACTAGATTTACTGCTAACCGAAGATATATATATATATATATATATATATATATATATATATATATATATATATATATATATATATATATATATATATATATATATATTGTTACATAGCCAATGATTTCATCATCCTTTGTGTAATTTTAACGCACAATATGCTGCATGTTTGATCACGAGCGTGTTCTGCCTCAGTCCCCCCCTTCTACCGTTATAGTAGAGTAAGTCGTCCTCTCTGTTGTTCAGTGCGGGATTGTCAACTCTTTGTCCCCATGGCTTCATTTGCGCGTCCTTCTTACAAGTTGCATCAAGCTCTGCTGGCCCCTATATAATGAGCTCAGTCTCTGCATCGTTGCCACTTAGATCTACTCCTCATTTTGTTCACATCTCTGTCCTCCCCTGTACAGTTATTGTTGTGAGTGCTCAGGAAGTCTCCAACCATCTAGCAGCTGTGTAATTTGAGTATAACTGTTATTGCATTTTTTCCTTGTACTGTATAGCATAAGGTGTTGATTTGTAGGCCTAGTGAGTTTTTTTTTTTTTGTAATTTATGTAGGATTCATTTTGTCAGCCAGTTTTAATATTATTTTGTATCTGTAATAATTTATCTTGCATTACCTGAGCATTACCCAGTGTATTTTCATTTTATCAGGCCTGACTTAGGTAAATTTACTCTTGCTAATTTCATGTTAATAGAGGCTATTGCAGTTAACCATATATTTAACCTGTTTTTTGCCATTACATTATCCTTATGAGTCCTGAATGTTTTGTTGTTAGTTTGAGCATTAAACCTTAACTTGTAATTTTACCTAACTCTTTTGTTTTGAACCTGGAACTTTACGGGACAGTAGTGATTTTTAGTATTCTCACTTAAAGTGTACATTATCTTTCTCTGTTCCGTAACATAAATTTGGCGACCTCTTATCAGGATATTCGGGATATCATCATAAGGATATTGCTTGATATTTTGTGACTGTTACTTATTCATGATGTCTACTATTACTACGCTTGATGAAGCCAAAGATTTTTTGTCAAATGTGCAAAGAGTGTGTGATGTAGAAAACAGAAAAAAGAATGAACTTAAGCTTCTTGTTCAACAATTGGAAATTGCTGTTCGCTCTCATCATTCTAAAGATCAAATTGTTGACATGATTAATGAAAGCTTGTTTAATGTAACTTCTCCAAATGAGCAAACGCAGAATGAATTAGCTAAGTTACAGCTAGCCCTGCAGGAGGCTCGTGTGAAGGAAGCTGAATTTCAAGCACAGGCAATGGAGGCTGAATTTCAGGCAAAAGCTAAGGAGGCTGAGGCACAAGTTGAAATTGCTAGGATTCAGGCAGACCATGAGTATCGCATGAAACAAGGTGGAACTGGATCATCTTGCTCTGATGATTTTGATGTGGCTAAAAATGTTAAACTTGTCCCTCCTTTTAATGAATCTGATTTAACCAAGTATTTTCAGTTGTTTGAGAGGGTAGCTACAGGTTTTAATTGGCCCAAATAGTATTGGCCAGTACTCCTTCAAACTGTTCTCACCGGTAAAGCTCAAGTAACTTATGCATCTTTACCTCAGGATCAATCTGATAATTATGATGTAGTTAAGAGCTTGATTCTTAAGGCATATGAGCTTGTTCCTGAAGCTTATGGAGTAAAATTTAGGACAACTTACAAGCAAGATAAGCAATCCCATGTTGAGTATGCAAAAATCAAAGAAGATCTGTTAGAGCAGTGGTTAAATTCTAAGAATGTGGATTCTCATTTTGGTAAATTTAAGCAGATGATTTAGCTGGAGGACTTCAAAAGGTGTATTAGTAAAGATGTAAGCCTATATCTTGATGAGAAAAGAATAGATAATTTGTCTGATGCTGCAGTTTTAGCTGATGAATATGTTCTCACTCACAAGAGATATTCTAAAGAAAAAGGGAAAGCTGAGAGTAAGTACGTTGCCTCTACTCAGAGTACAGGTAACAGGAAAGAGAATAAAGATGATGTTTCTCAGGAAGTAAATACCAGCTTCACCTCTAGATTTCAGAAAAGTAAATGCACTTATTGTAGTAAGCTTGGTCATACTATGGAGAAATGTTTCAGGAGACAGCGTGATGTGAACAAAAAGGAGTCTTTAAATATTCAGTCAATTGGTCTAGTGTCTACCCTTGAGAGTTCCCAGAATTCTTTAACTGAGTTAACTGAACCTGCTTTGAGGGGTAACTTAAATTCTCATGATGGAGCTCCTCTTTTGAGCAGTAACGTGGGTGACACTCTCAAGAGTTCATGTGCTAATTTCCTGTCTGATGGTTTTGTCAGTCCTCTGGACAGTAATGACAGGAAATCAGTTAAAATATATCGTGATACAGGTGCTTGCCAATCCCTTATGCTGACCAGTGTTCTAGGCTCTAATGTTAATTCCTCTGATGAAACTGTAATCTTACAAGGTGTAGGGAATAATTACTTCTCTGTCCCTCTATGCAAAGTGAATTTAGAGTCTGGTTTTGTTAATGGTTCCGTTATGGTTGGGTTGGTTGAGACACTCCCAATGTCAGGTGTAACTTTCTTACTTGGAAATGATATTGGTGGAAGTCAAGTGTGTCCAGCTCCTCAGTTGTCTAGTGAGCCAGTGGCTGCGGCCCAGGATTGTGATGTCCCTGATGTGTTCCCTGCATGTGCTGTCACTAGGGCTAAGTCTAAAGTTACTGGTGACTTAGAGGATAATGATGATGATGTTATCCTAGCTGACACTTTTCTTGCTAATTTGGCCCACTCACCAGATGAGGCAGTACCCCGTAGTGTTGATAATTTGTCTCGTCAAGAGTTGTTTGAGTTGCAGGTTGCTGACCCTGAGTTGAAAGGTCTAGCTAACTCTGCTTGCAGTGAGGAAGAGTCAGCTGGTGCTTCTACTTGTTATTATGTAAAGTCAGGAGTACTTATGAGGAAGTGGAGACCCCCAACAGCATCAGCCGACTCTGAATGGGAGGTTGTACATCAAGTTGTCATCCCTCGTGTTTGTAGGCAGGATAACATTAGAGTGGCTCATGATTCCAGTTTGGCAGGACACCTTGGAGTGAGGAAGACTGTGGCACGCATTTTGAAACACTTCTACTGGCCAGGTATCTTCAGGGATGTTTCCTGGTATTGTAAGTCTTGTCACACCTGTCAAGTTGTGGGGAAGTGTAATCAGACCGAAAAGGTTGCACCTCTAGTTCCCATTCCTCCTTTTGAGGCGCCATTCACCCGTGTGTTGGTGGATATTGTGGGCCCTCTTCCTAAGACTTCTTCAGGATTTTCTTATGTGTTGACCCTGATTGATATGGCTACTCGTTATCCTGAAGCCATTCCACTTAGAAATATCTCAGCAAAGAACGTGGTTAAGGAAATGCTAGGGTTCTTCACAAAGTTTGGTCTGCCCAAGGAGGTACAGTCAGATCGGGGAAGTAATTTCATGTCGAATATTTTCAAGCAGTCTCTGAAAGAGTTGGGCATCACCCAGATCACGTCTTCAGCTTACCATCCCCAGAGCCAAGGAGCGTTGGAGAGATATCATCAAACACTCAAATCGATGCTCAGGAAATACTGTTTGGAACATCAGAAAGACTGGGACAAAGGTCTTCCATTCGTTGTATTTGCCGCAAGAGAATCTCCAAATGAATCACTGGGCATCTCACCCTTTGAACTACTATTTGGCCATTAAGTAAGAGGACCCCTTAAGCTACTCAATGAATGCTGGCTGTCGGAGGAAGATGACGTCAACCTGCTGGAGTATGTGATGAAGTTCAAAGAACGGCTGTCCACTGCTTTACAGTTGGCGAGAGAGAATTTAGGAGCTGCTCAGGAGAAGATGAAGACTTGGTATGATAAGAAGTCCAGGTTACGCCACTTTCAGCCAGGAGATCAGGTTTTGATTCTGCTACCGGTTCATGGGCAACCTCTTCAAGCCAAGTTTAGTGGTCCTTATTTCGTGGAGAAGAAACTCAGTGATGTCAACTATGTCATCGCCACACCAGATCGTAGAAAGAACAAGCAACTATGTCACATCAACATGCTAAAGTCATATATCACAGGTGAGACGAAAATAATCCAGTCTGCACTGTAGCTGTTCCACCCGAGTCTGCAAGTGAAGCTCTCCCATGCAGTATGAGCCTGAGTGATAGTTTGGGGAAGAATCCTGATATCATGAATGATCTCCAGACTAAGCTTTCTCATCTACCTCCCGAGGAAAGGCAGGAGTTTTCGGCATTACTGCAGGAGTACCCGCAAGTGTTCCGTGCCACTCCAGGAAGAACCACTGTGTTGATGCATGATGTCGATGTCGGAGACGCAAAGCCAATTAAACTGCCTCCTTACCGTGTGAACCCAGTGAAAGTTCCTCTCATCCAGAAGGAGCTTGGCTACCTGTTGGACCACAAGATGATTGAGCCCTGTCAGAGTGAGTGGAGTTCTCCTGTCACTCTAGTCCCTAAACCAGGTGGGTCACAGCGGCTTTGCATCGACTACAGACGTGTTAACCAGATAACCAAAACAGACACTTACCCTCTCCCTCGCGTGGAAGATTGCATAGACAAGATCGGAAAGGCTAGGTACATAAGTTAGTTTGATTTGTTAAAGGGATACTGGCAAGTACCTATGACTGAACGTGCTAGGGAGATCTCATGTTTTGTAACACTAGGAAAGACTTTTGCATGTTCTGTAATGCCATATGGCATGAAGAATGCACCAGGCACATTTCAGAAGCTCATGAATGTTGTAACAGAGGGTTTGGCAGGGTGTGTTGTTTATATTGATGATGTATTAATCTTCAGTGACAACTGGAAAGATCACCTATGGCATGTCAGTAAATTTCTTGAGCGTTTGGTTCATGCTAATCTTGTAGCTAATTTATCAAAGTGTGAGTTTGGTCAAGCTAAAGTTCAGTACCTTGGGTATGTAATTGGTGATGGACATGTTGCACCACCAAGAGCTAAGGTTCAGGTTATAAGTGATCTTCCCAGACCTAAAAGTAGGAAAGAGCTACAAAGATTTTTGGGAATGGTAGGTTATTACCGGAGATTTGTTCTTAACTTTTCTATTCTTGTATCACCACTTACAGACCTACTGAAAAAGGGAATAAAATTTGTCTGGACCGATAACTGTGAATCCTCTTTCAACAAACTTAAAGCTATTCTATTAAGTCAGCCAGTGCTCGCTACTCCAAATATTGCTAAGCCTTTTAAGATGGCTGTTGATGCAAGTGATACAGGAGCTGGGGCTGTTTTGCTGCAAGAGGATGAGCAGGGTATTGAACACCCTGTATCTTATTACAGTAAGAAGTTCACTCCACCTCAAAAGAACTACTCAACTACTGAGAAAGAGCTTTTGGCCTTGATTTTGGGTTTACAGCATTTTTCATTTTATTTGTGTTCTGGTTTTGACCCCATTGTCATTTTTACCGATCATAACCCACTGAAAATCCTTAGTAAGTTTAAAGATAAAAATCAGAGATTGACAAGATGGAGTCTACTTCTTCAGGAGTATTCATTAGACATACAACATGTCAAGGGGAAAGAAAATGTTATTGCAGAGTGCTTATCTAGACTTTAGACAGATTGTTTGAGAGTAATAAGAAATTTCCTTTGTAAATTTATTTTTCTTTGTGGGGAGGTGTTACATAGCCTATGATTTCATCATCCTTTGTGTAATTTTAACGCACAGTATGCTGCATGTTTGATCACGAGCGTGTTCTGCCTCACTCCCCCCCTCCTCCCTTATAGTAGAGTAAGTCGTTCTTTCTGTTGTTCAGAGCAGGAGTGTCAACTCTTTGTCCCCTCTGGCTTCATTTGCGCGTCCTTCTTACAAGTTGTATCAAGCTCTGCCGGCCCCTATATAATGAGCTCAGTCTCTGCATTATTGCCACTTAGATCTACTCCTCATTTTGTTCACATCTCTGTCCTCCCCTGTACAGTTGTTATTATTGTGAGTGCTCAGGAAGTCTCCAACCGTCTAGCAGCTGTGTAATTTGAGTATGACTGTTATTGCATTTTTTCTTTTACTGTGTAGCGTAAGGTGTTAATTTCTTGGGCCTAGTAAGGTTATTGTGATTCATGTGTTTTTATGTCAGTCATTTTTGATAATATTTTGTATCTGTAATAATATATCTTGCATTCACTGAGTATTATCTGGTATTTCATTTTATCAGGGCTGACTTAGATAAATTTACTCATGTTAATTTCGTGTTAATAGAGGCTATTGCAGTTAACTATATATTTAACCTGTTTTTTGCCATTACATTATCCTTATGAGTCCTGAATGTTTTGTTGTTAGTTTGAGCATTAAACTTTAACTTGTAATTTTACCTAACTCTTTTGTTTTGAACCTGGAACTTTACGGGACAGTAGTGATTTTTAGTATTCTCACTTAAAGTGTACATTATCTTTCTCTGTTCCGTAACAATATATATATATATATATATATATATATATATATATATATATATATATATATATATATATATATATATATATATATATATATATATATATATATATATATATATATATATATATGAACCTCTTATCTATCTAAAGATATATATATATATATATATATGAACCTCTTATCTATCTAAAGATATATATATATATATATATATACCACGTTCAGTACACCGCTTCCCGTCCGATCAGCGAAGTTAAGCAACGTTGGGTCTGGTTAGTACTTGGATGGGTGACCGCCTGGGAACACCAGATGCTGTTGGCATCCCTACGTGTCAAGTGGGGTTGGTGGAGGATTAGTGCCCCTCCCTGTAAAACAATTAACTCTAAGCCCTTGGCCACCCCGTCTGGGATACATGGCGTCTGGCAATGAATGAATAAATATATATATATATATACTTATGTATATATATATATAAGTTTATTATTTATCCATGGTTAGATTAATATTAGATAAAGTAACCCTATAGTTTTCCTTCATTTTTCTAATTATTTCTTTGTATAGATAATTTACAATACTTATATAGCATACACATCTGACTCAAAGGGTCTCACTTGGATGTTTAATTTTCCTTCCATAAATACTGATTGCAAGTGTGCAATCCTTGCTTGCGTTCTGAGCATAGCCATAATATAGAAGATTATAAAGAGAACTGGGCTGTACTCATAATATGAACTGAACATACTTATACCCAGTTCCTCCTAGGGCTTCATTGTTTGATTGATTAATTGCATAGTTTCAGTCTTAGGTATAGTCAACTTAATATTTGTGCTTCTGTTAAATCCATCTCGGGCAGTGGTAGGAACTATTTGTGTTTGTGATTAAGGCTGGCAGAGTGATTTTAACAAAAGTGGGCAAAGATGGTGTAAGTATATCAATCTTTCTATCTGTTGTCAGACGCCTTAATCCCGTAAGGAGTGGCCACAAACAAAACGTCTCTATGTCGCCCTGTCCCCCACCATTTCATTGCCTTGCTCCCAGCTCCCCCCCCTCCCCCTCGCTCAGATACCTCTCCACTCCATTCCTCCATCTCATCCTTGGCCTCCCCCTCCCTCTCCCCCCTCAACGTCACTCACATACACTCTCCTCGTCAGTCTCTCGCTCTCCATCCTTTCCACATGTCCAAACCACATCAGTGTGTTTCTCCTAACGTTTTATATCACATCAACATCCACACCACAATGCTCCTTCACATCATTATTTGTCAGTCTGTCTCTCCATGTGACTCCACATGCTCGTCTCAAATAACTCATTTCCACTGCTCTCACTCTTGACATCTGTCCCTCCAGCATGATCCAAGCTTCACTTCCATACTTTAGAGTTGGTATCACAATACTGTCACGTAGTAGCTTCTTCACCTTCATGCTCACTTCTCTGTTTCTTATCACTGGTTTCAAGGAACCAGCAACCTTTCTTCCTTATTGCACACTTTCAAGCACTTCAACCTCTAATCTTTCGTCCTTACTCATCACACTACCTAAGTACTTAAACGCACTCACATTTTCCATTTCCTCCTCATCCAATCTCACTGTACATTCACTGACTTCATTTCTCTCGGAGACCATAACTTTATTTTTCCCTACATTCACCTTTAGATTCCGTTTCTTACACACTCTCCCAAACTCATTCACTAAACCTTGCAGCTCCCCTTTGTCTTCACTTAACAACACAGTATCATCTGCAAACAACAGTACAGGTATAGTTTCCAAACACAACCCTCTCTCAATAGGGCCGCTCCAACATCCACTACCCTACCTTGTATCTCTTTTATAACATCATCCATATACAGATTTAACAGCCATGGAGACATGACACATCCTTGTTTCAATCCAACTGTCAAATAGAAAAATTCACTCAGTTCACTATCCACATGCACTGCAGCCTTTGCACCATCATACATACGCATCACGCCTTTCAACAACTTCCTGTCTACTCTACATACAGTATTCTTAATAATTTCCACAATCCTTGTCTATCCACCCTGTCATATGCTTTCTTCAAATTTCCACTGAAGATCTAAGAATGAATATCTAATCTACACAAACTCTTCCCTTCCTAAAACCTCCCTGTTCTTCTCCATTTAATTCCTCTGTTATTTCCTTAACTTTCTCAATAAGTATCCTATCATATACTTTTCCTATTACACTAAGACAAATGCCCCTATGATTACCACACACTTCTTTTTCCCCTTTTCCTTTGTACAAGGGAATAATTATACATGACTTCCAATCCTCCTGGACTCTACTTTCCTCCCAGGCCAATCTGCATAGCTTCCACATCTATTCTACTACTATCTCTCCCCCATGTTTCAGCATTTCACCACACACTCCAACAATTCCTGGGGCTTTCCCCATTTCAACTTTTTTCATTGCTTCCACAACTTCCATCCTACTGATTTCTTCCTCTCTTCTCACATCCCTCCTTCTCCCAGCCATTCCCCAGCTACATACTTTCATTTACTTTCATTCTGTGTGTTCAACAGTCCCCTAAGTTGTTTACTCCATCTGCTCACTTTTTCTCCCTTCTCCACTGGTAATCTACCATTTTTATCTTTCACTCCCAAGCTAACTTCTTTGACATCCTGTATAACATTCTTTATCACTTCCCAGAACCTTCTCTTACATTCCCTCCACTTTACACTCAAGCTTCTTCCAAATTCTTTATCCACTCTCTTCTTATTCTCTCTTACTAATCTTTTCACCTCTATTTCTCTCTACATATAGCTCTCTCTTCCGTCTCTCAACTTCTTCCACGCCTCTGTTTCTTATCCACTCACTCACCTGTTCAGTCCACCATGCTGTTCCCCGCACCCCCTTTCGTCTTCTCTTCACCCCACACACCACCTCCCATGCTGCACAGATTTCTTCTGTGAATATCTTGCACAAACCTTCCACGTCCCCCATCTGCTCCAATCTATATTTACCCAATCGCTCCTTCACTTCCCTCTTATATTCTGCCTTTTTCCATCCTCTTGTAAGTTTTCCACTCCCTTTGTATGTACTTCTTCGTCTTGTCCTTCCCTTCTTCTATTTCTCCAATTTGTTTGGACTTTAATTCTGACCACCACCAAGTGGTGGTCCGACAGTCTACTCCCCCAACCTCTATATACTTTTGCATCCATTACACACCTTCTCATCCTTTCATCTACACACACATAATCAATCATTGCCTTCCGTTCATTCAGTTCACCACGCACCCTTCTCATCACTCGCCATGTATACCTGTATCGCTGAAAGTATTTTATCGTAATTTTCCGTAGTTCACCGCTGTCGCCAATCTCGAGTGGCGTAGTTTATCGTAGTTGGTTCTCCATTACCGCCTGCCACCAATCTCGATAGCGGCCACCACTGTCATAGCGTGGTGTTAGGTACTTAAAGGGGAGATAGGAAGTCGAATATAGATCGTTATGCTCAGCCAGAATAAAGTAGAGAGACATAGTGTCAAGGAGGTGAGTTACAGCATTCTTGGGTTACTGAGTTTTTATTGCACGGTTGTATCAATAGTGAGTTCCAGCACAATGGAGAGTGACCCTAATGTTGGACCTTCTCTCTGGCCCCTCAAACCCTTTCTTGTCTCTAACCCCTTCTGATCCGAAGGGAAGCTCTCCGACATTATATACAGCTTGGAGAGGATGTGTGTGCGGGATGTAGAGTCTGGTGAACTAAACGACTAGAGCTGGTTACTGTGCGTGTTTGAATACGTCATGAAATTCTTGGTTGTCTGGACTACAAGGATGTTTAAAATACATCTTTAGGTTAAGGGTTCTTGATGATCTGCGACAACAAGATTGTGGATAGACATTATGTGAATTGACATTCCCAGTGAGAAGCTGTGTACATTTCCAACAGATACTACATCCTGTACACTGTGTTTACGAGACATATTTTAATGCCTATATAATGTCTACATATCACTTGGTCGCACGAAACTAGTATACCATCGACAGTAAATATTGTCATAACGTATTAATGCATACTATATACACATGACAATCAACTTACAAGCTAATCAAGTGAAATACATAGTATTGTAGAAGTTACATAATTGTATGAATATTTTATAATTGCAGTTACATCATGTTAATACTGTTATAGTTACATGGTTTTAATGCAACTGTTACGCAAGTGTAACATACCATTGTGTTACTGCACTTGTTACATAACTGTGTTTCCCGTAAAAATTTAGTTACATCTTGTTAATGCAAATGTTACATAATTGCATTGGGCATAATATTGTAGTTACATAATTGTAGATTATTGTAGTAATGCTATCATTTGTAGTTACATAATTGTAGCAACTGCCGTAATGGAAGGTAAGGCAAGCGTTTGTAGTTACATAATTGTAACAATTGTAACATAACTGTAGTAATGCTATCGTTTGTACAGTAGTTACATAACTGTAGAAAATGTAACATGACTGCAGTAATCACAAGTGTGGTCATTGTAGCTATATAACTGACACATATGTATAAAATTAATACAATATTAGCAATAAAATCATATTATGAATCATCCATATTTGATATTGTTGTTCATTTGAGACACCATAGGTGTATTGGCTTAGTTACCGTATGTGAGACACCACAGGTGTAT
This sequence comes from Coenobita brevimanus, assembly GCF_032717465.1. NCBI lineage: Eukaryota > Metazoa > Arthropoda > Malacostraca > Decapoda > Coenobitidae > Coenobita > Coenobita brevimanus. The sequence continues at coordinate 35,786,855 of NC_136983.1, read as the reverse complement.
TAGCTTAGTTATGTGAGACACCATAGGTGTATTATCTTAGTTATGCTGCATAGTTTGAGACACCATGAGTGTACTGACTTAGTTATGTTGCATAGTTGGAATTAAGATGACATTATATGTAACCCATAATTTGTTATTTCATATGGAACTATATATACAATATTTACAATATGTACATTATTCACTTAGTTTCGTTTATACCACACGTCACTTGATACTATAGTCCTCCAAAGGTTGTGAAGTCAACTTGATAGGTTTGCTTATTTTTAAATTCATCAGGCAAGTATTAAAGTGTGTGGTTCAGTATAGCACACTGCTGCTAGCTCCATTTTTGTTAGTCATTTTCACTTGATTTCCCTTGTCACTGTAATATGAAGGATACATGTATACTCATATTTTGCTTCTCTGGTTTTACTAGATTTTCATAATTATGTATTATATGTTCGTGTAAGGATATTGTCTATCACTGTGTATACAGTATATGTAATGTAGTATGTAAATGAAGTAGTACTTTTAAACTAATAGAGTAAATGTTTGACTCACTGATATTAATTGTGGTGGGAATACTGGCTAGGGTGCTGCTGCTGCTGATAATGATGATGGCTGAAGAGTGATGGTATTGTGGTAGTTCAGGTCTTGGTATGACTGCATCAGCACTTGGTGTCGTCACTGGGGTTGGCAGACAGGCTGGCAGGCAGGCAGATGTAGGATGGCAGGCTGGTATTGTTGTTGAAGATCAACACATGAGCATCGTTGGTCATCACATCCAGGGTCAAGACACTCGCTTGCCTCCTTCTGGTGGTGATGATGGTGGTGAGGAATAGTGGTGGGGGTCGCGGTAGATGGTGGAGTAGGTGGGGGAAATTCAGCTGTATTGTGCTTTTTTTTTTTTTTAATAATAACAGAACGGAGGAAGGAAAAACAAATGGGTAAAAAAAATAATCCATACACCAGATTACTGGTGTCCTCTGTTCATAAAATATCTGTAACAGTTAGACTTGAACAGTTGTGGGTTGAAATTTGGAGGAAAACAACTCTGGAGAAGCGCGTTCCAGAGAGATGCAGTTCGGGGAATGAAAGAATTCTGATAGGCAGAAGTTCTGCAATATGGTTGAGTGACATTCCAGTCATGAGCACTACCAGATGCCCGTGTAGCACGAGGGAAGGCATGGAGAGGTGGCACCATGGACGCAACTTCATCAGAGCATTTGCCAAAAAAATATCTGTAAAATAATGCAAGGGAGGCAACATTCCTTCTTACTTGCAGGGGAGGTAGTTTATATGTAATGGCAGGGTTGTTTTTAGTGATTCTAACAGCTTTATTCTGAATTTTGTCTAGTTGTCTTAATGCAACTTTTCCACAACCATTCCACAAGGGTGAGCAATATTCAAGCAGAGAGCACACATGACTCTTATAAATTATAGCCAACTGCTCATCGGCGAAGAAGTTACGGACTCTGTACAATAATCCAAGTTTCTTTGAGGCGGTTTTAGCAAGTGATCTGACATGAGAGGTCCAGCTGAGGGCACTGTTAAGTGAGACACCAAGAATTTCAATACTTTTGGAGATGGGAATATTAGTAGCATTGAAGGTAATGTACGAATCTGGCAATAACTGTCTATTAGTAAACTGTATATATTTAGTTTTACTAGCATTAAAAGAGACAAGGTTGTTTTGTCCCCATTCACTGATTGTAGATAGATCTTGATTTATGGAGATGGCTGTACTGAGTTGAGAGGTAGAGATATTAGACTTTGTAAATGGATGTCTGAGTGTGCTTGAACTATGTAGTGTTGAGTCATCCGCATATGAGTGAATGGGATTGTGAGTGACAGATAAGAGATCATTAATATGAACCAGAAATAGGGTTGGCGCCAGAACTGATCCCTGCGGCACGCCGGCGTTAATTGAGTGGAAATTCGAATATACATCATCTACTTTTACTCTTATTTTCCTGTCACTAAGATAAGAAGAAATCAAAGGAACAAAAGACGTTAGTCCATAGCAAGGGAGTTTGGACAGCAGGGAACGGTGCCATACTCTGTCAAAAGCTTTAGAGATATCAAGAGCTACTGCATGAGTTTCTCCAAAAAGATCAATTGGTTGATGGATGGTATGAGTTAAGAGATTGAGTATGTCAGTGGTGGATCTTTACTCAGGTGACACTTCACTCACTTTCATTGTTTCTTCTTCTTGTACGTTTGATTTTCTTAACTTGTTGACATTAACTTGCAGGCTTGTAGAGTTGTTGGTAGATGTAGTTTATCACTGTTTCTGATTCTCGTAGATCGTGGAGTTGCTGTTGAGGTGGTTAGGATCGAGTCTTGTTTGTTTGATTAATTGCTGTTAGTTGCTTGCAGAAATGGGAGAAATGGAATTCCCCTGAGCTAGACCCTGTATTGGATCATATAGCCCCGGTAGGTTACAGGAGCGCGCTACCACTCCCGGCACGGCAGTCCCGGTTGCTTGCAGAGGAATTGCAGATTGCTTTGACTGAGACGTTAATCGGCCTCGTTTACAGCTCGCCACCACTCTCAGTAAATATAGTAAATGTAGTGGGGGAGGTGGTGGCTCAATCGGTAGAGAGGTGGTCTGCAGTCCTTACGGACCCAGGTTCGAATCCCGGCTGGGGCAGGGAACAGTTTAAGGATTTGAATTTCATTAAATCAGGCTTTACTGATCTACCAGAAGACCCGCTGACATGTAAAAATACCCCCGCTAATATCAATACACCAGTCCTGTATGAGACAGCCCTAGCATGTATTCAATATGGACGGTGGGTGTTAGCGCCGAAGTGGTGACATGTAGAGGTGTATGGTATGTAGGAGGACTGCTGGGCCTTGATAGCAGGCTGTGAAGCCTATGCCCAGAGTCGGACACATAACAAAAAAAAAAAAAAAAAAAGATAGCGTAGTTTATCGCTGTAGCGGTTGTATAAACTCGTAAGGCGTAGCTTGTCGTAGCTTACCACTGTTCACCAATCTCGATTGTGCTGTTTATCGTACCTGGTTCATTATTATCGCACGCCACGAATCTCAATAAAAGTATTTTATCTTAATTTTCCGTTGTTCACCGCTGTCACCAGTCTCGAGTAGCGTAGTTTGTCATAGTTGGTTCGTTATTACAGCTTGCCACCAATCTCGGTAGTGGCCACCACTGTCACCAATCTCGATAGCGTGGTGTTAGGTACTTAAAGGGGAGATAGGATGTCGATTATGGATCGTTAAGCTCAGCCAGAATAAAGTAGTGAGACAGTGTCAACGAGGTGAGTTACAGCACTCTTGGGTTACTGAGTTTTTATTGCACGGTTATATCAATAATGAGTTATAGCGTAACGGAGTGTGACCCCAGTGTCGGACCTTGTCCCTGGTCACTCTCTCCCCTTCCTTGTCTCTAACCCCTTCTGATCCGAAGGGAAGTTCTCCGACATTACATACAGCTTGGAGAGGATGTGTGTGTGGGATGTAGTGTCTGGTAGACTAACCGACTAGGGCTGGTTTCTTCACGTGTTTGAATACGTCACGAAATTCTTTGTCATCTGGACTACGAGGATGTTTGAAATACATCATATGGTTAAGGATTCTTGATGGTCTGGGACAACAAGACTGTGGATAGACATTATGTGAATTGACATTCCTAGTGAGAAGCTGTGTACGTTTCCAACAGACACTACATCCTGTGCATTGTGTTTATACAATATATACTAATGCCTATATAATGTCTACACCTGTGGATCATTTTGTGCCTGAAGAGGGTATTAATGATCACCAAACCCTTCCTGGCACAAACGTCCACTAAAGCACTGCCATTCTCATCCATCTCTGCAGGCACACCCCACTCACCAACTACTTCATCCACATTCCCATTCCCTACATTTCCATTCATATCTACAATCAAAAACACTCTCTCATTCCTTTCAAACTTGTCCATGCACACTTCCACATTTATCCAGAACTCTTCTCTCACCCTGCTTGCACAGTCATGCATTGGCGCATACACACACACAATTGCCCACATTTGTAGTCCAACTTTCAGTCTTACCCACACAATCCTCGAGCCAACTGATCCATACTCTCTTATATTCTCCTTCCATCAACTGATGGCTCAATAAGACCCATTTCGAACATTGCATCAACATGTTGATTTGCAAGGGTACGTTGTTTGTGTGCTACATGCAAGGATATGTTGTTTGTGTGCTACCCTATATGCTGGTACAGTCGCGAGCAGCAATCGGTATCCCCCCTCTTGGCTGAAGCCATGGCCAGAGAAGAGCAGGGAATCGAACAACCTCTCCCGCCACCCCCCACCCCCACCCTCACCCTCACCCACACACCCCCACACCCCACCCCCATCCTCACCCCCACCCCCACCCCCACCCCTACCCAGCCCTGTTAAGAAAGTTGCTGGGTAGGCGTGTTAGCACCGACGTATTGTGTTCATATCTATGACTTAACATTCACGTGAATTACCAATACCGTCAATAACACATCAGGAGGTAATCTGCAATAATGTGTGAATGTGGCATTATGGAGATATCAAATTCATATAAAGGCAGATAAAAAACTTAGAAACCATAAATCTAACAATACACTGATTTTAATGTCACTAAATAAGTTGCACATGTCAAGTGGATGTGTTATTCCAATAATATATGATATGTTACAGTCCGTCACCACCACCCCAACACTCCACTGTAGTGCCAACGAACAAAAGCACGAACACGTAAGAATCAACCAACACATTTGAGAACTGTATATTGCTTTGCCATAGCATACTACAGATGTGCCGATAGTATCAGTATCAGCAGTATTTTCCTTTGTAGCTAGTTTCTTTATCGGCCACGTGAAAATATGGACGATATACCACAACTTATCTGGTTTACTGTACATATGTGAATCAAGGTAAGCACGTTTCATGACACTGATTAACAGGTGATTATGATATTATCACATGTAGTTACAGTATCATATTATGTATGAATTACTACCCGACAAGCTTTCCCACTATTTCTTTCCCTCTCC
>NC_136983.1:35651833-35774333 GCF_032717465.1 Coenobita brevimanus | reverse complement strand
CAGAGAGAAAGTTAGAGGAAAGGCCATGAATGTTGCAGAAATGAAGAAGTGAGTCAGACAGTGGTTCCAGGCAGCTCGTAGAGTCGTCGCTGGGAGAGGGGCGGATGGTGGGGGCATTTATGCCCCCTCTCCCGGGGACTCCGAGGCTTGGTTATTAGACGCAATATTATTTTTTAAATCTTAAAAGGAAGTGTAGTACGTAATGTGCATGTAGTTTGGTGTTGATAGAGAATCTTGTATTGGAGAGCATGCTGGCCTACTCTCTGTGTTACTGAAACACTGGAAATTTTCAGCAAAGGGGGTTGGTCAGGAACTAGTCCCGAGGGCTGATGAAACGGGAACTCCAGCTCTCCCTGTCATCAGCTTTCCATCCACCTTGGGAGTGCTGCACTGTTCGACTGGTGCTACAGTCTACTTCCTACATAATGACCATCATTTACCTCCTTTTTCTTCTTTACTAGTTTCTCCACATGCTTCTTACTCTCAATGTACTGTCTTGATCTTTCATTTGAGTCTCTTTCCTGCATCCACTCTAGCCTCTTCTTTCACATATTTTTTTTTTAATCCAACCATGTAGAACTTGTGCGTAGCACCCGTCTATCAACAACTCTCATCACTTTTCTGTCCAATTCTCTAATGCAAGAGTTAACCTTTACTCCCAGTACTTCATTTATACAACAGGTCAACTGTGCAGCTGTCTTCCTCTGGCTGTATTTCTTACTTCTAAATTCATAGGCGTACGAGCCAGGGGGGCTGGGGGGGCTGCAGCCCCCCCAAGATTTGGGCAGACACAAATTTTTCGGGCAGAGTAGCCAATGTAGCAGGGCTATTTAACTGGCGGATCGTGAGCTAAATCCTGTCCTTGAGTGTTTTTTCTTTTCATATATGAAATTTTACTTTTCCCTTAAAAAAAGAAATGCCATAACGGTCCTTTTCTGTACTTTTTAAAAATATTTCTTAGTTCTTACTGTTTATAAATAAACTATCAGCCAGTGTTGACAGGCTGAGCTGGATGCTCGTGTCCGTACCGTCCGTTCGTAAATTACGTAATAGTGGACAGGCTCATAAGTCATAAACTGTACGTGTCCAGGACGGGAGAACAAGTACACACTATGCGTCGGCAGAGTCCCCAAGTCCCGCCCGCCAGTTTGCTCAGGGCTTGAGTGGAAGCTGCACAGTGACACATATCCGGACTTATTCTTTAAAATCCTTAAGTATCACACGATGGTCATGCAGGTGGGAAGCCGTGAAAAGTGTTCACGAGCAAATTGAGAGAATTGTAAAAGCTCTCATTCAGCTAGCAGATGATAAAGATCCCAAGACATACTCTGATAGTCGTGCATTTCCTTCTGCAATCTGTGACTTTGAGTTCATTCTTGGACTCTGTATCCTCAAAGTCATTCTTTCAAACACCAACAGTCTGAGCAGATACTTTCAGTCCAAAAATATGGATGTCATCACTGCTCGCCGAAATGCAGATCTTACCATCAGGACATTGGGAGAATGTCGTAATGATGATAGCTTTGACAAGATCTGGCAAAGGGCTGACCAAATCAGCCAAAACATATAATCTTGGATTGAAAATACAAGATTCAACTTCTGTGATGCACGGATACCTCGAAAAAAACCATCTCGTCGATTGCAAGCCCTTGTAGGAGAATTGACAGGGATGGATGCCCAACCATTGACACCAGTACAGCATCATCGTGTCAAACTTATTACAATTCAATTGACAAGGTCCTGTCAGAACTGGAAGTTCGTTTCAAGGGTAATGATCAAAATGTTCTGTGTGCTCTTGGTGCCATTGCAATAAGTGATTCACCATCACAAAGTGACTATGAACTAGTTGCAAACTTTCATGGCCTGGACAGGTATCTGATGGAAGCAGAACAGAGACTTTTCTATAAGCTTAAGCAAAGGCGACAAGGAGTCTTCCTCAAGACAGCATCAGATGTTGTCCAGTTTCTACACGAAAATGAACTGTCAGAAATGGTACCCGAGTTCATGAAAGTTGTATCTCTTTTGGCTGTCATCCCTGCTACTTCATGTTCAGCAGAGAGATCTTTCAGTGGACTTCGTAAGCTGAAATCCTACCTTCGCAGCACCATGGGTCAAGCAAGAGTTAGCTGCCTAGCACTTATCAACATAGAAAGAGAATATGCTACTAGAGTGATTGAAGAATAGATGGACAAAATTATAGATGTTTTTGGAAAAAGAAAGGGACGTGAAAAATATTTTTTCTAACTTGATTTTTTCTGTAAGTCTTAACTTTATTATGGATAGGAAAAGAAGCACCTTATTTTTCTAATCATGTTTTAATTTAGTATGAAGGTGAACTATAATTTACTGCAATTTTTAATAATTACTATATTTATACCATTCAACCATTGAAATTTATTTCAGTAACAGCTATTATTTACATAGTATATTACATTAAAACGTATAACTCATACTAATTACTCAGCTCAATTTTATACTGTAGACTTTATATAATACTTGTAAATGTGGGTGAAATTTAGCAGTTCAGTTAACCTTCATTTTTACATGGTGTGTAGAATAAATGTGCAATGTCTTCATGAAGTGTGGTTTCTTCCTACACACACACACACACACACACACACACACACATATCTATCTATCTATCTATCTACCTATCTATATCTATATCTATATCTATATCTATCTATCTATCTATCTATCTATCTATCTATCTATATATATATATATATATATATATATAATTGCTTGGATTTACAGGCAAAATATATTTCGGGCAGAGAGAGTTCAGCCCCCGCAGATGAGAAGGGTCCCGTACGCCTATGCTTCTAATGATCTCCAGTCTTTCAATCACAGTGTGTCGAGACATCTCGATATTAAGGGATCTTGAATTTGGCTCTCTTTCGTATTGTTTTTGTTTTTTCTTGGAAGGAACGGTTTGCGAGCTCCTGACCTTTGGTTCCTTCTTCCTTGCCTAAAAAGAAATGGGGAAAATTTTATGCAAAATACTCTGGAAATAGGAAGTATGTACTGGAAAAGGTGCTGAAATGAGTGGAAATGGAAATAAGTGTGAAGGGTGAAAGTAAGAAAGAAGAGTGAAACTGTACTAGCAGAGTGAAAAAGGGAGGGACTGTATCCCTATTGAAGAATGAAAAACAAGCTAAGTGGGTGTAAAAATAATCGAGGCGTAGGTCTCTTGAATGTTGCAGGAAAATGAGAAGGAAGAATTAACACAGAGAAAGTAAGGGACATATCAAAATGCCTGGTGAGTGTTGAACAGTTTGGCTTTAAGAGTGGAGGATGTGTGGATAAAATATTTGCAATGAGCCAGATGGTGAAGATATGTAAGAATGACAATGAGGTATTAATTGCATGTATGGATCTGGAAAAAGCATACGACATATTAAACAGAGAAGGATTGTGGATTTGCGAATGTATTGTGTAGATGATAACTTGTTTCTTGCTGTTAAGAGCTTTTACGAAAGTAGTGAAGCGTAAGTGAGGATTGGTGGGCATTTACTGTATGTGAACAGTTTAAGATCAGTGTTGGTATGAGGTAAGATTGTGTGAGACCCCCTTGGCTCTGTGCTGACTGTGATTCCTGGGCTGACCGTGACTTCATTATTGACTAGGACTCCTATGTTGACCGTGACTCCTGTGCTGACCGTGACTCCTGTGCTGACCGTGACTCCTGTGCTGACTGTGACTTCTATGCTGACCGTGACTCCTGTGCTGACCGTCAGTCATGTTGACCGTGATTCCTGTGCTGAAAGTGACTCCTGTGCTGACAGTGAACCCTATGTTAACTGTGATTCCTGTGCTGACTGTGACTCGTGTGCACACTGTGACTCGTGCACACAGTGACTCCTATGCTGATCATGACTCCTGTGCACACTGTGACTTCTGTGCACACCGTGGTCCCTATGCTGACCGTGACTTTTGTGCTGACTGGCTCCAAATCGTTCCAGTTAGGTTAGGTTAGGGACGGATTATTAGGGACGGACTGATCTCGGGGCCGGAATACCCAGAAAATCTCCATGAACAAGTGAAAGCATGACAGAGGCATGTCTACCCTTGAAGACTTTCTGTTTTCTGTCTGCCGCCCGATGCTCGCTCGTTTAATACAACATGGCCGCCACCTCCATCTCACTTCGAGAGAGTAAAATAACTTGTTCTGAAAAGGTTCGAGTATATTAATGTCCGGAATCAGGCATAAGCTGAATAAACTACAGCTTAGGGCCTCACAGTCTGAAGAGGTTTCTCAAAATTTGATTTTTTTTTTTTTATTTACAGTTTATTAACATTTATATTAAGGATTTAACCTACTTAACCCACTCTGCATAAATTTGTCATGCATCGTGGCGGCATTTATATCAAGTTCAGTTCTTTCACAGAGTTTCTCTTTGTTAACAACTGCCAAAGACTGCCCCTACAGCTTCCCAAGCGTTATGTCATCACCACATTTAAATCCCGCCCTGCATACAAGAGTAATAAGCAAAATAAATAGCTCAGTGAGATGTGTTACGAAATCCACTTGTATATGCTCCTTCGTCTCTTGTGTTTGTTTATTTTTCATTAAAAAAATAAATACATACAAACATAAAATGAATTCTTAACTGCACATATTAAATGATAGACTGAGTCCAGTATCCCTTCTTTGTTTGGCCCCAAGAGTGTGTAGATGCGTCACCCAGGGTCAGTCACACCCAGCAGCCACGACCCTCCTTCCTTCCATCGATTGACAGATTTAGAGAAAAGTTTGTATACACACAGAAGTGAGAAAATATCATCGCTCTTACCGTGGAGGGAAATGACAGCGAGATGGAATAGGTAAGCATGAGTAGTGAAAGCAAATGTATCAAGTCCCAGCCACATCTTGCTTTACAGAAGTCATATTTAATAGTGTTCCAGTCAGTCAGGATAAAAGTGTCTTTGTCTCTCTTAACTATAATAGCAGCTCGTTTTGCTTTTTGCATATTTTCAATTTAATACTCAGTCTAATCTGCTTGTGTTTGTATCAGTAAAAGACTATCGTATACAAAAATAATCTTATGCAGAACTTAGGTTTAGTAGAGTTAATAAATACGGTGCAGTGACGCCACCCCAACCGAGATCTCACTAACTTCAGGTTCCGTCGCCCCACATGGTAATTTTGGCTCGTTTTCGGATCGTCTCCCCAGCCGTAATGGCTGGCAACGTCAACTACTCCAAATATCATTAAATTGGACTTTGCTTCTCCAACTTGCGTCAAATGCCACGAAAGTCAGCTTGAAAAGCATAGCTTGTGTTTTTACAGAGTTGGAAGGGAACAAGAGGGTCTGTGTGACAGCGTGAGGGATACGTAAGGGCGGAGTTACACTTAGCGAATGAACATGAACAAGCACTGCAGAAAAAGCAGTGAGCATTTGTATGATCGCCTGTATGATCACATGCCCTCCAGTGAGCATTTGTTCTTGTCCAGGGACCCAAGTAGTAGAAGTTTGGTTTAACATCCTCACTGCAGTCACTCATACCGTCATGACAAGGGAAGAAAAGGTAGCTGCATGTTCTGGATTTTTTTTTTCCATGGGCTGTTTAATGACATTGAGCAGCTTGTACAGCACACTGCCCGTATCCCTGACCGCCTTGGAGAAAGCTCCAACATACTTGACCTCTTCCTTACAAATAATACTTCTGCTTACACTGTTAGTCTTTCCTCTCCGTTGGGCTTCTCCGATTACAACCTTATTACCTTAACCTGTCCTATCACTCCGGTACGGCCTGTGGACCCTCTAAAGATACGTCGACTGTGGCACTTCGGACCTGCGGATTGGGAGGCCCTCAGGCAATACTTCTTTGATTATCCTAGAATGATTATTGCTTCCATGGGCGGGAGCCATCTAAGTCTGCCTTGTGCATTACCGAGGCTATTCTCTCGGGCATGGAAGCATACATTCCCTTCTCATATCCTTTGACTAATACAAGAAAGCCTTGGTTTAATCACGTTTGTTCTAATGCTGTCCATAACAAAGAGAGGGCCCATAAAAGATACCAGATCCAACCCACTCCTGAATCACATCTTTTTTATATTTCTTCCCGGAATCGTGCTAAGTCTGTTCTTCGCTCTGCTAAAAATCATTTCATCCGTATTAAATACTCTCAACTCTCCAACTCGAATTCTATCGCTCTTCTCCTAGATCTATCAACAGTGGTGTTCATCAAGGCTCTGTCCTATCACCAACTCTCTTCCTTTTATTCATCAGTGACTTTCTAAGCTGTACATCTAACCCTATCCACTCATACGCTGATGATGCCACCCTTCACCTTTCCATTCAGTTCCCGCAACGTCCATCTCAGCAGGTACTTCAACAAACAAGGGATGAGGCTATGGGACACCTAATGTCTGATTTGGCTCGTATCTCTGACTGGGGTAAAAATAATCTTGTTTTTAATGCATCAAAGACTCGGTTTTTACACCTATCAACCCAACAGAATCTTCTGCAGGCGTACCAACTAATGATTAATAACATCCAGCTCAATCCTGCATCATCCATGAACATGCTTGGGGTTTCATTCACCTGGGACTTATCTTCGAAGGATCATATTACAACTCTTGTAATATCTACTTCCAAGAGATTAGGTGTGCTAAGCCGACTCCGTACCTTCTTTACCCCTGCTCAGTTGTTGACCTTATACGCGGGTTTTATTCGTCCAGAGTACATCTCTCGTGTGGGGAGGCTGCCCACATACAATTCTTCTCAACAGGGTGGAGCCAAAGGCTTTTCGTCTCATTAACTCTCCTCCTCGTATTGGCTCCCTTCAACCTCTGTCTCTTCACCGCACAGTTCTTTGTCCCGTTTCTATCACTACCTCAATAATCACTGTTCCTCTGAACTGTCTGCTTGCATCCTTCCACCTCTACGACGGACGCATAGCACCCGTCTAGCAACAACTCTCATCCCTTTTTTGTCCAACTCTCTAATGCAAGAGTTAACTGTTACTCCCAGCCCTTCATTTTATGCAACAGGTCAACTCTGGAACTGTCTCCCTCTATTTGTACTTCGTACTTTCCATGATCTCCAGTCTTTCAAACGCAGTGTGTCGAGGCATCTCGAAATGAACGGATCTTGAATTTGGCTCTCTTTTGTATTGTTTTTGTTTTTTTCTTGGAAGGAACGATTTCCTGGTTCCTGGCCTTTGGTTCCTTCTTCCTTGCATTAAAAGAAAAAAAGCCGGCTGCTATGCAAGTCCAGATTCAGCAGAAAAGACATCCCCTCTCCTCCACTCACTTAGAAGAGCCTGGCCACGGGCCTGCATTTGCAAGCCTCCACTCTTGTGGCACCGTACTGCTCTTGGTTGTAGTGACAAGTTAAAAATTTCCGATGCAGGTTTTGATTTTTCATTCCGTAGTTCCTTTATTATCCGTGGAGATATTACGTCCGGCTCTGGTGTTATATTCTTCTTTAGTTTACTAACTGCAGATCTCACAACTGTTTCACTAACTGTAATACCTAATTATATTGTTCACTTCTATAGGAATTCGAAAGCTGCAGGAATCCTGTGTGTATTTTCTGTTGTACATACTGAGGCAATGAAAGTATTAAGAATGCTCGCCATCTTAGTTTCATCATCACTAGGTTCTCCGTTATTTGTGATTAAGGGTCTGATTGCTGAAATATATTGATATTGGAAGGATTTAAGTAACACAGAAGAGAATGCAAAGGTGTTATAATAAGGCAGATAATATCTTAGGAAACTTACCCAACCAGAACACAGGCCTTTGTGTTTGCAGATCGCCATTAGGGTGGTGGGTAAATGTCGCGTCCATCAGTGTGTGGTGGTGAGGCGGTGTCCACACAGCGTAAATTACCTGTGTTGCCACTCATACCAAATGTCACCTTGCACTGTGTTCTGCCTGGCATTACACAGCTCCTAGCATCCCTCCCTTACCTATTGATTTTGCACATTACTCCTCAGCATTGTCCTGCATGTTATTTATTTTGATACCGGTAGAGTTAGTATCATTAATATACAAGAAGTTATTAAGCTGAAACGTGCTGAATAAATCGCAAAGGAAAAAATGTACGGATTCTCCAAAGCCGAATGCTACTCGCTGGCCCGAAGATTAAAGAAGCTTCCTAACACCTTTTCCTAAGCAATTTATCTTGCTCATAACACCTTACTCTCCCATTCTGTGTTATATGAATCCTTCTAATATCGCCATAATCTTCATAAATAACATACAAAAGGATATTAACCAACCATATCAAAAAATAAATCGCTCGGGAAGAGGTGCAAGGGAGCTTCCTTACCCGACGAGAATACAAGCCCCTCTCTTATGGATCAGTGTTTCGAATCCACAGTTGACGCCTCAGCTTGTGATGTCATATGGAGTTTATTCTTTCAGCTGCCAGACGATTTAAGAAAAGGAGTTAGTAGTGAAGGGGCTTATGAAGGTTGAATCTAACGCCTTCATTGTTGGAAGTCACGCAGAAGACGAATACAGAGAACTAGGAAAGGGAGGAATATAGTTGAAAATATTTCACTGAGGAGTGGAAGTTAAAATATCCTCCAAAAAATGTCTCTAGTTATGACAAAATCTGTAATATTATTAAGAATCTGAATAATGCTACAGTTTTTTTCTTGATACAGTTATAGACATGAACACTGACTCACTACCTTACAATAAATAACAAAACAGTAGCATCGATTAGAAACTCATTAACCCTTTGTAACGCAGATTCTCCACTCCTGTATGAATAATATGACGTTACTGACAACAAAGTACCTGGATCATCATTTGCCAGCTACGTACAACCTGGCTAGTTATTAAAGTAAATCTGTTTGTGTTACACTTTATAATGCCATAGTACTAGCACATCAGACATTAACAATACTTTATCACAACAGATGTGGAGCGTTTGTATGTAGGCTACTTATGGATGTATAAGCATAAAAATGAACATACAAATAAATATATATCTGTTACCAGTCTGTCAGCTTGACTGTCTGCCTGTCTGTCCGTCTGCCCCCCATCTCTCTCTCTCTCTCTCTCTCTCTCTCTCTCTCTCTCTATGTGCGTGTGTGTAATCATAAACTTTCACTATGTGATCAAATAAGCAAATGCCACTCATTTTCGTCTCATAGGATGGCATTACATCGAAAAAAAAAAAATCAAATTTACGTCAGAAATTTGGCTAAAATAATAGATTATCTTTGAAAACGGATGTAATATCTAGCTATCTGTTACCAGACGCCTTAATCCCGTAAGGGGTGGGCACAAACAAATCTCTTCCACGTCGCCCTATCCACCGCCAATTCACTGTCCTGCTCCCAGCTCGCATCCCTCTGTCATATTCCTCTCTACTCACTCCCTCCATCTCATCCTTGGCCTCCTCCCTCCCTCTCCTCCCCTCCACCTCACTCGTATATACTCTCCTCGTTAGTCTCTCACTCTCCATCCTCTCCACATGGCCAAACCACCTCAATATGTTTCTCCTAACGCTTCCTGTCACATCCACATCCACACCACAACGCTACTTCATTTCCTCATTTGTCAGTCTGACCCTCCATGTGGCACCACACGCTCCTCTCAAATAATTCATTTCCACTGTTCTCACTCTTGACTTCTGTCCCTCCTACATGGTCCAAGTTTCACTTACATACGTTAGAGCTGGTATCACAATACAGTCATGCAGTAACTCTTTCATTTCCATGCTCACTTCCCTGTTTCTTATCAACTGCTTTCAAGGAACCAGCATCCTTTCTTCCTTGTTGTACCCTTTCAAACACGTCACCCTTTAAACTTCCATCCTTACTCATCATACTACCCAAGTACCTAAACGCACTCACATTTTCCACTTCCTCCTCATCCAACCTCAGTGCACATTCACGGACTTCAATTCTTTCGAGGACCACAACTTTACTCTTCCGTACACTCACCTTTAGATTCCGTTTCTTACATGCTCACTCAAACTCATCCACCAAGCCTTGCAGCTCCTCTTCGCCTCCACTTAACAACACAGTAGCATCTGCAAACAACAGTACAGGGAGTTTCCAAACACTACCCTCTCTCACTAGGGCCGCTCCAACATCCACTGCCACACCTTGTATCTCCTTTATAACCCCATCCATATACAGACTGAACAGCTATGGAGACATGACACATCCCTGTTTGAATTAAAACTTCAAATAGAAAAATTCAGTCAGTTCACTATCCACACGCACTGCAGCCTTACCACCCTCATACATACTCTTCACGGCATTCAGCAACTTCCCATCTACTCCATATATTCTTCATACTTTCCATAATCCTTGTCTCTCCTCCTTGTCATATGCTTTCTCAAAATGCATGAAGGCCGTATACAACTTCTTTCCCCTCTCTACAAACGTTTCCACTAAAGATCTAAGTATTAATATCTGATCTACACAACCTCTGCCTTTCCTAAAACCTCCCTGTTCTTCTGTAACTTATTCCTCTGTTTATTCCTTAACTCCGTCAATAAGTATCCTACCATATACTTTTAGTATTACACTAAGAAGACAAATGCCCCATGATTACCACAACATACTTCTTTTTCCCCATTTTACTTTGTACAAGGGATTAATTATACCTAACTTCCAATCCTCCGGGACTCTACCTTCCTGTCAGGCCAATCTGCACATCTTCCATATCCATTCTACTACTATCTCTTCCCCATGTTTCAGAATTTCACCACTCACTCCATCAGTTCCCTGAGCTTTCTTCATTTTGACTTTCTTCATTGCTTCCACAACTTCCATCCTACTGATTTCTTTCTCTCGTCTCACATCCCTCCGTCTCCCAGCCATTCACTCTCTTAAAATGAGAGAGAGAGAGAGAGAGAGAGAGAGGGTGATCTTTCCTTTCTCACTGTTTTCAGGCCTTTACTTTCTCTCTCTCTCTCTCTCTCTCTCTCTCTCTCTCTCTCTCTCTCAAGCCGGATGATATAACAAGAATCAGTATTATGTTTCCAAGAATCGCCTCATGTCCCAGTTTTCAATCACCCTCTTTCTGTGCTATCTTCCGTTTTTACTCATCTTTCCCTTCCCGTTCTCCCTTTCGTCCAGTTCCTTACAACTTTCCATCTCTCCTTGTCAAGAAATGGAAGGTGTCTTAAGAATCACCCTCTTCCTCTCTCCTGCTCTCCTTGTCGGTCTCATTAACCCGTCTTTCCCCTCCTCCTGTCCCTTCACGCCCTGCCTCCCTCCGCAACTTTCCTCTTCTACCCGTCAAGAAATGGAAAATGTCAGTTCTCTCTTTTCAGTCCCTTTGTCTCGCTTCTTCTCTTCCCTTTGTGTGTGCGTCTCATTTACACGTCTCTCTCCTCCTGTTCTCCTCTCTTCCTCGCCCCTTTCCGTCACTTTCCTCCCCTCTTACCTGTCAAGAAATGGACTGTCACAATTCTCACTCGTTTTCAATCCCCTTGTCTTCCTCTCCTCTCTTCTCTGTATGTGTGTCTCATTCATCCGTCTCTCCCCTAATACTGTCCTCTCTCTCTCTCTCTCTCTCTCTCTCTCTCTCTCTCTCTCTCTCTCTCTCTCTTTCTTGACCCTTTTCCCATAACTACGTGAAGTATTTACACCAGTATGAATCTCTACTCTAATTGTAACTTACAGTAAGTTCGTGTTTGATTTCCTGGTAGATTTTATTACTTTCTTCTTTTAATTGCACATATGAAACCTAAAATGCCGGGAATAGTCACTGAGAGCAGCACAACACCCCCGGGAGGAGCCTACGGAGGGGCAGACGGAGCGCGACCCGACCCCAGGCGACAGGGACATAAGCCCGCCCGGGCTGCGAGCTCCTATGACCCGGAATTCGCCCGCCACCACCATAGCAGGAAACGGTGACTACCTTGTGGGTGAGCTGACCTTCGACAGGATCGAGGAGGAGCTACTTCCTTAGCTCCAAACAGCACCCCAGTGACGGCCAGCAGCTGCACCCTTTGTGAGATGGCCAGTAGCCGCTCAGACCTTTAGGAGACGGCCGGTAGCTGCTTGGAAGGCTTCCCAGAGACAGCCTGCAGCAGCTCAGACCTTTAGGAGACGGCCAGTAGCCACTCCTCCCTAAGAGCCACGGCTGGTAGGTGCGCCCTTAAAAAGCCACAGTGTGTAGCCGAGCCACATAGCAGGAGACGGCCGGTAGCCGCTCCCCTGTCAGTTGTTGCAATACCCCCCTACAGGAACCAGCGACGGCCAGTAGCTGTGCCTACGACAAAGGGATGGCTGGTTGCCGTGCCTACGATGCAGGGATGGCCAGTAGCCGTCCTCGTTTTGTTGCCCACGGGAACCCAGCGAAGGCCGGCAGCTGCGCTGTGGAGGAGCACCAAAGCCCCTCGCCCGCTGTGACTCCACTACGTGAAGGCATTCTGCCATTAGATCTGCCGACCGGCAGGGGCACAGACGACCCTACTGTCCACCACCAGCAAGGCAACCTTCAGAGGGAAGGCCGCAGCCTCGAGGATCCATGGAGAGACCCTGTACTATCTCCAGGGCTATTCTCTGCACAGCCGGCTCCAGAAGGACCCTACCTGATGGACTCCTACAGAGGCTGACGCTGCAGCCCACCGCTGACAGCATCCCCGACAGCAGGAGACCGCAGCTGACGGGTCCCCAAGGCTGCCCCCAGGACCCCCAGGTGAGACCTTTCCCCACTCCAACACTGATGACACTTATCCTCTGTCAGGCACCTGAGTGACCGCTTCAGGAATCTTTTCGGCCCCAGTCCCGAGGGCCGGTGTATCGTTAAATCGTGAGGACCGTGAAAACCTGAGGATGAGGGCACCAGGCACACCCCAAAAATTCTATTCTCGGCTAATTTTCACCATTCATAAGTGTATTCATCGCCATAAAACCTACATCATCATCTTTTCAATGTTTTTTCCAGCTGATAAGCATGACAAAAAGGGGGGAAAATCAAATACTAGCACCTTAAGGTAAGGAAAATATATACTCACGCACAGATAAATGAATTCCCAAAGTCACAGCTTGAAATTTTTCTCGGACACCCTATAATGTTAGGACCTATATCGATAGAGAATTTTATCAGCTTTCTAATGAGACCAATCTCATTGTTGTATGACGAGTAGTTGTATATATATACTCCTCACCTTAAGGTGCTAGTATTTGATTTCCCCTCCTTTTTTTCATGCTTATCAGCTGGAAAAAACATCGACAAAGACGATGATGTAGGTTTTATGGCGATGAATACACTTATGAATGGTGAAAATTAGCCGAGAAGAGAATTTTTGGGGTGTGCCTGGTGCCCTCGTCCTCAGGTTTTCACGGTCCTCACGATTTAATGGTACACCGGACCCCAGTTCCCAGCCCCAACAGTGTGGGGCCCTTCACCACACACAGCCCCGGACGAGAAAGGACGCCCTTACGAGTGATCTGGTGGCCGCAGGACATGGAGGCCCCTGGTGGAGCTCAGCCCCCCTTTCAGGAGTCGGGTTGTGAGCTCTCCCGCTGGCCTCCGCCAATGCCGCCACCCTACCCAGTCCCAACAGTGTGTGACAATGGATGTGCAGTGACAGTGAAACAATGACCTAGATATCGGACAGTGTGTTAGAATACTAGAGGGAAACTAAGCCCAAATTCTATCAGTGTTACAGTACCGGCAGAATAGACCAACAGCGAAAGTGACCTAGACATCGGGCGGTGTGTTAGAATACTAGAGGGAAACTAAGCCCAAATTCTATCAGTGTTACAGCACCGGAAGTAGAGACCAACAGTGAAACAGTGACAGAGTGAAAGAAGCCAAGCAGAGATTACAGTGACCTGAGTAAATGTGTATTTCGGTTCTAGTAATATAATTCTTCTTCGACATCAGACCTATAGCCAAGCCACCTATTCCAACGACAGCGTACATTTCCCTCAAAGTTATCGTGACCGATTCCCCTGCCCAGCACCTTAAGCGCTGTTCATTGTACTATTCACTTTTATCCTAAACTATTGTCTCAACAGTATCCTGCGAGATACTGCTATTCCCGATCTCAGTACATGTTATACAATTGACTAGATTCCCGTTTGACATCTACTTGTTCCACATTTAGAATTTACCAATATACGTGTAAGGTTGTTGCCCTGATTTTTTTTTTTGCCCTGTGTCTCTCTTAGTTTACTAAGCTCCGGTCTAGAAAGGGAACCCAGCTGCAAAATAGGAGTTCAAGGGACGGGAAGCCGACCCTTAAACACCTGGCATAACAAAATCCTTGTTTTATTTTGGCGGTATGACTGTATTAATAATGTCTTCCTTTTTTCTCCGATTTTATTCAGGTTTTTATTTAATTATTTGTGACAAGATGGTTTTCGATTTAGCGACAAAATAGAGAAACAAGCATAGATACGTTTAAGTGTACTTACTGTTAATTATATGATGAATACTTTAATGGCAGAATCAGATAGAAACAAAATCTGCAAAAATAAAAAATCGACAACAAAGACTAGAGGAATGTTATGATGCTGACAATGTATCATTTCCGCTGGCGCCAGTTTGTGGGAGACGGTGACACAGGGGCGCATAATTTAAATGACATAAAAACGAAACTTCGTAACTCATTTCCATTAACGATATATTATGTTTTTCCATCTTTTATCCTCTTGTACACCACTGAGGCGAATGACAACATAAGATTAAAGACAATTAAGACGTAGAAGGTATAATGAATCGTTAGAAGTAGATGTTAAGAAACGAACGAGGCCACCAAAGTTGCAACATGAATTAGAATATCAAGGTGTAGAGGGCATAATTAATCGTTTATAAGAAGGTATTAGGAAGACAACGAGGCCACCTATAATGCACCAGTCAAGCTCACCATTGGTCACTGTGGCTCCTCGGACGTGCTTGGACTATCAGAGCACTACCCCACACCCCGCCATCATCCCCTGACCACCTCCATCGCCTCGCAGTGTGTGGTGGTGGGTTAGTGATCAGCGAAATTGTAGGTGTCGTTCCAGAATTCATATTACTCACGAGATGACCTGAGATAACCTGTAATCTATCACTTAATCATCATGACTTCTTTCTGTGCAGTTTGTTCTTGCTTTCACCAGACGATTTTATTCGGGTTCAGACAGTCCACTAATCGCTTTTTACTCTAACTTGGCGTAAAATTAACATCTCTCCAACTTGAATACTTTGTTGTAACAATAGGTGAACACTAGAATATGATGCCAGTCAGGAAGAAGTACCATAGAAAGGATGTGGAACTTTAACATTTTTGTTTTTGCCACTGAACTATCTGAACTAAGCTGCAAAAGGACTCAAATCTGGGCCAGGTTAAGGTGAATGGTGTATAGCAGGTAATGGACCAGATAGGGCTATATCCATCCTTTCCATTTTGGAGTATATCCTCACTTATTTAAGACTGTCTGACGATAGGGACAGTAAAATAAATGCATCGTCGTACTAAGGGACCTAATCACTTTAATTCTGATATATATATATATATATATATATATATATATATATATATATATATATATATATATATATATTTTTTTTTTTCTGTGATATATTCTAGCAACCAACACACGATTATTTTGATTTCGAACATATATGTTAGAGCTAAATGGAGAGAAAGTGTTCCCACGAATCGTTTCAGTTCCGTGTAGTCATTTTCATTTGGTTCCTGATGCCAAGAAATTACCTTATTCCTAAGTAAACAAGAAGAATGCTTGCTTCCTCTCTTATTGTTGTTCTTGTCCTTGGTATTATCGTTGGAAAAAGTTGAAATTTAGCCATCACTACGCCCATGCTTCTCGATCTACAACAGCCATCTTTACTGAGTGTATTGCCCTGCTCAACCTTTCCACCCATCACCATCCCCACCCAACCTCTCCAACTATCTTCATTTCCCCCAGCATATTTTTACCCCTCCCCCACATCCAGAGTTTAAAAGAAATGCTCCACAGCCAATGCCAGCACTCATACAACGCCATCTTTATTCGTCATCATATCAGCACATCCCCATCTCATTCCCATGCATCTTTGATCTATCACCTTAACAGTCTACGTAGAAAATCCATTGACAAATGGAAATGTTGGGTGGGAGAGAGACACAAGTCAGAGCTGGAATTCTTTATTTCCTCTAAAGTTTTGGGCTACACAGAACCCGAAACGTTAGAGAAAATAAAGCTTCAAGCTCTAACCCGTCTCTCTCTCCCGCTCAAGACTACCAGTCTACCTTTACCACCTACTGTCACCGCATGTACTTTCCAATACATGGCTCACCGCAATTCCTGCCCATCCCACCCACTCATGTCCACCCACCCCACCCATTTCTTCTCCTAAAAATGCCTTGTCCAGCCACCTGCATGTTCCATATTCACAGCATATAACTACCTCCTTGTTGTCCATTACCCACCCCAATTCAAGCTAACACAACCCACCCATGTCCCCATCCCACCCACTCCTGAAAGGCCAGAATCAACATCTCAAAAGCCACCGTACCCATCAGGTTGAGTTTTTGCCCATGTTTTAGTCCCCTGACTGCTATTATTTCCCTCCAATGAAGTATCTCATTTATTGCCAACCTAAACAAAATGCTAAGGTATCAAAAGCAATTATAGCCTTACTCTGGATATTTTGTTAAGGGTTTGGGTGTTATGACTCCTCTAATTCAAACAATACTTCTACTGTTAATCTGAATAACACACCTAAATGCGCTAGCATCTGCCAAAGGGTTAATAGGCCTGACTTGAAATGATCTGTATGGCCTGAATCGAGCAGATAAAAGACCTAAACAGTCACAGGCTATCTCAAAAACCATGGCACTGACAGAACTGATTTTCGGTAATGGCCTTTATAACCAAGACCCAGATCGAACCGTTTTGACTTGAGCGACGATGGACTTAGAGTTACGAAAAGACCAAACTTACTAAATATCCAGTATTCATCTACTTGTGTCTAAACATGGCTGAAATACGCTACAATTGCTAGAAAGAGTATATTATTACCTGACTGGATGTGACTGTGTCTGACTGGGATGTAAGGACCCTGAATAGACCCAGCTGGACCCGAATATCCCTGAAAAGACCTGAAATTATCTGAGCCCAAATACATGCACAGGACCTGAACTGATCTGGGTGACTGCGTGGGTCCAATGGTCTCTGCATGGACCCAGCTGGACCTATATTCCATAAAAGATGTAAATTGGATTAAGTAACCCTGGATTAATAAACTCGGGTCTGGACAAGGCTAAAATGAGCTAAAATTACTTAAACTGATCTAAGCTGACTTTCATGGATGTAATTGGACTAGAACTGAACTTCTGGGGTGCGACTAGATGTGAAGGCCCAGATCAGAACTACCTGGTTATAAGCTCCTTATGTTTATCAGTGTGCTTGAAGCTCTCTCACGTAACTTCAGAACTGTACTCTCACAGGTGGTGTTGCATAATGATGACTTGGTGTTGAGTGCGAAAAGTAAGAGGGTAGTGTACGAAAAGGAGAGACGGAATGGGGTACAAGGGTTTGAATAAATATGCGGATAAAACAAAAGTGATTATATCTAGGCCTGGTGGCGGTACTGGCAAAGCAGAGGGAGTGTTGCCATGCGCAGTTTGTCACAAGGGTTTGGGAAATAAATCTATCTCCTACAGTGTCTGTGATAAGTGGGTGTAAAAGAGATACAAGGGTACGAGTATTAGAGGTAGGCTGCAGTACAATGCTGATTTCGTGTGTATGGTATGTAAAGGAGAGTGTACAGAAGCAGAGAGGCAGGAAAGGATTAATGTTTCTGCAGAGTCTATTGAATTTCAGGATGAGTTTTGTAATATATTTAGGGGATATAATCGTTGCTGAAGATAGGGCTGGAGTTGCCTTGGTGACAATGGTAAGATTGGTTAGAAGTTCAGGGAGTCGTTCCCCCACCTGATGCTGAGAGGGCTCTCCTT
Source organism: Coenobita brevimanus (assembly GCF_032717465.1). Taxonomy (NCBI): domain Eukaryota; kingdom Metazoa; phylum Arthropoda; class Malacostraca; order Decapoda; family Coenobitidae; genus Coenobita; species Coenobita brevimanus. Next base: position 35,756,439 of record NC_136983.1, on the reverse strand, counting down.
CCGTGTAAAAGGGTTCTTGTATGCAGCATGTGTTAGGAGTGTACTGTTGTTTCTTGGTGAGACCTGGGCATTAAAGGAAGAGAATATCTGTAGGCTCAAACGTACAGAAATGTTAATGATTAGATGGATGTGTAGTGATTCTTTGAATGTCAGGCCTGGGAAGTTTAGGCCTGCGAATGAAGAGTTGAGAGGAAGCCTAGGACTAAAATGTATGAGTGTTGTGATGAAAAGGGATAGAATGAGGTGGCCTGGACGTACGCAAAGAATGGGGGATGACAAATGGCTGCGGAGGGTGAAGGTGTGAATATTGAGGGTAGAGCTGCAATAGATTGGGGGAGGCGGTGGCTCAATCGGTAGAGAGGTGGCCTGTAGTCCTAACGGACGCGGGTTCAAATCCCCGCTGGGGCAGGGAACAGTTTTAAGGATTTGAATTTCATTAAATCAGGCTTTACTGATCTACTAGGAGACCCGCCGACATGTCGTAAAAATACCCCCGCTAATACCAGTACACCAGTCCTGTATGAGACAGCCCTAGCATGTATTCAATATGGACGGTGGGTGTTAGCGCCGAAGTGGTGACATGTAGAGGTGTATGGTATGTAAGGAGGACTGTTGGGCTTTGATAGCAGGGTGTGAAGCCTATGCCCAGAGTCGAACACATAAAAAAAAAAAAAAAAAAGACGGACTAAGAAATGACGTGGGACGAGGTCGCATAGTATTACCTCGGGGACAATTGACTGATTTACTAAATATAAATAAAATCGGTGACCCAATTGCCAGGGTCATATGCCGCCGGACAAGGTAAAGGACGCCACAAATAAAAAGAGGAAACTCTAAATAAAGTTAAAACCCAACTGCAGAAATAGAAATACTGCAAAGGACAAAAGAATAGTTTATAAAAAATCAATTCCTTATCAAAGTGGAAGGAAGCCCGCCTCCTGGAGTAAACTAAAAGCATCAGTAAAATCGCTGGAGTCTCCACCAAACATTGAGGACAGACAGTAGGCACCATCTGCCTCTTTATGCCTACAGGAGGAATCTCTGATGTAGGTCCCCTAGACTTGGACACTTAACCAGCAAGTGACAAACAGTAAGGGGAACAAGGCAATCATCACAGTATGGTTGAGTCCAACCACTCATCAGGAACCCATGAGCAAGCCGAGAGTGCTCAATGTGAAGCCTGGCAAGAGCCACCTCCAATCGCCAAGGCATGGAGGGGAGAATCCTCGGCACAACAATCTCTTTGAAATTATTTTTTTCAACATATTATGAGCAACACCATCCCACTGTCTCTGCCAATATGTTCGAATCGCAAACAACAAGTAAGGTGTTACACCAGAAGTGGGAAACGGTTAGTCGTGAAGACACAGCTTTAACTAAAGTATCTGCCCTCTCATTGGCCACCACACAAACATGAGCTGGAACCCAACAGAATCCACATGACGGCCTCGACAGGTAAGAAGAAAAAGCCACTCTAAAATTGATAACCCTGGACAGGTAACTTTGTGATGGTACCCAAAATGCAACTGCTATGTAAAATATTTGCCCCCCCCAAAAAAAATAAGTTCTCACTTTCTTTGTTGCTAAAAATAATTCAAATATTCTTTAACATTATGTTAGACGATAATGACACAATGGTGATTTGTTTCCATTTAATGGAAATGTAAACAAAAATTTTATGCAATGAAAAATAATGTTTATAAAAACTATAAGAAAAATGTACTAAACAAATCCCAAGGCACTTTGGCTTTGGAGGTGGTTGACTACACAGATGGAGGTCTCTGATGGTGAGGAGTTACAATTTTTTGTTCCAACGGAAGCCGAACTGTGAAAAAAAAAAAAATAAATGTTTTCTTTTTACAAAAAAATCATACTCCATTTTCATATAATTGTGGGGGTACCAAAATATTTATGGATCGACACAAAAATTGACATGCATGTGCCCCTATGGTCTTAGAAGAACACAACCGCAAGAAGAATTAACCCGCCCAGTCCCGGAGACGTGAATTCACGTCCTCACATGATGTGCACACATATCCCGGAGACGTAAATTAACGCGGCAACATTGCAAGGACATTGCAAGGTCTGTAATTGGCACAATTTTCAGTTTACGCGAGTGATTTTTGGCACATATACACGGGACACTTTCCTCTACAAGATGCCAGGCAGGGACAGTGCCTTACCCAGCATGACCTCCTCCCCCCCCCTGCATGACCTTTTCTGAGCAATTCACCTGTTATCAGTGACCTGGCCAGTAAAGCCATGTCATGCCACGGTACGAAATTCAGGGCCAGAGTGATTCCCCAATCGATGACAATGTGGAGGACAAACATTAGAGGAAGAAACAGTCAGAAATGATGATCAGGTAATGTGGCAAAAAAAGATCAGGAATGGTGATGAGTTAGTGAGTGAAGCAATGCTTATAATGCCTATATTACCGTTTGAAAACCAATATACTCTCGTACTACATATAAATTTGTACCAAATAAATAAATAAATACCGTTTATGAGTGGTGTAGAATAGTTATCCTCCCATAGAACTCGTTTTCTTTGCAGCCAGCCTGATAGATAACCCTATAAGGTAAGGAGGTACTCCTACCTGGATCGAGTATTTTAAACCTCAGGTGAGCGATTTCTCTATGAATTTTCGATGTTTCTCACGAAATGCGGATGTTTGAGCCAAAAAAAAAAAAAAAGGTCCAAAAATGTTGGGACTGGGGCATACCACTGCCCAGAAAACGTCGGGATGGGGTGGGTTAAATCAGAATACAATAGATGCCACCAAAATATTATTATATAGGCCTGTCTGTTGAGGGAGCCAGATTTTTTCTGAAAATCCATAGGAAAAATGTTAACAGCACAGCCAGATTGCTTAGAATAACCACAAAACTGGCCATGATTATATAATGAAGCATTACCAACCAGAAAAAATGTGTTTGGACTCCTACCTTTATTGAAACAGGTCACAGATGTCATTCTTCTTGCGGGTGCTGACGGGTTGGTAGCACGTCATGCAGGTGAACTGGTTCCTGCTGTTGCTGGCTCTGGGGCACAGAAAACACCGTTTTCACCTTCTAGGTTTGTCTGTTGGGGATTCCTCAGGCATATGCTCATTTCTCACACGAAATGTGTCCCCGGTAAGGAACCTCAACTCCCATGACATTGTTGGGGACTGGAGACTTCGAGTGCCCCATGGATGACACAGCTCCTCTGCCAACTGTAGGCTAAAGTTCATCCTACTCATGGCCTCATTGTTTGCCATATGTGAGTGTATGATGTGGGCATTTGTGACAAAAAGTTCACGATCTCAGAGAAGAAGCAAAGTGGCCACCGACATGTCTTCCAGCTGCAGGAGCTGCTACTGCAGATCTGATTGAATCCACGCCTCCCTTAGTTGCATTGTAGAACAGCTGGACGTCTGTCTTGACCTTCTCAATCATAGTAGGTCTATGGAGGATTGTGCTGAGCAGTTGGACCTTCTTTGTCTTGTTGGCTCGGCAGCAGATGAGCGTCATTTTCTTCTCGTGGTTGTAAACAGCCACAGTCTTCCCCACATCCATCCTAATGTTGAATATGTCTCTTGGCAGATAAGGCTTGCTCTTGATGGTGCCTATGAGCTCTAAACCTGCCTCCCGGAGTGACATTGCCAAGGGTAGGGACGAGAACCAGTTTTCAGTAGTCACTGTTCTTCCTCGACGTGTGCAGTCCCTCATGAATTCCATCGTGAATTACTCCCTATGTGTCTTTCCCCGAGGTAGTTCCACAGTCCCCTTGCCCTGGTAAGGCTTTGCGTTAAACATATAGTGGGTTTTGGCATCACAAACCATCACAATCTTGAGCCCATATCTGTACAAAAAAGAAAGGAAATTGTTAGTTATCAGCCACCACAGGTTATAATAGGTAAGTACATCATTAGCCAACACAGGTAATAAAAGGGAAGTACAGCATCAGCCTCTGCACGTATTGAAAGGTAAGTATATCATTAGACAGGACAGGTAATAACAGGCAAGTATATCATCATCTAACGGATCAGTAGATTATGAAAAGTAAACATGGGAAATTATAGGTATGTATAAAAAATGACAATTATATTATCATATATTTGTAAATAAAATTTCCTATGCTTTGACATTACTTATGTGGCTGGTTTATTTGAGATATACATCCTGAAAGGGCAACTACCTAGAGAGGCAAGAAGCTCCTTGTCGACGGTGAGGTGTGGCACAGGTTTGTAGTTCCTTTTGCAAGACTCCACAGCCGACTCCAACAAGCTCTTAATCGGTGCCAAACAATCAACTGCCAGCCTTGTTAAGTTGTCGAAATGAATGGGCCTCATCAGAAAGGTGAACTGGCATTCTGTCAAGGGTTAATCAAGTGAGATCCCGGGATCGTTAATTTCCTGAGATAGACGGCACTAGTCTTGGGATATTCCCAGCGCCAATGATGTGAGACGCAAGCAAGCTAGAGGCTGTGGGAATTTCCCGGGATTCCCAAATGTCCCAGGATTACATGATTATCCCGGGATCGCAAGTATGTCTCAGTACATATCTCAATCACATTTCGGGATAGCATGAAGCTCCCACCATAATGGGAACTGTCCAGGGATCAAGAATACATCTTAATAGTAGCTAAAGAACTACTTAAAACAATTAGACAAATGTGAAATAAGTTCTTATTGTGAGGAACCAAACCCAAATATTAACCACTACCACATAACATTCTTAACGTATGACACATACATTACATACGTAAATTAATACATCGAATATGATTATTTAATGTGTAACGTATACTATATATATATATAACATAAATGACATTAGTACATTGATGAAGATACTAATTAGCATAATTTACTGCATGGCATGTACAAAAAATGTGTGTGTGTGTGTGTGTGTGTAATTCACCGGGTCGGTCAGGATCACTTGATGGTCGTGATCGTCAGCATTTTATCCTCCCGGAAGGGAGCTGAGAGCTCATGTAGTCCGATCTAAGGGCAAGGCTGTGACCTTCACACACCCACACACCCGTCCCCTTGCTCATGGGGGACAGTAACCAATCACTTCGTCAGTGAAGCTTTTCGCAACCTGAGCGAGGCGCAAACTCCCGTCTACCAGATGGCAAGTGAGAACGTTACCACTGCGCCAGCGAGCGGTGTGTTCTTACCTAATTCTTACCTAATTGTATCTTTACAGGAATGAGTCAAGCTCATACTGTCCTGTGTCTTAAACCATATTTATCGTACATATCCTTAAATTTGTGAATTCTTTTGGCACACACTATTTCATTCGGTAGTGCATTCCATTAATCAATTGCTCTGTTTGGGAAACTGAATTTCCTTACGTCTTTATCACCTCTCTTCTTATGCAGTTTTTTGCAGTGTCCTCTTGCTGATGCTTCTCCATATGTTAAGTAATCATTTATGTCTATTTTCTCCTTCTCTGATATGCACTTATATAGCATTATCATGTCATCTCTTTTCCTTCTCTCCTGTAGTGTTGGTAGATTCAGTTTATTTAGTCTTTCTTCGTAGCTTAGGTCCCTTAAGCTTGGTATCCATCTTGTAGCGGCCCTTTGAACTTTTTCAATCTTGTCTATGTGTTTTTTGAGATAAGGACTCCAGACTACTGATGCATATTCCAAGGTTGGTCTAATGAATGATGTTATTATCCTTCTTAGCATGTCTTCATTTATGTATGTGAATGCTATTCTCATATTTGCAAGCAGTGTATACATGTTCCGTACCTTCTCGCTGATGTGGTCAGCCGGAGATAATCTGTTATTGATAATCACACCTAGGTCCTTCTCTCTTTCTGATGTGTATAGGGTTTTATTTCTTAACTCATAATCCCAATCAGGTCTTTTTCCACTTTTACCAAACTTGATTACATGACACGTCCACATTGAATTCCATTTGCCATGTATTACTCCATTCATGAAGTTTATTTAATTCTTCATGTAGCTCTTTACAAGAGTCTGTGTTAGTAATTCTCCTTTGTATTTTTGCATCATCTGCAAACATATTCAGATAGCTCTCATTTCCAGTGTTACTGTTTATATCATTTATATACACTAAAAACATGATTGGTGCCAGCACTGAACCCTGTGGTTGGAGAAGAACAGGGAGGCTTTAGGAAGGGAAGAGGTTGTGTAGATCAGATATTCATTCTTATATCCTTAGTGGAAAGGTTTCTAGAGAAGGGAAAGAAGTTGTATGCGGCCTTCATGGATTTGGAGAAAGCATATGACAGGGTGGATAGACAACGATTGTGGAGAGTATTAAGAATATATGGAGTGGATGAAGAGTTGTTGAATGCTGTGAAGACTATGTATGATCGTGCTAAGGCTGCAGTGCGTGTGGATGGTGAACTGAGTGAATTTTTCTCTTTGAAGGTTGGGTTGAAACAGGGATGTGTCATGTCTCCATGGTTGTTCAATCCGTACATGGATGGGGTAATAAAAGAGGTACAAGGTGGGGCATTGGATGTTGGAGTGGCGCTAATGAGAGTGGGTAGTGTTTGGAATCCCTGTACTGTTGTTTGCAGATGATACTGTGTTGTTGCGTGAAGGCGAAGGTGAGCTGCAAGGCTTGGTGGATGATTTTGGGAGAGGGTGCATGAAGCGGAATCAAAAGGTGAATGTAGGGAAGAGTAAAGTGATGGTCTTTGAGAGAGGTGAAGTCAGTGAATGTACAGTGAGGTTGGATGGTGATGAAATGGAAACTGTGAGTACGTTTAAGTACTTGGGTAGTGTGATGAGTAAGGATGGAAGTTTGGAGGGTGAAGTGCTTGAAAGGGTACACAAAGGAAGAAAGGTTGCTGGTTCCTTGGAAGCAGTGATAAGAAACCGGGAAGTGAGCATGGAAGTGAAAAAGTTACTACATGATAGTATTGTGATACCAACTCTAACGTATGGAAGTGAAGAGTGAGAGCAGTGGAAATGAGTTATTTAAGAGAAGCCTGTGGAGTCACATGGAGAGACAGGCTGACAAATGAGGATACAATGGAGCGTTGTGGTGTAGATGTGGATGTGATAGGAAGTGTTAGGAGGAACACACTGAGGTGGTTTGGTTATAAGGAGAGGATGGAAGGTGAGAGACTGGCGAGGAGAGTGTATGTGAGTCAGGTGGAGGAGGGGAGAGGGAGGGGGAGGCCGAGGATGAGATGGAGGGATGGAGTGGAGAGGTATATGAGAGAGGGGGTGTGAATTAGGAGCAGGGCAGTGAAATGGCGGGGAACAGGGCGAAGTGGAGGCGATTTGTTTGTTGCCAGCCCGTACGGGATTAAGGCGTCTGCCGATAGATAGATATGTGTATTTTCTGCCATCTGAGACCTCAGTACTAACAAGGCATATGGGCCTGATGGAGTCCCTCCTGTTGTCCTGAAGAACTGTGCTTCTGTGCTTACACCCTGCCTAGGTAAACTCTTTTGCCTTTGTCTATCAACTTGTACCTTTCCTTCTTGCTGGAAGTTTGCTCTCATTCAGCCAGTCCCAAAGAAGGGTGACCATTCCCAACCCTCTAACTATCGACCAATTGCTTTAACATTCTGTATCGTTTTCGAGTCAATTCTTAATAGAGATATTTTAAAGCATCTTTCCTATCACAACCTTTCTGATCGTCAGTGTGGATTCCGCCAGGGATGCTCCACTGGCGATCTTCTCAGCTACCTTTCAGACTCCTGGTTATCCTCCTTTCGGGACTTTGGCGAAAGCTTTGCCATTGCACTTGACATCTCAAAGGCTTTCGATAAGTATGGCATAAGTCTTTAATTTCCAAACTGCCCTCTTATGGTTTCTATCCTTCTATCTGTGCCTTCATCTATAGCTTCCATTCTGGTCGTTCTATAGCTGCTGTTGTAGACGGCCATTGTTCTTCTCCTACATCTATCAACAGTGGTGTTCCTCATGGCTCTGTCTTATCACCCACTCTCTTCCTTTTATTCATGAATGACCTTCTAAGTTGCACACCTAACCCTATTCACTCGTTTGCTGATGACTCCACCCTTCACCTTTCCATTCGGTTCCCGCAACGCCCATCTCAGCAGTTACTTCAACAAACAAGGGATGAGGCTATGACACACCTAATGTCTGACTTGGCTTGTATCTCTGACTGGGATAAAAATAATGTTGTTGTTTTTAATGCATGAAAGACTCAGTTCTTACACCTATCAACCCGACAAAATCTTCCACAGGTGTACCCACTAATGTTTAATAATATTCAGCTTAATCCTGCATCATCCTTGAATATGCTTGGGGATTTATTCACTTGGGACTTATATTGGAAAGATCATATTACATCTCTTGAAAAATCAGCTTCTAAGAGATTAGGTGTGCTAAACCGTCTCCGTTCCTTCTTTACCCTTGCACAGTTGTTGACTTTATACACGGGTTTTATCCGCCCCTGTGTGGAGTACAACTCTCGTGTGTGGGGAGACTCCCCACATACAGATTTTCTCAATAGGGTGGAGTCAAAGGCTTTTCGTCTCATTAACTCTCCTCCTCTCACTGCCTCCCTTCTACCTCTGTCTCTTCGTCGCACTATTGCATCTTTATCTCTTTTCTATCGCTACTTCAATGGTCACTTCTCCTCTGAACTGTCTGTTTGCATTCCTCCACCTCTACAACGGGCGTGTAGCACCCGAATAGCAGCAAACTCTCATACCTTTTCTTTCCAACTCTTTAATGCAAGAGTTAACCGTTACTCCCAGTCCTTCATTTATGCAATGGGTCAACTCTGGAACTGTTTCCCTCTGTATTTCCTGCTAGCTATGATCTCCAGTCTTTCAAATGCAGTGTGTCCAGGCATCTCAAAATGATTGGATCTTGATTTTGGCTGTCTCTTGTAATTTGTTTTTCTCTTGGAGGGAACAATTATTGCGGGCTCGTAGCCTTTGATTCATTTTTCCTAGGATATATATATATATATATATATATATATATATATATATATATATATATATATATATATATATATATATATATATATATATATATATATATATATATATATATATATATATATATATATATATATATATATATATATATATATATATATATATATATATATATATATATATATATATATATATATATATATATATATATATATATATATATATATATATATATATATATATATATATATATATATATATATATATATATATATATATATATATATATATATATATATATATATATATGTATATATATATATATATAAATATATATATATATATATATATATATATATATATATACATATATATATAAATATATATATATATATATATATATATATATATATATATATATATATATATATATATATACACAGTAATCCCCGTACTATCCGCACGCCCACTTTCCGGATACCCCACTTACCGGACATTTTGGTCTGGGGATTCAGTATTCCCAAAATTGCCCCCAAATCGCAAAAACATCGAAACAATCCGTCTTTTTCCCCCCCATAATTTGAATTCGGCACACACGGCGCGGACCAGCTGTGTTTTGGTGCGTAGTTCCGCTGCTGTCCGCTAGAGCACCCTTGCGTCCTCCCCACTTACCACCCATCTTTTATTGTGAGTGCACGCTTGTCATCATGGCCGCCCATGTGCTCGCTTTTGTGGTGTGCCCTACCTCCTGCAGGCTCCCCTGCTGCTTTCCTGCCTCTTCTTCGTGTGTGTGATGATGTCCCCACCGCCTGAGAGGAGGAAGAGAGTGGTTTTGACTCTGGAGAAGAAGAGGGAGATATTGGACAAGGTGGACACGGGATGGTCAACCTCACACATCCTCCGTGAATTCAGTCTCACCCGATCTACTTTGTTTGATATCAAAAGATCCGGTGACAAACTCATGTAGTACATGGCTGACTTCTCGTCGAAGAACAAACACAACGTAGAGAGGAAGATGATGTTTACTCCCCAGTATGTTGAAGTCGACTGCTCTATATTGATTTGGTATCAACAGCAACGTGCTGCTGGTGTGCTGGTGCGTGGCACGGAGCTGAAGACTGCTGCTGAGAAGTTCGCAAGGCTTCACGACGCCCCAGACTTCAAGGCATCTGAGGGTTGGCTCTTCGCGTTCAAGTTACAATATGGCCTTACCAACTTTAAGTCTCATGGCGAAGTTTTGGATGCCAACGAGGATGGAGCAGAGGAGTTTCAGCACAAGGTGAAGGGCTTGATCGACAGGGAGGACCTCACTCTCGGTCAAGTCTACAACACTGACGAAACTGGTTTATTCTATCGCTCTTTGCCAACGAATGCTCTAGCTGAGGAGACGGAGAAGCATGTACCTGGCCCCAAGCTCTCCAAGCAACGGATATCTGCTTTGTGTTGTGCCAATGCTAACGGCATACACCGGCTTAAACCCGTTATTGTTTTCCGTGCAAAGCAGCCTCGGTGTCTTCGTGGGGTGATGGATGTCCTTCCTGTCATTTGGTACCATTCTTTGAAGGCATGGTTCACTGCCCAGATCTTCAAATACTGGTTCCACTGCCTTTTCGTCAAGGAGGTCATCCATTACCAGATGGAGAAACTGGGAATCCCGCGCGACCAGGTAAAGGCCCTCCTTGTCCTCAATAATGCACCTGCTCACCCGTGCGACAAGGACTTGGTGGCTGAGAATGGGAGCATTAGGTGCATGTTTATGCCACCTAATATGACTGCTCTCATCCAACCAATGGACCAAGGAGTGATCGTGGCAATGAAGAGGCTGTACCAAAGGAAGTTCCTGGATGAGGTGATGGTTGTTCTCGAGGACGAAGACGAGCACAGGGAGGGACAGGAGACATGAGGCCAGCGGACTTTGGAAAACCTTCACCGCTACAACATCAAGTCTGCAATCTACGAGTGGGTCAAGACTCTAGAAAATGGTTGATCTCATCTGCTTCTCGGAATGGATGTGGAGCACGATTCTATAGGGTTTGACGTGGACGACTTCCATGCACGTCTATGTGCGCATGGCGACGATGTTGATGTGGACGAAGTGCGTGAGTGGTTGGATGACGACAAGGGCGATCTTGGGTATCACACCATGTGTGATATCGAGATCGCATCTTCAGTTGCAGGTGTCAGTATCCAGCTTGAAGATTCTGACGAGGACGGCAACGATGATGGGGATTCCTCTCAGCATGACACCACTCCAGCCATCCCCAAACTGAGTGCACTCTGGGAACACATAGAGTTCCTTCTTGACTACCTGAAACACACGACTACGACAGGGAGATGGGGCCCTTGGGACTTGTGGAGGAAGTGCGCGCTTTCAGGCAGCACATCATTAATTGCCAAAATCGTCGTTCCTTGCGTCAATCAACCATTGACAGCTTTTTCAGACCCGTGACCTCCGCTGTGCCCAGCCCTGTCTCCACACCATTGTCTCCCCAAGACAGGCCCACATCCTCCGAGCCACAGCCCATCACATCAGGCATGGTGGAGTCTTCAGAGTCATCTGCAGTGGGTAGTCCATCACCACAACCCAGCGACGCACTCCTAGGCCACCTGCATCAGCTACTCTCAGACTCTGACAGTGATTAAACAGCAAGAAATCTCCACTAGACCACAAGAGAATTTACAGTGTTGTGCAGCAAAGAAAACAGTGCGTAGTGTTAAGAAATTAGAATTGTGGGTGCAAAGACTTAACTGCAGAGTTCAATGGAGCGCAAATTAGACTAGAGTGTGTAGTGTTAAGAAAACGGATTTATGAATGCAAAGACTTAAGTGCAGGGTGCAACACTTATATCATTAAGGTGCAATGGAGCGCAAGTAAGACTAGAGTGCGCAGTGTTAAGAGAATGGAATTCTGAGTGCAAATGACAAAGTTCAGTGCAAGACTTCATGTACAGTGTACTGCAGGTGCTTCAGGTACTCCTTTTTACTGTCAGAGTCTGAGAGGAGGCGGGTTATTCATCGAGATGGCCAAGGACTTGTTGTAAGTGCCCAGAATGTTTCCTATTGCCCTATATTTTTGATACTTACCTCTAAAACCTCATTTCACTCTTTCATGTCCCTTATTGGTGTGAATAGGGTCTTAGGTGCTATGCATGTGCAGTAGGGAAGTGTTTTTCTGAGTTAGGCTAGGTTAAGGTCCATAAGTATCAGTCCAGGAGCCAGGGACTTGCTGTAAGTACCAAGAATGTTTAATATTGTATTAACTCACCTCTAAAACCTCATTCTCTGGTTCTTTTGCATTTATTTCAGTCTTTTATGTCCCTTATTGGTGTGATTTGGGTCTTGAATAGGTGTTATGCATGTCCAGTAGGGAGATGTATAGGTGTTTTTTTGTCAGGGAAGGTTAGGGTCCATAAGTACAAGTCCAGGAGGCTGGGGCCCACTTTCTGGGCGGGACCACTTTCCGGACATGCTTTTGGTTCTATTGCTTTTGATAGTAGAGGGAGTGTATATATATATATATATATATATATATATATATATATATATATATATATATATATATATATATATATATATATATATATATATGTTACAGGCAGATTGTGAAATCAGTCATTTCATGACTTAAGGTTAGTTTTATTTAGGTTTACTTAGGTTAAGTTGACTTAGGTTAAGGTTAGGTTAGGTTAGTTTAGGTTTGGTCAGGTTAGATTGATTTTGGCTAAATAGAAAAGGGAACGGTAACTTCATGAATAAGTCACTCCGTGCATATGACACCAGAGCTCTTTTCCCACCCTAGAGCAGGGTGAACAGTAGCAATGTCCAGACAGCACAAATTTGCCCGTCCAATGGGCCAGGCTTCCATTCACTCATCAATCAAGCCCCCCAGAGTCCTGGTTCTATCGGATACGCCAAAAACATTCACCACATTCTGCAGCTTCACAAAAAAGTATCCGATAGAGTCAACCAGGACGCTGCCACGTTAAAATGAGGTGCCAAATCCGTGATCATGCACTTCTCCTCACAACAATCATCCAGCCATCTCTATCTCTTGTCAATTCCCTAGCCTCACCGACTTCCAAACCTCTCTTCCCCACACACCCATCTACCATATCTCTCCATCTTCTCCATGGCCTACTTGGCCATTCGTTGATTTATACCTTTCACCACTCTGTTGATATCTATTCTCTCCATATGACCATATCATCTCAATACACTCTCTTCGATTCCGGTGTCCACCGACTTCCTCACTCCAGATCTTTCACGCACCACATTATTTTGTATCCTATCCATCCTCCTTACTCCACATACATTCCTTAGCAGTCCCATCTCCACTGCTCTTACTCTTGACTTTTCATTTTCATCCCACACCATAGCCACACATCCATATGTTTAAAGTTGGCACTAACACTCCTTCATGTAAGCCTCTGTTTCTTACCAAGGCCTTCATTGATCTAACTACTTTTCTTCTTTGTGTCATTCTACTTTCCACTTCTTTTGCATATTTTCCTCTCTTTTCTTTCACTCTGCCCAGGTATTTGAACTCTCTCACCAATTCCAGACTCTCTCCATTCACTGTAACATTGCACTGGGAGTCACCTACTCTCTCAATACCCATCATTTTACTCTTTTCTACGAGTACATTTGCTCCCAAGGCACGACACACACAGACATCAGCAAAACTCTGCACTAGTCTACCAAGTTCTTGTCCGGTATTTGCAGGCGGTATTGCATCAGTATACAACAAATTCGAGATGTTCCATCCATCACCATTCATTACCAACGCCATCCCTCTCTCCATTACTCGTCTTTTTACTTCTCCCATCACCGAACCATATATGCCATATACTGTATATATATATATATATATATATATATATATATATATATATATATATATAGAGAGAGAGAGAGAGAGAGAGAGAGAGAGAGAGAGAGAGAGAGAGAGAGAGAGTGAGAGAGAGAGAGAGAGAGGACAACCATGGGGACATCACACAACCTTGTCGCACGCCCACACCGATCGTGAACCATTCACATAGATCCCATGAATCCTTACACATGCTTCACTATCATCATAAAAACTCTTCACGGCACCTAGTACCTTACTATCTACATCATACATGTGCAAAACTTTCCACACTCCTTCTCTGTCCACTTTGTCATATGCTTTTTCCAGATCCATGAGTGCCATAAACACTTTAAAGTTCTTCTCAGAAGCTGTCTCTGCTATCTGTTTCACTGCAAATATTTGATCGACACATCCTCTGCCACTCCTAAAGCCACCCTGTTCATCACTCAATAGGACTTCTGAGATCTCTCTTACTTTCTCTATAATAATTCTTTCATATACCTTCCCTACCACACTCAATAAACTTATGCTACAATAGTTCTTGGATTCACTTCACTCACCTTTATTTTTGTACAAGGGTACAATCACAGCCTTTTTCACTCTGCTGGCACAGTTTCACTCATACATACCTTCTTACATATTCCAACAAGCACTTCATTCCACTCTCTCCACTACACTTATTCATCTCTGCATATACCTCATCAGTCCCCTCTGCTTTCCCATTTTTCAGCCGCTTCACAGTACTCTTCACCTGTGCTAGTGTCACGTCTCCTGGCAATGCTTTCCTCCTCTGCACACACCCCAAACCAATCATGTTTACAGCTGTTCTGCTTACTCTGTTCCCATTCATCAGGCTTTCAAAATATTCTTTCCATTTAGTCCTTATTTCATCCTCACGGATTAATAAACTACCAACTACGTCCCACACACCATCACATTTCTTTCCACTTTTACTTCTATATTTCCGTACCTCTTTCCAAAATAACTTCCTATTTTCAGCGTAGTTTGCATTAAATTTTCTTCCTACAGTAGATCATCATTTACCACCTTCTTTTTCCTCGTCACTAGTCTCTTTACGTGCTTCTTGCTCTCAATATATATATTCAGTTCTTATTTCAACTGAACCCCTGTCCTGTAACCGCTTTAGCCACTTCTTCTTTTCCTCCACTGCTCTCTTAACCTGCTCATCCCACCATGCCGTACCTTCCTTCTTTGTTGTTACTCTTGCCACACCACACATTGCTTTAGCATTCCTAGCTAAGCAATCCCTACATGCATTCCATAGGCTGTCCAGATCCATTTCATTCCAATTTACTGATTCTAACTCCTCTTCTGCTTTGCTCCTGTAATAATTTGCCATTTCTTTGATCCTCAGCTTCTCAATTTTCAGTCATTCTCCCTGACTGCTCCTCTCTCTCCTGATCCACCTCACTCCTGTCAGCTTGATCTTGCATACCACAATCATATGATCTGACAGACCTAAACATCGTCCTCTCACGGCCCTCGTGTCAACAGCCATTCCCATCATCGACCTCTCTACAAGCATGTAATCAATCAGGCTTCTTTCAGCACGATCCCTGTTCCTTCTATACCACGTATATTTATGTGCATCTTTGTGTTTGAAATACATGTTACAAATGCACAACCTCCTCTCCCGACACATATCCTTTAATCACTTCCCATTACCATTTTCTCCTCATACTCCATAACAACCCATTATGTTATCCTCAGGACCAGTGCCTACTCTACCATTCATATCACCAATTACGATTACCTTATAGCTCCTGGGCATTTCTCCCACTACTTCATCCAGCTCATCCCAAAACCTGTCTTTCTCTCTCTCACTCCTGTCCTCACACGGTTCACACACTACAATCACCACCACTTTCACCTTCTCACCTTGAACTTGACATACATACACCTCGAGGTGACCGATTTGTAGTCTCTCATTCCACTCTGCCACACCTCATTCATCAACAAGAACCTCCTTACTTGCATCTTCCTCGCCCATTCATGCCTGATCATACACATTTCACACCCTCCCACTCCTCCACTTCACACCCTTTCATATTCGTTTCACACAATGCCATCACGGCATATCTCTCACTCTGGAACACATTCATCACTTCCATCCTCTTGCTCTCCTCATTCACACCTCTCACATTCCACATGGCCATGCGAATCTGTCCATGTGTTTGGGGTCCTGGGCAGGTGCCCTCTGAGGCTCTCTGAAACAACTGCCATGATTAAGTGATTTTGGATAGGGGAATCTGGGGGATACGTAGCCCTGCCAAAAACCTAAAGTCAATAATTGGACATTTTTTCTTACTCCGTCGATATACGGTGTGAGTGGCGCGATCTTGTTATTGGCTGTTCCTGCTATCCTGTATCTCCTCTCTTACTACCAACACACCGAGAACATGGATGGAAAAAATTTGCAAGAGAATTCCTCTACTATGGTCCACCAACACACTCAGAATGGGAGTTGGGAAAGCTGGCATGAGAACATTTATCTGTGTCAATTTTTTCTACAGTGGGGTTGGTTCTAAGAGTTATAAAATGGTTATCATATTTATCACCTACTTGTTCCCTCAGTCGTGTAATGTACCTACTTTCTCACTGTGTACAAATCAAAACCAGGACTGGGGAAAGCTGGCAGGAGGATACCAAATTGGCCATAATTTGACCACAGTCCTGAGATGTTGTACTGTGGGAGGACCTGTCATACATGGCGAATAGGTCTTGTACAATAAATAATACTTTGTGCATTCTGTAACTTCAGTGAGTCGATTCAGCATACATAATCTTTGCAAAACTATTTTTACTTGAAAAGTAATGTGATCCTTTAAAGACAGACCACGAAGAAGAATCTCTAAGAACTTTAAGAGAAGGTGAACCACTGAGCTGTGTGTTCTTGAAGATATGAGGAATAGTGATGTGAAAAAGTGTACTGAGTTGAGAGACGTGGGAATTTAGTTTTCAAGACATGAAAGCTGACTAGGTTTCTTCTGCCCCAAACAGGAACAGGAGACACTTTAGAAGATTGGTTCACCAATGCCTCATCCCGTGATTGTTGGAGTGATTTGTTAAACACAACATTAACAAGCCTTTAAAAAAGACGTAGCCCCACCATGTGGTAAAGAATATACAATTTCATGTATAGGGGCATAAACTGGGTCTCACAAACTACCTTTCTTTAAGAAGTGAAGATGATCCAGCAAGTAGTTTCAAGCTACAGCTATGTATAGACTAGTGTCTTAATATGGAAATATCTCGTAAAATTACAATGTGGCAGTTTCATATAGAAGGACATAAACTAGAACTCATACTCTATTTTCTTGTAAGATATGAAGAGAATCCAGCAGGAAGTTTCGAAAATATAACTCAAGACACACTTTACCTCATATGGTTATAGCTCGTAATGTACAGACAATATGGCAATTTTAGATATACGGGCGTCAACTACTACACATACTCTATCTTTTTGTGTGATATAAATGCAATTCACCTGGTAGTTTCCGAGATACAGGCCCGGACGGACAGACGGACAGACAGAGAGACAGACGGACAAGGGCGATTCCTAGATCCCCATCATATGGAATACTGGTGAGGATAATAACGATGACGATGGGACTGATGGTTATAATTACTGTAAGGAAAATTATGGTAATGGCGATTATTATTACTGTGATGATAATATTGGTGGTGACGTGTCATCAGATCGCTGGGTAAGTGGATGGCGCTGGTGGAGACAAGTAGGACTGACCAGGTGGATGTTAACAGCCTTGTTGATGGTCTGGAGCTACCCTGTGAATCTTATGTCAGTGTTGCCATATCCAGTAGTCGTATACGTGCTGGACGACCCTCACGTCATTAACCCCTACACCACGGGCATGTTTACCAATGTTTTGCATGTCCCGCAGGGTTATTCGGGCTCTGACAGACTCTCAAAAAATATTTGCCAAAAAACAGGTATTAGACCTAGAATATTAAAATTATATATGCTTATGGCACATACCTTCAGCTTTCTCCTGGAATGTTTGTTGAGCCTTCGTCGGTTACCGTAGGACTTGTGGAGACCTCTGAAGTTGGGTAACGAAGTCTCCACTTTACACTTCCCGACAACCCGTAATATGATTACCACAGCCAGATATAAACACTATAAACACTACTCTATGATTTTCAAGTAGTTTGGGATCCATACTCCAAAAAAAAAACACTGTGAAAGCAATGGAAATTACGAGCGCGTCTGATCGTCGCACTTGCGCTAGTTCGCTCTTGGTACTCTGTCATTTATTATTCATAAAACCCCTCACACTTTATATTTCTATTACTATATCACACTTATATATATCTGGAGTCTTTCTCAATACGTTTTCTTCAGTCGTATTAGTTTATTATCACTGATGTCATTCAATTTTTCATTCAGTAAAATACGTAGAGAGCCACGGATTCACTTTCACTGTTATAACATAAATTATTTGTACTCATATTCTTATATTACTAATTACTTACATTACTATTTACATTTTCTATTCTATTTTCAATATTTACCCTTCTATTTTACTTACACTATGTTATTCACTGTCACTTTCAGTAAGATAAAACTATAATACACTGTTCAATCATATGTACTGAACATCCATTGCTTTCACCTGCTATTTACACATTATTTACACATTATTTCCAAATTATTCTGCTTTCACACTTGCACTGTTAGAACTGCTTCTGGCTGTGGTAATCGAAGAAGCAGGTAACACAGAGGGGAACCTGGCACTCAGTGCACTGCCAAGCAGTGCGTTTGTGCTCAGGTGTGCGGCGGGTGGTATGTGCACACACCTGACACCTGCGAATCGCAGCCTTCCTTTTCCCTGTGGCAGGCATAAGCTCAAGTCTGTGCCGATCCATATACGCCCTCTGCTCAAGTCGGTCGGGAAGTGTTACTGGATGGCGCCTTGGAGTTGCTGCTGTCACCCTACCATATCTTTCCAGCAGCTGCTGGACACAAGTCCTGGCGAACAACCTCAGGGAGAAGGACTTGGGTGGCTTGACCTTCATCTTGTACAGGATGAAGGCGTTCAGAATCGTCATATCTATGAGATGCAGAAAAACTTTCCTGTACCACCTAGTATTCTTCCTGAGGCAGTCGATCTCACCAATCATCATGTCGGACTTGTCCACCAGCCGCATGTTGATATTGTAGTCCAACACAGCATCAGGTTTCATCACAGGTTTGCCTATCCTACAGTCGACCTTCCCACTGTCTGTCATCTCCCCCTTATGTACGGTGGTGAGCATGTGCAAGACCCTCTTGTCATGCCATCGTATTGCCAGCATCTTCTCAGACTTGCGTAGGTGCACGTCTCCTCGCTGCGAGATTCCTGCCTCTGGGAATTTGGGGAAGTGGGCACGATTACTTTTGACAGTGCCGCAGGAGCGAATGCCGTGCTCAGAAAGGTATTTGGCAAGTTTCGGTGCTGTATAGAAGTTGTCTGTATACAGCACATGATTCCTACCAAAATACTTTTCTAGGAGCACTTTCACTACACAGCCTGAGAAGCCATGGGGGTGTGTTTTATCCAGATCGACAGTGCTGGCTGAATATATGACGAAGTCAAGGATGTACCCCGACTTACAGTCGCACAGTACAAAGAACTTAATTCCAAAGCGATGGCGTTTGCTTGGAATGTATTGAACAAACCGAAGACGTCCTCTGAACAAAACCAAGGATTCGTTAATGACAACCTTCTGAAAGGGGTGGAAGAATGACATAAACTTATCCTTCATTCTGCTCAGAATCTCCCGGATCTTCCACAGTGGGTCAGTTTGGGAAGGTATATCGTCGTCGGCAAAGTGCAGGTTTCCCATGATGTTCCAGAAGCGATCTCTGGCCATGTACTTACTGAAGGTGGGTGAGGGTAGTAACGGGTCCATGGACCAGTATTCTTTCAACTCATGCTTCTTGGAGTGTGGCATGAGAAGCATGAGGGCAAAGAACACATACAGCTCCTGCACTCCCAGCATGGACCACTGTTGCATCTTGGCTGCACCTGTACCACTCGCAACACGTTGTGATTCATACATGTTAGTCTCATCACATATGTGCTGCATGACTTCGTCATCTAGGAAGGCCAAAAGGTAGTCCACACACTCAGCATTTTCGTCAATAGTGAAGGCAGGCTGAACTCCTGAGGAGCTCTCATCAAATACTAAATTTTCAGGCACAAAATCTGACCCTTCCATCCAGGATTCCCTGTCTTGGCGGTGTAGAGCAGGTGCTAGTGGTGGTGGTGCAGGTTGGCTGTGAGGCAGATTTATCACATTCAAGGTCACTCACACTGACCCTGGGTTGCTGTACAGCACTAGCAGCCCTTACCCTACTAGCTACACTACTTTTCACTCTCCTTGATTTACCCCTTCCTCTACGGCCTGCCTTCGCTGTTGATGCTGGTGGTGACTCTGACGACGAAGACTCCGGAGATAACTCAGCCGATGATGATGAAGAAATGAGTGAAGTGGGGCTTGTGGAACGGGGAGGTGAATGCACTCGTGACTCATGGTGGGCTGCGTCACGTGGGGGCATTGTTCTGGGGCTAACACGCCGCCTTTTCACTCCCTTCCCAAATTCCTTGCCTTGCTGCACTAAAGGCTCCTTTCCCTTGGAGCTAGAGACTACTTCTGACACTGAAGCACTCGTTGTAGCAGTTTCTGGCACGATAACCTCACCCGGCTCATCACACGATTCACCCGAATCGTCAAAATCACTGTCCATCATCACCATGGACAATTCTGCAAGTTCACGTGCCACTGCAGAGTCAGTAAGGCCTTTCCTGCTTCCCTCACTACTTTTCTTAGGGGTAGAGGTCACGGGGCCCTTTGCAATGGGCGCAGAAGCGGCAGGAAAGGCGGGGCACGAGTGCGACATGGTTTCACTACAGCGGAGGACAAGGAACTAAATGCCGCGGCCTATCTAAGAAGGGAAGGGTTGACAATGACACTTAGGCTGACTGCTGCTAAGTTACATGCTAATTTTTTATAAGCAGAAAATCTCGGTAATACATAAAGAAATAGGTAGTTCCAGGTGAATGTAAATGTCACTTAGGCTTCTCCCTTCCTTTCTGATATATATTTTTATTACAGACATCGATTACAAGGCATAATTCAAAGGGGAAATTACCGTGGTAATGTAGCGAATGAATGCATGTGAGGTGTTGTCAGGTGATAATTAGCCAATTCCTGGTGTATAACACTATCACTTACCTGATTTTTTTTTTGGTATATATTATTTTGCATAGGGCATAGGGCTTATTTCAATGGATGAAATCTGTGGAAAAATCCGGGGGAAATTTGCGTAGCGCACCGCGGCGTCGGGGGTGAGAGGACAGGGTAATGGAGGGCAGGTAGGGAGGGGAGTCACGAAGGGGGTAAAATCGCTAAAATGTCAACAATGGATGGGAGTACAGATGAGATTTGGAGTGCTGACTAGTGTTGGACATTGGCAGTACTGATAGATGATACAAGCCACCACTTGAGAGCCCGGGATAGTTCAAAATAACACAGAATCACAAAAGTGACGCCCCGCGGTATGATCCATTGTGGCCGAGCATCATGAAAGTGACGCCCCGTGGTTAAGGGGTTAAGTGTGCGGCCACACTTGCTTCAAACATGTGACCATCAAGAGAAAATAAAGCGCCGAGTTAGAGCCGCCCCAGTATCCGAGTCTGACTGCATGGCGTACAGTCAGGCGGGCGGAACCACGCTGACGAGAGCTAGAGGCCATAGCTCGCATGCCTGCTTTGATTGCCTACCAGAGAATGAGATGATGATGTCCATTTCTTCTGTGTTTTGAGTGTTTATGTAGCTTTTAAGCAATGAGGATGGGTAGAAAATTGCTTCTAATTTTACATATACCGTTGATTAGCCAACCGAAACTTTTATATGAAACATAAGACTATAAAACCAAAGAAGCTGTAGAGACAGTCTATTCCACTACAAAGCCATTGTGTCTGCATAACAAAGTATATACAAAAGAAAATTAAGAGAATAGGATAACTCGAGTAGGATATGCGTATTCTACTGCTGAAATAAAAGAAGGATTTATACAGTAGACATCATCATTAATAGCATGAATATCCTTTCCTCACACATACCCTTTCCTCTGTCTCCCCCTATCTCACATCTTTTCGTTCTGTCTCTTCCTTCCTCTGTCTTTTCCTCCCTCTGTCCCTTCTCTCTGTCCCTCATTCCTGTTTTGTTATATTTAATCTGTCTCTTCCTTTTGAACTCCACTCTATCTCCCTCCTCTGTCTCCCCCTCACTATCTCCTTTCTCCACAATTATCTCCTTTACCCTACCTTCGTACCTCTCTCTCCCTCACTCTACCATCTCCATATCTCCCTCCTATCTCCTCTCTCTCTCTCTCTCTCTCATCCTTCTTTCTCCATCTTTCCTTTCCTCCGTCATTTTCTCCCACTGTTGCTCTCTCACTCCATAACCTCCTTCACAATATCTCTCCCTCATTCAGTCTCCACTATCTAGCCCTTCCAAAGTTTTGACATCTTCTAACTGTATTTTCTCGATGATTCCCTCTTACTGTTTAAGATCCATATTCTAAAATACATGAGGCCGTGAACAAAGAAAGTTATTATGAGTGGCATATCTACATGCCTGGCTGTATCTGCTGAAAAGTACTCTGACTATAATTTTTCCCAGACTATAATCCTCGCTGTCTATGAAAACATTTGAATAGTTTTTCCTTGTTCTGAATCTTTTCACACAATTTCTCACTTGGGTCCATCAACTTTCCTTGTTCCTTGATACTTGATACCTGGGAGCCAAGTAATGTTGATTACAATACCGTGCACTATCAGCATTGATCTTGTCTTTTCTTCCACGCAGACGAAACCATTTCTGGTGGAGTTCTCATTTCTGGGGATGCGATAAAGAGAAATTTCGTCTTTTCGCGCGTGCAATGAGCACCCGATGACAATATTTGTCAGGCATATTTCAAGCAAAACAGGCAATTAATGATTCAAAATTGGGTTGACTTTGACTGATTGAAAACCAACACTGATCTAAGGGCTGTTCCGGGAGTATGTCCAGCTGACATCATGCTCGCGACTGTACCCATTTCCCCTGCAAGTGAGTGCACCACCTCTTCTTTATACCATGTCTGAACGTTGGACAAACCCTGAGCCTCGCTTCCTCTGGTCGATCACATGTCTGGAGCAAGTGTGACCGCACCCTAACACCACCACCTGTAATGCACAGTACTTCAGGGTGGGCAACTTTGACCTTCTCAGTTCTTGCTAAAACGTTCTCCTTACTGATATTTTTTTCATGTCCTCTGCATAGCTTCACTGAGTAGATTTCAGTTTAACAAGACTTTTACAGATCAGCCAATAATTCTGTGGCACAGCAGTTGCTTGCAGCATCAGGAGGCAGAAATTGGTGTGTTGCTAGCTTCATTGGGTGTGGTAACTTCTCAGAAGTATGGCGGGACTAAACTGGCAACGGTATTAAGTAATGCATCCAGAGACTTCAAGAAAAACAGCATAATATCACTTTTATTGTTTCTAAACCCCAGGGAAAAGTTTCCTTGAGTTAAAAAGAAAAGAAATCCAGGTTGGCGTTTCTGAATCTTGGTAGCGTCAGTATCGCGTCATTATGGTCCGTCAGAGCAACACCACGACTGCACAGTATTACAGGATGGCCAGCTTTGACTTTTGTTCTTTCTTGCACTGTTTCTTGACTGACTGGGATTTTGTCATCATTTGTTTCAGCAAATGAACTCTCCTGCTTTTCTCCCCCAGTGAGTGGAATCCTGGATTTATCGAAAGGTGCTCTAATAGATTATTTAACTGACAGATAAAAACAATTAAACATTTAATATTTAGTCCATCTAAGTACTCAACACAGCAACAAACCTCCTAGTAAGCTGAATCACACTGACTATTGATCATTTGGCTAGCAAAAACTGCTGACATGTTAAGCCAGTTTTTATCCAGTGTACGTCAGCAAGGTCTTTTAAGCTCAGTAGGAGTACCTTGACGTTAGTAAGAATAAAATGAAAAAAAAGTCTGGTGAAGAGGTTAAAGAGAGCACGGACCCAACGCAATATATTCATAATCACAGCCACCGATTTGGTTGAAGAGAGCACGAGAAACTGACGTGCCGAATACAACAAGAAATGATGACGAGCCCAATTATGCGAGTATATCTGCTGAAGGCAGGAGGATAGTTATGGGAATATGGCGAGGAACAGGAAGATGTGTGTGTGTGTGTGTGTGTGTGTGTGTGTGTGTGTGTGTGTGTGGGGGGGGGGCATCATGATAAAAAGAATATTTTTTCGTTAGCCAAGTCTTGAATGTCGTTAATACTGTTAGTAAATCAGACGTTATGTGTGCACTGCTGTAGGTGTATCAAGAGTGTGTCCTTAACCCTTTGAGTCCTGAGATGTCTTTTAACTATATCCTTGCCACTTACTGATGAGTTAATTTACCTTAGGATAAACTTTGAGAACTGGAAGGGTCAGGTGCAGTCTTAATAAGCTCTTTAATTACCTCCGCCAATAAGAAGAGGCGGAGGTTGGTTTAGACATAATAAGTAATACTGGCATTGGCGAAGCTATGAGCTCTCTGTGAGCCTTCTAGTTTCTTTTAAAGTACCCTCCTATCATTTCTTCTTTACCAGTATATACCAGTATTATTATCTCTTAAGCTGAGTATGTCAGGTTTTTATAACTAACTCTCAGCTTAGTAGAATTAAGTAAACCGAATATTTGACTTTGGCCTGTGACCCTGACGCTCCACCAATTGTTCTCAAATTCTAAGTATTTCATTCTAGCCTGACCTTTATTCCTTCTACTGTCATATTCAAATGTAATTCAAACTGTGTAAGTTTACTTTGCTTTGTGACGTTAACCCTTGACCTGTTGTTCCGAAAATTACAGCCGATGAGATGCTGTGTTACCAGTTTCAATGGTGTTTTCTTTCTGTCTGGTGACGTACACATTGTCTCTAACGTCAGTATCTTCAAAGCTGGGCTGAACATGTGCTTGGTTCATTTTGACAAATGGACAGGAATGAGTGGGAGGGAGAAGCATTAGAGGCAGCACAAAGATGTATAAAACAAGTCACTAATCAAAGAAATGTTTTTTGTGTGTTGATCGATCACTGTTGCAGGTGTAGCTTTGACCTCATCAAATGAGAGGGGACGAAGGAGCAATTAGGTATAGGAAGGTACGGAGTCAGATCAAGGTAGTCCACCAAGTAAGGTCAACACAATGGAGGAGGGCAGCCAATCAGCAATAGACACATCAAAGGTCCCGGGGACGTCTTGTTATAAATATCTCCGATTTCCTCTCTTTTGTAGTCTCTCTGAGGATAGACTCTGTGCATTCCGAAACGACAGAGAAGTAAATTAGGAGTTTCATGTGTTTCTCTCCCACCCATTCCTATCCTAAGTCAGTGTTTCTCAAATATTTTCACTTCATTCCCCACTTTTGGGGACCTTAACATCCACATGGTCCCCCATCAGCTTGCTCTGAAACCCCTCAAAAATAATGATTTAAAAATGTTTTGATGCTCTCCATTTATTTTAATGCTTACAGTTATCAATCAGAATGCATATTTTGTTACATATCAGTGGGATCGATGACACTGATTGCTTTCTGTCAGTCGACTGATTCGAAGTTGAGTCCCAGGTATCACAAGTCTCATACCTGGGTCCACATGCAATCGGTTTCGGCTTTTACTTTTTATGTGTAGAAGGATGGAGATATTCGTTTCATATAAGTATGTTGTTGAAAATGGCAAGAGGACTCTGAGTGCGGTTTTACAGACACACTTTGATTTACTACTTACACTAGCCTCCCATGACCCTCATAAAATCCTGCCGTGGTCCCTTATGGGCCATGGCTCTCTGTTTGAGAGTCATTGTCCCTGGCTGAACAGTTTTCTGATTCAGCGTCAATCGTTCCACCTACATCTTCACTATTCCATTTTTTCTGTAAGACTGTTGTTAGCCTATCTTCTTATTATCACTATTTTCCCCTTTTTCTTTTCACTCAGTGTTCTAGGTCCTTCGAGGTTACGTGACTATGCCAGTAATGTGACAATGCCACAGAAATTCAGCCTGTTGTACTCAGGTGAATGATATTAATAGTAGATTTTCCTCTTCCTTGCCTGAACTCTTCCACTAAGTCTGGTCCAAATCCAATCAAACTTAGTTGTAGGGTGCAACCTTTGGCCTTGTCCTATGACCTCGACCTCAAAATCAATTCCCTTCATCCTTGTCCTCGCAGCCACTTCACTTAATCTGATTTAAATCGGATCATTAGAATGTGTAAGTTATCTTTGCCATGTTACCCTGACCTGAGACCTACTCTTTACAAAAACATTTGGTCACCTCCTGGGAAGATCCTCAATCCATCCATCAAGTGTGGCTGAAATTGGATAAAAAGTCAGCCATTGTATTCATACATCAACAGATAGAAAGACACACACACACACACACACACACACACACACACACACACACACACACACACACACACACACACACATACAGGTGGGTGTAACAAAGTGCTTCTGATACTAGGATGTTAACAGTGACAGTGTTAGCATCTTTGTGCCACACCCTCAATTTTGCTTATCATAAAAATTAATATATTCATGTAAGGCATGTGATGTAATCAGTATAGGTCGGCATAAAAATATCGTACAAACAAGCAATAATTTTTAACACGCAGAACTCTTGATAAAACTGAAAACAAGCTTCGTGAACCGTTGGCAAGACGGCGCTGTGCACTGAAGTAACCAGGTAATGCAAACAGCTATTATTCCGGTATCGTGTTGTGTATGTAAATATGATGAAGGTGACTCATACTCTCTTCTGGCGATGTATTTCTGATTATGGGTGGCTGATATCCACCTGTACAGTATTTCTGCAGAGTATGCAATATTAGATGGATCTAGGTAATATGGAAGAAGAGAGAAAGGTGTAGTAAAAATTAACAATAAATCGATTAGGAAAAGATGCTAAGGAGCTTCCTTAACCAACCAGAATACGGGCCCATGTACCTGGATTAGTCTGTATTAGGTCAACTACAGAACCAAACCTTCTCCTCGGAAAAGGAGTGATAACAGTAATAGGGTATAAGTCGCATACAAGAAATGATTAAGGAATTATGTGATCATTAAATCGCTCACGAAGATACTCTACAGTGTGTGTGTGTGTGTGTGTGTGTGTGTGTGTGTGTGTGTGTGTGTGTGTGTGTGTGTGTGTGTGTGTGTGATTAGTGGATGGTAGAAACCCTCCCAAATACCACTACTACTACTATTACTCCTACTACTTCTACTACTACTGTTACTACTACTACTACTACTACCACTACAATGATAATAATAATAATCCAAGAATACGGTGTCCTAAATTAGAAGGGCGGTGTGATCTGTGAGGGGAGTGTCAGGCTGTCAGCGCATACTTAAGGTGAGGGTTTTGGGGTGGATGAGGGTGTTGGGGTGTGAGGGTGGAGGGGGAGTGTGCGGTGCAATAAATAGGGGCGTGTCAGTGTGTCCGCGTCACTGGCAGCCTGACCCTGAGTGGCCGACTGCCTCACCCGCCGCTGCCTGACCATAGCCTCTCCGTTGGTAAGTTTTTAGAGTGTCTCGATGGTGGTAGTGTGGATGACTGTGTTAGTGTGGTGCTGGTGTGGCTGACGGTGTTAGTATGGTGGTGGTGTGGCTGACGGTGTTAGTATGGTGGTGGTGTGGCTGACGGTGTTAGTCTGGTGCTGGTGTGGCTGACGGTGTTAGTGTGGTGCTGGTGTGGCTGACGGTGTTAGTCTGGTGCTGGTGTGGCTGACGGTGTTAGTGTGGCGCTGGTGTGGCTGACGGTGTTAGTGTGGTGCTGGTGTGGCTGACGGTGTTAGTGTGGCGCTGGTGTGGCTGACGGTGTTAGTGTGGTGCTGGTGTGGCTGACGGTGTTAGTCTGGTGCTGGTGTGGCTGACGGTGTTAGTGTGGCGCTGGTGTGGCTGACGGTGTTAGTGTGGTGCTGGTGTGGCTGACGGTGTTAGTGTGGTGCTGGTGTGGCTGACGGTGTTAGTGTGGCGCTGGTGTGGCTTATAGTGTTAGTGTGGTGCGGGTGTGGGTGACAGTGTTAGTGTGGTGCTGGTGTGGCTGACGGTGTTAGTGTAGTACTGGTGTGGTTGACGCTGTTAGTGTGGTGCTGGTGTGGCTGACGCTATTGTGTGGTGCTGGTGTGGCTGATAGTGTAGTGTGGTACGGGTGTGGCTGACGGTGTTAGTGTGGTGCTGGTGTGGCTGCCGGTGTTAGTGTGGTGCTGGTGTGGCTGCCGGTGTTAGTGTGGTGCTGGTGTGGCTGGCGGTGTTAGTGTGGTGCTGGTGTGGCTGACGCTGTTAGTGTGGTGCTGGTGTGGTTGACGGTGTTATTGTGTTGGTGGTGGTGTTGGGGGCGCTGAGGGTGTGTTGTACTGCAAAGTTGGCAAACAAGTTTTGGCAACAATTGCAACAAATTGTGAGAGTACCGTGGCTATAATGACAAGCCATTTCATCATTACACGAAATACACGTATACAACAGACTGGACATCGGACGGCAGGTATTCAGTACAATCTCTCTCTCATATATATATATATATATATATATATATATATATATATATATGCAAGCAGTACTGCGTCATCAGCATACATACAGTTTTGAGATATTCCATCCATCACCATTCATTACCAACGCCATCCCTCTCTCCATTATTCATGTTTTACTTCTCTCATCACCCCATCCATAAATATATTGAACAACCATGGGGACATCACACAACCTTGTCACACGCCTACACCGATCGTGAACCGTTCACTTAGCTGCCCATTTTATAGATAGATAGATAGACAGACAGATAGATAGATATAAGTTATTTTCTACTCAGCATATTAGATGAAGCTTTACAGTAGACAGATAGTATAAAAAAAAAAAACACGGCACAGTTTCTACAACTACTTGATATACAACATTCAGCTTCTTCATTATATTGTACATCAACAATATGTATTTGATTTTGGCCAGTACAGTCCGTTTCCCAATGCCCAAATGTCTTATGCGCATCACGTTGCTCGTGTGATGATATTTACTGATGGGTTTTTATGAGATGTCTGTGGATAATGTGAAATATCAGTGACGACTTAAAGACAGAACAACACCTTATTCCTTCCCTTTGGAGTCGACCTCGCGTCCTGTTAGTCAACCATTTCATCATGAACTGGGAAAAAGAAAGAAAAAAAAATGTTATATTTGCCAAAGCTCTTAAGGTACAAGCAGTGGCTGGCCAGGGAAGTAACACAGAAGTGATTTAACCCGCCCCGTCCCGACGTTTTCTGGGCAGTGGTACGCCCCAGTCCCGACATTTTGGACCTTTTTTCTTTTGGCTCAAACATCTACTTTTGGTGAGAAACATCGAAAATTCATAGAGAAATCGCTCACCTGAGGTTTAAAATACTCGATCTAGGTACGAGTACCTCCTTACCTTACAGGGTTTTCTAACAGGCTGGTACCAAAGAAAACGAGTTCTATGGGAGGGTAAGTATTTTATCCACTCATAAACAGTATTTATTTATTTACTTGGTACGAATTTATATGTAGTACAAGAGTATATTGGTTTTCTAACAGTAATATAGGCATTATAAGCATTGTTTCACTCACTAACTCATCACCATTCATGACCTTTTTTTCCCACATTACCTGATCATCATTTCTGACTGTTTCTTCCTCTAATGCTATGTAAACTTTGTCCTCCACATTGTCATCGATTGGGGAATCACTCTGGCCCTGAATGTCTTTATTGGCCAGGTCACTGGTAACAGGTGAATTGCCGAGACAATGGCATGCAGGGGGGGGGGAGAGGTTATGCCGTGTAAGGCATTGTCCCTGCTTGGCATCTTGTAGAGGAATAGAGGAAGGTGTCCTGTGTATACGTGCCAAAAATCACTCACGAAATCACTCGCGAAAATTGAAAATTGTGCAAATTAGGGACCTTGCAATGTTGCCGCATTAATTCACGTCTCTGGGATATGAGTGCACATCATGTGAGGACGTGAATTCACGTCTCCGGGACGCGGTGGGTTAAGGAATTAGTTTGTTAAAGTATACGAGATTCACTTACGTACAAATAACGGTATATGTTACAGCAGCACACCCTAACACAATCAGTTTTCCAGTAAGAGGAAAGAGTACAAGTGGGACTGTTATCTCTACGACTTATGATGCTTCCATTTGTTAGTTATATCCCTCTATAACCTTATAATCTGTAACTACATCGTACGAGTAGGGTGGGATAGGCGATTTTTTCTTTATGTAGGAAAGAAGGAACCAAAGGCCTGTGGCTTGCAAGATTGTTCTCTGAAAGAAAAAAACAAAAATAAGATAACAGAATGCCTAATTCAAGATCAGTTCGTTTTGAGATGCCTGGACATACAGCGTTTGAAAGACTGGGGACAATAGGCAGAAGGAAATACAGGCAGTGGGAGACAGTTCCATTGACCTGTTGCATACTCCACAATATCTATGAAAGGTTTAAATGGGTCTTGTAAGTACCGACAGGAAAAAGAAATTCCTTTAACCTCTTTTTATTATTCTTATTGCGAACACAAGATTCTATTTTGGTGGCTGTCAGACGATGTATAATTTATAAAGCATGTCAAGTTCCCTAGAGTATGTAAAAAATTACCATTATTTTTGTTTTGGCAGAGAGCACACAACGTCGTATTTTATTTCAGTTTATGACGGACAGTCTTATCCAGCTTTAAGAAATTCTGTGCGACGAAAAAGTTAACACAAGCACGCACAGATGTTGACCATACAGCGCCGCCCATCATTCATGAGGACAGTGATGGTGGAACGTGAGATGATCGTGTGGTTATGGTTGAATGGACTCTCATTCAAAGCAGTAGGGCAGTGGACGGGAGCCAGTACAACAACTGTGCGTAGGTGGGTGATGCGTTGGCAGGAGGAGGGCAGCCTACACAGCAGGAGAGCACAGTGTAGAATAGATCAAAGACGGACTAAACTGGATCAACAAGCACAATATGAGATTCATCAACTGGGATACTACCGCTCTCCTGAGTTTCTTTCCTCCTAGAATCAGCAAAGCCAGTTCCTACAATACAGAGTTTAGAGAGCACACTTTGCAAAAGCCATATGTGTTTTGAAATGACGACTGAAAACACTGACCATTTCACTACACTTACTACTTCCTTCACGCCATTTTATTCAGCTTAACAGAAAAACAAGGTTGTAAATGTATCTTCTTAGCTATCCTTGTCTTACTCCATTGTGGTCATATCCATTGGAAGGGATGACTATACTCTTTTCACTCTAACTTGCCCAGAATTGCCATTTCTCCATCTTGAATGCTGAGTTCCAATTAAAAGATTAACACTAGAATATGGTCCTACTCACAAAGAAGTGCTGTGGAAAGAGTGTCGAGCTGTAGCATTCTCTTTTTCGGTCATCAAACTTTTTTCTTAATTTTTATTTTACAGAAGATTAACAGAGGAGAGAAAAAATTATCTATGAAAATTTCTGTACGCGAAATAAGCCGCAAAAGGACAAAATTCTGGACCAACTTCGTGTGAAAAGAGTACAGGATGGTCCAACTGAATGCCATCTGCAGTATATTATGTTCACAAGTTTTTTATCGACACTTTCCAGGTCGAAATGTCTCACAGGCTGAGTAATACGTCCGGTGATCGCAAAAGACGTCAGTGAAATGAAAAGAACTTAGAACCCTTCAACTGATTTGGTACTGAAGTGCGTAAACCATACCATGTTAACTCTAATTTGGCCTAAATTTGCTATCTCTCCATCGTGAATATTGAGTTGTAAGAAGAGATTGATACTAGCATAAGATGCTGGCCATGAAGAAGTAGTTATAAAGGTTGGAAATCAATAGTACTGTCTTTTTCTGCCACTGAGCAACATAAAAAAGGCTTCAGAAAGACGAAAATCTGGGCCAAGTTAGAGTAAAAACAATATAATACAAAAAATGACATTGGTATATTTAAATCCTTTTTCGAAAAGGTATCCATTATCGAAATGTGTGATTTTTGCTAACGCCATTGTATACTTCGCCGCCACCTGCAGTTTGCATCATGTGGTGGAGTGGTGGACTGCTGACCAAGAGAATGCGAAATCGATCCCAGGCAAGTGCTGGGAACAGTTTCTGGAACTTGAATATCGTCCAGTCATTCTTAGTTTATTAATTACATGATCCATCTACATATAAACAACACCTGCGCTAACACCATCACACCAACCCTGATCAGAGAGTCCAAGCATTACACCAGATTCCTCGGTGGGTCCAAGTACCAGAGTGATGACATGTTTGGTCTATGCTATTTCGTGAAGGTATAATAACTGTTGGGCCTCGGGAACGAACAGTGTAGTCTATGTCCACAGGCAAATACATAAAATGTCTTGTCCACTATGCCGTCTGTTAATCCTTTGGCCTGATGACGTCTAGTTACTTTATCTCTCGTTAATGCCCGATGGACTTTACCTTTGAAGACGCCCGATATAGAGAAGGAGTTGTGTGAAAGGTATATCTAATTCCTCCAAATGGATGTTTTTCCTGAGAGAGAGAGAGAGAGAGAGAGAGAGAGAGAGAGAGAGAGAGAGAGAGAGAGAGAAATACTGACACTGTTAATCTGACTAGGAAAATTCGCCACCGGGAAGGCTACATCTAAAACACATCTAGGGGTGGGACTCTTGGCCATATTTACGATCCCTGCCTTGTCGCAACCATGATCTGTTTTTACAAGAAGAACTAAAGGCATGGAAAGAGTCTACTGTTTTCTTTCTTTGTCCTTGCATCCAAAACAGATAACGGCTGCGGTGGTTTTCCTCTCTTGGCCAGGAATTATTTTTGATGAAATACCGTAAGACAGGGGAAGAATCCAATGTTTCTTACCCGCAAGAAGTAATTTGAGGTACGACATGGAGCCCATCATAAATACTCGTACCTTTGTGAATCCCACAGCAGGACTTGAATTTTGGTAAACGTTTATGAATGTAAAAACGGGGGTATTTTTCCAAGGTTGAAGTGTAACTGTAAAAAGGTGTGCTGGTGAGAAGGAATAACACACACACACACACACACACACACACACACACACACACACACACTGTTTTTGGAAACAGGGAAGAGGAAGAAAAGGTTAGGTTCGCAAGACTCGAGAAAGACACGAACATGGTGAGAGGAATATTAGGCAAGATTGACCCCGAAGGAGACAAGTGGGTAAAAGAAATTGAGGAAGTAAGGAGGATAGGGCCTTATAAGAAAGGGGAAACAAGACCAATGAGAGTCAAGTTTACATCAGAAAGTGTAATAAATGAGATACTTAAAGTGACCTGGAAATTAAGCAAAGAGGCGGGGATGGAAAATATTATAATAAGAAAAGATCTGAATGAAGAAGAAAGAGAAGTTTTAAAATCATTAAAGGAAGAAGTAAAGGAAAAAAATGATAAGAGGACAGAGGAAGAACGTAATACTTTTTTTGGAGAGTATTGGATATGAAAGTAAGGAAATGGTATTTAAGGAAATAGAAGTGAAGGAAACTAGGGGGGATGGTTGTGAAAGATCAGAAGTTGAAGAAGTGATACGGACAGAGAGTAGGAGAGAAGAGGGTATTAATAATGTCAAAAATAATTTGAAAGTGATATATACTAATGTTGATGGTTTCATATCGACAAGGATCGAAATTAATGATTTCTTGAGAGAACATGAACCTGATGTCATGTGCCTTGTAGAGACCAAATTAAGAGAAGATATTGATGTTCATTTGGGAGATGGTAAATACAAACTGTGGAGAAAAGACAGGAGAGAAAAAAAGGGAGGAGGAGTGATGATAGCAGTGAAGAACAACATAAATGTAGATACTGTGGAAATGGGAGAAGGCAGGGCTGAAGTGATATATATGAAATTAGAAACTGGAGAGAATGTTAAAGAGATATGGCGGTAGTGTATGTTCCCCCAAAGACGAGAGCATGGAAGGATGACGAATACCATGAGATGTTGTCAGATATGGCTAGCTACTTGCAAAAAATAATTGAGAAAAGCAATAATATAATTTAGGTGGGTGACTTTAATTGTTAAGAGGTGAACTGGGAGGAATGGTACTCGGGAGGCGGCGAGGATTCGTGGGGTACTATGTTATTAAATATAATAATGAATAATGTGATGACGCAGTGGGTCAAAGAAGAGACACGGTTTCGAGGTGAGGACACACCAGCAAGGTTAGATTTACTGTTCACCAAAGAACCCGATGTAATAGAATCATTGGAATATCTCTGTCCTTTGGGAAAAAGTGATCACGTGGTCATTGAGTTCCAGATGTTAATAGGAAACGTCGAGCCAAGAGACGAGCTTCATAGACAGGGAAGATACAACTTTGGCAAAGCAAATTTTACAGGATTGAGAAACTTTTTTGAAAATGCGGATTGGAGAAAATTCAGAGAAACAAGAGAGATACAGAGGAAGTGGGATATCTTTCTAGACCTCTATAATTTGGGAGTGGAAAAATTTGTACCAAGAGTAAGAGGGAAAGAAAAAAAGAAAAAGGAGTGGTTTAATAGAAGGTGTATGATAGCCAAAAAAGAGAGATAAGGCGTGGAACAATTGGAGAAAGAGAGGTAACGACAGAACAAAGGAAGAATATAAAAGAACAAGAAACGAATACACAAGAATACGTAGGGAAGAAGAAAGGAATTTTGAAAAAGGTATAATTGACAAATGCAAGGATGAACCCAAACTGTTTTATAGATTTGTTAATGGCAAACTGAAACAAAAGGAAGGAATCACCAAGCTGAAAGTAGATGGAGAGGTCTTTAAGGATGCGGCAATGCAAGCAGAAATAATGAACAAACGTTTCCAGTCAGTTTTCACTAAAGAAAAGGAGCTTGTGGAAGGGGAGGGAGTGATTAGAAATGTTCCGGTGATGAAAGATATAAAAGTGGAGGTGCAGGAAGTGTATAAATTACTGGAAACTCAAGATGTAAGGAAAGCCCCAGGACCTGATGGAATTTCTAATTGGGTACTGAAGGAATGCAGAGAACAACTGGCGGATAAAATTCACAGCTTAATTGTATGCTCACTGGAAGAGGGAAAAGTGCCAAAAGAATGGAAGAGGGCAAATGTGGTACCAATTTACAAGGGAGGAAACAGGGAAGAACCCCTGAATTATAGACCAGTGTCTCTAACCAGCATGGTCGCAAAATTGTGTGAGAGAATCCTGAAAGACAGATGGATAAAATATCTGGAAGAGATGAATATTTTGGCTGAATGTCAGTTTGGATTCAGAAGTGGAAGGTCATGTGTTTCAAACTTGTTGAGCTTTTACTCAAGAGCGATTGATGTGGTACAGGAGAGAGATGGTTGGGTAGATTGTGTGTACTTAGACTTAGAGAAGGCCTTTGACAAGGTACCTCATAAAAGACTAATGTGGAAACTAGAATATATAGGAGGACTAAAGGGGAAACTTCTGGAATGGATGAGAGACTTTTTGAGAGACAGACAAATGAGGACAGTAATAAAGGAAAAGATGTCTGGATGGAGGGAAGTAACAAGTGGAGTCCCTCAAGGCTCAGTGTTGGCGCCAGTAATGCTCCTGATTTACGTAAATGATATGGTAGATGGAGTGAACAGTTATGCGAATCTGTTTGCTGATGATGTAAAGATCTTGAGGAAGATAGAGGTTGAGGAGGATTGTAAAATACTGCAGGAGGATTTGGATAGGATACACAATTGGAGCCGGACGTGGGAAATGAAATTTAATGTAAAGAAATGTAAAATATTGGAAATGGGTAAAAGTACCAGGAGACCATCACTGAATTATTTTTTGGGTAATGAATTAATCACAAAAAGGAGAGAAGAGAACGATTTGGGAGTGCTGGTCCAAGATAGTTTGTCACCAGAAAAGCACATTAACAAGATAGTTGGAGAGACTTATAAGCTCTTGACTAACATAAGAGTAGCATTTCATTATATGGATGAGGAAATGATGAAAAAATTGATAGTGGCCATGATCCGCCCCAGGTTAGAATATGCAGCGGTAGTGTGGTCCCCACACAAAAAGAAAGATACAAACAAGATTGAGAGAATACAAAGAACAGCAACCAAGATGGTCCCCAGTCTGACAGACCTGTCATACAGAGAGAGGCTGGAAAATCTGGATTTGCCTTCGTTAGAGGAAAGGAGAAAGAGGGGAGACATGATTGCGGTGTTCAGGACCATGGTGGGAGTAGATAAAATTGACAAAGAAGATCTGTTTGTATGGGATAAGAGAGCAACAAGAGGACATGGAATGAAATTGAAAAAGTCAAGCTGCTTGAAGG
This sequence comes from Coenobita brevimanus, assembly GCF_032717465.1. Taxonomy (NCBI): domain Eukaryota; kingdom Metazoa; phylum Arthropoda; class Malacostraca; order Decapoda; family Coenobitidae; genus Coenobita; species Coenobita brevimanus. The sequence goes on along the minus strand of NC_136983.1, from coordinate 35,720,287 downwards.
ATATCAAGAAATATAGCTTTCCTTACAGAAGTATAGACTTATGGAATAGCCTGGACAAAGAGATCGTCCAGTCTAAAAACTTAAACGAGTTTAAAGTTAAATTCGACTTATTGAGAAACAGCGACGGAAACCCACGAGCATAGTACATTCCGTGTATATCACAATTAGGTATATTCTTAAATATTTGAAACGACTTAGACAAAGAGGTGGTGCATGAGAAAAACATTCATGTGTGTAAAGGTAGACTTGATAAATGTGGATATGGAGACAGGACAACACGAGCATTGCTCAATTCCTGTATACTACAAATAGGTAAATACAAATAGGTAAATACACACACACACAAGATCAGGCTGTTTAAACCATTGACTCAGAATGACGCATTTTCCACCTTATTCATGCCATCTCCTGACGAATTTATACAGCTCAGGAGATTTTTTTGTTTTCGAACTGAATGGCTCGGGTGTAGCCTGAATAAACCCCCTCCGTATGAGAGGTCTTTCATTTAAAATCGTCTGGCAGCACCAAGATCAAATTAGAAAATGACGTTACCCGGACCCAAGGGGTAACTCCTTTAATTGGGGGTCTTAATGATCATGTTAATCTTTAGATCCCTAAGCTGAGTTTACTCAGCTTTGGGCATACTTCTCAAGTGTATGGCTACACTAAGCATTCACTAACCGTTTTACCATCAGACGTTCCTCTCTGTTTAATAAAATTACCCAGTGGCAGTTGTTGCTGTTGAGTAATCCCGGTCTGTCTGGCCAAGCAAATCGATCAGTCTCAGGGAAGCAACCGCCCCTGCAGGGTTGTCCCGTGCAGTGAACCGATGTTTCCTTGCGGCTGACAGCACCTCACCATAGAGAGGCGCGGGGAATAATGTGGTGATTTTGATTCCTGAATGGGCAGCGCACTTGCGTCTCTCCACCCAGGTAACAGGGACACCATAGCAAGCTCTAGTTCACCCCGCAATTTGGCTATATGGTTACAACCCAACATCGTAAATTGATACAAAAAGCCATCAGCCATGTTTGTTAATGTTGACCCACCTGAAGTGGAAATAAGAGTAATAAAAGTGACAGAAAGGAAAGGGAGAAACAGGAAAGGAGGGCAGACACATGAATAGAATGAGAAAGAGGGAGGGGGAAAAAAAAAAAAAATAGGCAGCACTATATCAAATGAGTGGCAGATGAATTCCACCACCTACCACCACAGTCGGATGAAGTACAAAATGCATCATCGTAGTGAAGGTGTTCAGCAAAGGGTAGTGCTAGGAAACCAGAAATGTAACATGAAAAATGACGCAGGAGGATACTTAATCAGTTGTACAAAGCCGCTGTGTCAACTGTTAAATTATCGCTGCTATGTTGAGTACGAGATAAGAATATTGATAAGTAATGTATGTAATATTATGGTGCCAATTAGAGGTTTCACCAAACCCTGTTTCAGAAGTCGGCCACCAGGTGGTCTAGCGTCGCCCAGCCTCGATTTGTGGGGTTTTAAAGACCTGTGAAATTGTACCTAATACTAAGTTTATAATAATACTGCTATTTATAAGAATCCTTTTTCCTATTCGATCCAGCGCATATGTATATACCTATAAAAAAAAAATTACCAGGCTCTCAGAGAATCTTAGCTTGGGGACTAAAATAGTGTGCTGTCTATTTACATATATTTGAATAAATCGTGTGCAGTTTGTAAAAGGAGATAACCTTCAGGACTTCTGATGTGTGTATTTTAGCATGCTTTAAAGAAGTAAGCTGTTCGACTGAAAATAATGTACTGAATATATGCTTATTTGGTGAATCAGCCATATTATTCCAAACAAACGGCAGTGCGGTACGACACTATAATCATAACAGAGAAAGAGGAGTTGAAGTTTAAACTTACTAAACCGTGCAGTGGAGCCAGGGGAACATTTAAAAGCATTATTTCTGTTAGACTTTAGTTTCTAAGATGATCAAGATGTCCAACAGGTAGGTATTGTTAGGAAAAGTCATACGTCAGGCAGGGCAGCACATCGAAAGGTGCTGCCGAACCTGCGGCTACATATCTACTTTCTTTTGTGGATACTAACGAATGACAAATATTTTAATCACTGTTATCCTGTTTTATGGATGGTTCTAGTAAAATTGCCTAGGTTTTGTCCCTATGTTATGTTTACAGAGATGAGTAAACTGACGAAAGCTTTGTTTACAATATGACACTTATAATACACTATATATAATCAAAAGGCTCCCATATTATAATTTATTTGTAGCATATCATGCCAACTGAGTAATTTCATGAGTAAAATCTGTTTTGGAGTGTTTTACTTTGTGTCAAAAAGAAATTACGCACTAGCTACTTTTTCAATGCCTTCCCCGCATCAGAGCTGGCGACGGAAGCAACCTTGTGGCAGATTTCTGAAACAGGATCTGGTGAAGTGTCTAATATTGAGTTACTGTAGGTCTCAGCCAAAGACAAGAAGCTTATAGAGCTATTTAGTACATTTTTGTTGCGTCCTTCTTAAATATTGCAATAAACTGTTCTTCGTGAATTCAGTAAACTTCACTGCTACGTGTTAAAACGTGCACCCTCCTTGCTCAGTTTTCTAGTCTGCATCAGATATTTATCCCAGTACTGGCAAAGGCATCAAAGAAATTATTCTCCTTTTACTCTAACTTGGCCTAAAACTGCAGTCTCAGCATCTTAAATACTGAGTTCTGACATCAGATTAACATTAGAATATGATGGCAATTATGAAGGAGTGCTACTAAACGAATGTACAAGTTAGTATTGTCTTTTTCTGCTATTGATCTACTTGAAGAAAGCATATAATGAGTGGATGAAAAACAGGGGCGTGGAAGAACTGGAGAGACGGAAGAGAGAGTTATAAGCAGAGAGAAAGGGAGTGGTGAAAAGATTAGTAAGAGAGAGTTAGAAGAGAGTGGATGAAGAATTTGGAAGGAATTTCAGTGTAAACTGGAGGGAATGTAAGGAAATGTTCAGGAAAGAGGCAAAGAGAATTAGACAGGGTGCCAAAGAAATTAGTGGGTGAGTAAAAGATAAAAATGGTAGATTACTAGTGTACAGTAGAAGAGAGAAAAAGTGAGCAGATGGAACACTTTAAGGAATTGCTAAACATAGAGAATGAAAGTAATGCGAGTGTAAGTGGCTGGGGAATTCCTGGGAGATGGAGAGATGTGAGAAGAGAGGAAGAACGCAGTAGAATGGACGTTGTGGAAGCATATGAGGAAAGTTATAATAAAGAAAGACCGAGGGATTGATGGAGTGTGTGGTGAACTGCTGAAGCATGAGGGCGAGATCGTAGTGGAGTGGATGTGGAAGATGTGCAGATTGCCCTGAAAGGAAGGTAAAGTCCCGGAGGACTGGAAGTCAGGTATAATTACTCCCCTGAAGAGGGGAAAAGGGGAAAAAGAAGCATGTGATAATCATAGGGGCATTTGCCTTCTTAGTGTAATAGGAAAAGTATATGGTAGGGTACTTACTGACAGAGTTAGGGAAATAACAGAAGCTTGAGTTGGAGAAGAACAGGGAGGTTTTAGAAAGGGAAGAGGTTGTGTAGATCAGATATTCGCTCTTAGATATTTATTGAAAAAGTTTCTAGAGAAGGGAAAGAAATTATATGTAGCCTTCATGGATTTGGAGAAAGCATATGACAGGGTGGATAGACAAGGATTGTTGAAAGTATTAAGAATATATGGAGTAGATGGGAAGTTGTTTAATGCCGTGAAGATTATGTCTGAGGGTGCTAAGCCTGCAGTGCGTGTGGATAGTGAACTGAGCGACCTTTTCTATTTGAAGGTTGGATTGAAACAGGGATGTCATGTCTCTATGGTTGTTCAATCTGTATATGGATGGGGTTATAAAAGAGAAACAAAGTAGGGCAGTGGATGTTGGAGTGGCCCTTATGAGAGAGGGCAGTGTTTGGAAACTCCCTGTACTGTGGTTTGCAGATGATACTGTGTTGTTAAATGAAGACGAAGGGGAGCTGCAAGACTTGGTGAATGAGTCTGGTGGAGTATGTAAGAAACGGTATCTAAAAGTGAATGTAGGGAAGAGTAAAGTAATGGTATTCGAGAGAAGTGAAGTCAATGAATGTACAGTGAGGTTGGATGAGGAGGAAATGGATAATGTGATTGCATTTAAGTACTTCGGTTGTGTGATGAGTAAGGATGGAAGTTTAGAGGATGAAGTGTTTGAAAGGGTACAACAAGGAAGAAAGGTTCCTGGTTCCTTGAAAGCAGTGATAAGAAACAGGGATGCGAGAATGGAAGTGAAAAAGTTACTACATGACAGTATTGTGATACCAACTCTGAAGTATGGAAGTGAAGCTTGGACCTTGTTGGAGAGACACAAGTCAGGAGTGAGAGCAGTGGAAATGAGTTATCTGAGATGAGTATGTGGAGTCACATGGAGGGACAGACTGACAAATAAGGAATTGAAACAGCTTTGTGGTGTGGATGTGGATGTGATAGCAAGCGTCAGGAGAAACACAGTGAGGTGGTTTGGCCATTTGGAGAGGATGGAGAGACTGACGAAGAGAGGGTATGTGAGTGAGGTGAAGGGGGGGTGAGGGAGGGAGAGGCCAAGGATAAGATGAAGGGATGGAGTGGAGAGGTATATGAGAGAAGGGGGTGCAAGCTGGGAGCAGGGCAGTGAAATGGCGGGGGACAGGGCGACATGGAGGCGATTTGTTTGTGGCCTCCCGTATGGGATGAAGACGTTTGGTAATAGACCGATAGACAGACAGTTTGTCAAATAAACGAAAACATTACTTTTTTGACGAAATTCAATATCTTCCACAGCCAACACTGGTGTGAAAGAGTGGCGAAAAGTGTGTGTGTGTGTGTGTGTGTGTGTGTGTGTGTGTGTGTGTGTGTGTGTGTGTGTGTGTTCTTACCTAATTGTTCATACCTAATTGTATCTTTACAGGAATGAGTCAAGCTCGTACTGTCCCGTGTCTTAAACCATATTTATAGTACATATCTTTGAATTAGTGAATTGTTTTGGCACACACTATTTCATTCGGTAGTGCATTCCATTGATCAATTGCTCTGCTTGCGAAACTGAATTTCCTTACGTCTTTATCACCTCTGTTCTTATGCAGTTTTTTGCAGTGTCCTCTTGCTGATGCTTCTCCATATGTTAAGTAATCATTTATGTCTATTTTCTCCTTTCCTGATATGCACTTATATAGCATTATCATGTCACCTCTTTTCCTTCTCTCCTGTAGTGTTGGTAGATTCAGTTTATTTAGTCTTTCTTCGTAGCTTAGGTCCCTTAAGCTTGGTATCCATCTTGTAGCAGCCCTTTGAACTTTTTCAATCTTGTCTATGTGTTTTTTGAGATGAGGACTCCAGACTATTGATGCATATTCCAGGGTTGGTCTAATGAATGATGTTATTATCCTTCTTAGCATGTCTTCATTTATGTATGTGAATGCTATTCTCATATTTGCAAGCAGTGTATACATGTTCCGTACCTTCTCGCTGATGTGGTCAGCCGGAGATAGTCTGTTAATGATTATCACACCTAGGTCCTTCTCTCTTTCTGATGTGTATAGGGTTTTATTTCCTAACTTATAATCCCAATCAGGTCTTTTTCCACTTTTACCAAACTTGATTACATGACACTTGTCCACATTGAATTCCATTTGTCATGTATTACTCCATTCATGAAGTTTATTTAATTCTTCTTGTAGCTCTTTACAAGAGTCTGTGTTAGTAATTCTCCTTTGTATTTTTGCATCATCTGCAAACATATTCAGATAGCTCTCATTTCCAGTGTTACTGTTTATATCATTTATATACACTAAAAACATGATTGGTGCCAGCACTGAACCCTGTGGTACTCCACTAGTCACTTCTTTCCATGATGAGTAGTTTCCTCTTAGTACTGTTCTCATTTCTCTTTTTATGAGAAAATCTTGCATCAAACAAAACAGTTTGCCTCGAATTCCTCCTTGATGGTACATTTTCCATAAAAGTCTTTGATGTGGTACTGTGTCAAAAGCTTTCTTGAAATCTAAATAGATACTGTCCACCCATCCTTCTCTTTCCTGTATTGTGTTTGTTACTCTTTCATAGTAGCTCAACAGATTAGTAACACATGATTTTCCTTTTCTGAAACCAAACTGTCTTTCTGTTATCATACTGTGTTCTTCTAGATGATTTACCCAAGCTTTTCTTATAAGCTTTTCTAATACCTTGCTTACAACACTAGTCAGTGATACTGGTCGGTAGTTGAGTGGATTTTGTCTATTTCCTTTCTTGAATAAGGGGACAATATTTGCTTTCTTCCAAATATCAGGTAGTTTACCTTGACTCAAGGATTTCTTGAAAATTAAAAATAATGGTTTACTTAACTCCTTTGCACATTCTCGTAGTACCCAACATGAAATTTCATCAGGACCACTTGCTTTTCCTCTGTCTAATTTACATAACTCCTGCTGTATTACTTTTTCTGCTATTTGTATATCTGGTGGTATGTGTGGACATGCATGTTCCACATAGTCCCTCTCAAAATTTTTTTCTTCTGTAAAAACTAATTGGAAATTCTTATTTAGTGCTTCACAAATATCTTTCTCTTGTGTATAAGTGATTCCCTCGTCAGTAATGGATTGTATTATATCTTTTACTTTGGTTTTGCTTCTGATGTAGCTGTAAAACAGCTTTGGTTGATCACTACTTTTATTTATTATATCCTCCTCAAACTGTTTTGGGGCTTCCCTCATTATTCTTGTATAATCGTTTCTTGCCTGTTTGTAATTATTATACGCCCTTTCACTATTGTGTCTTCTGTATCTATTCCACAACAAATCTCTTCTTTCTTTTGATTTTTTACATTCTGTATTGAACCATTTCTGTATTTTATTATCTGCTTCTTTGTGCTGTGGGATGTACTTCTGGATTCCTATTTCATAAAATTCACAGATTTTTTTATATACAGCATTTAAATCTTGTCCTCTAAGCTCATTTTCCCAATCAACTTCTAAGAAATACTTCTTTAGGTCTTTATAGTTTAGGCTCTTTTTGTAACTGTCATTGCTATTTACTATGTCATATGGTATCCTGACGTTATAATTTAGTACTGCATGATCGCTTTTGCCGAGTGGAGGGTGATATATTAAACTGTCAATGTCATTTTCTTGCCTAGTAAATATTAGATCTAGCACTGAAGGTACATCAAGTCCTCTTTTTCTAGTGGTTTCCCTCACATGTTGCGTTAAGAAAAACTCTTGTACGAGATCCAGGAGCTTTTGGTCCCAACAGCTTTCTTGGCTATTTATATCTAGAGTATTCCAATTTATATTTGTATTGAAGTCCCCAGTTAGTATAATTCTTTCCGATTTCTCTTCCATTTTATGTAGCAAGGATCTTATACTCTGAATTGTGCTCTCTGCCAGGTCCTCATATTCGTCTCTTTCCCATGTGTTTGATCTGGGTGGCATATACAAATTGGCTACAATTACTTTACCTTCAGATGTGTCGATCTTTACTGCAATCAGTTCTACTTGTGATGGTATATCTAGGTTTATTTCCTTGACTTTTATATTTTTCTTAGTTAATATTATAATTCCTCCTCCTTTTTTTAAATTTCTGTCTCTTCTCCATATATTGTATTCCTCTAAGTTTAGTATGTCATTGGATATCCTTGGTGTTAATTTTGTCTCAGTTAGGCATATTATTTGTGGTTCATTTTCTCTGACATAATCATTCATCTCTAGTAATTTAGATACCATTCCATCCACATTTGAGTACATCAACTTTATCATCTTGTTTATATACTTGTCATGACATGGTTCTACTAACTTCCTCCTTTTTCTTCCATCCTGTTTGTGTACCACTTTCGTACCTGCAATCCTATTACTTTGTGTGTGTGTGTAAATGCTCCCCAGTTTGAAATGTTCTTTGTTAGTGCAGTAAATACGTGCCTCTGACGTATTATAATTGTCGTTGTTAGAGGCATAGGAAATAACCACAGAATGATGAGTTGATGGTACTGATCCAAGGAACTTCCTCTGATTTTGTTGGCTGATTGTCCCTCACATGGACCGTAAAGTAAAATGCCACTGCGTTTGTCGTCATAGACAGCTGTATTGTAATTTATTTGGACATAGGGCCTATTTTCATGTAAAGTGGAATAATTATTGGTTAAATGTAATGTACGGAAATTAGTATTTTATGGATTGAAATTTACGCATCAGTAACAGCTAGTATGAAATGTTCCCATAAAAGAGTATGAAGTTCAATTTTCTTATGAAAATAGAAACTGACAGCTTTTTTTCTGCAAAATTAATCCAGAGTCTTGCAGTTACCTTTATTTTCTTGATTTATAGAAGCAGTAATTCGTACTTTCAGTTATTAATGTAAATATGATTAAGATAGTAACTGCTAACTCCGAACAAAGGCAGAGGAAGCCCACCAATCTCTCGGTCACATTTTGAGACAGAGATTCAATGAGCTAAGATCTTTGGTTGAAGTCTCCCTATACTACCGCGGGTCCCACGAAACGGCTCTCCGGCCTCATCGTCGTCAGTTGCCTGCAATCATTCCCTAATTTAGAGAAAATTTACTTTGCCTTTGCTGGCCAATGAACTAGAGTGCTTAGTAGGAAATGCGGAGTGGTAAAGAGAGGTGAGTTAGCCTTAATTCCGGTCATAATACAACCCCTTTAAAAACATTAGAATATGTACGTTTGGAGGCAGGAGGAGGCAAAGCAGATCACGAAGGTGTGAGAAAGCGAGGTATGGTGGATGAGGAGGCAAGGGAACTGACAACGGTTCTAGCTGGTTGACTGAATTTTGTATGGACGAGTGCATAGCATGTCCCCCCCTCCTCCCTTTTTTTTTTTTTTTCCTCATTTTAAGGTCAACGGATTTACTTTATCTGTGTGGTGAACTAAAGCCCTTAAGTGTGGGTGGTTATGCCTGTGAGGTGGAGTCAGGATTCGAGGGCTTAACTGTTAAGTAAATGAGGCCCATATTCTCGAAGAGTAAGAAGGCTCTCGAGCATCTGTTCCTTAACGACTTATTTTCCAACCTATCCATTATTAACATCTTTTTTGTTTCTTATATGTTCTTAATGTCGAAATAGATTGCAAGAATAAGACACAAGATTACAGAAACGAAACAGAATAAGAAATAAACAGATAATTCAGAGGTGTTAGTAAGCTTCCTAACCACACGAGAATACCGCCCTGAGAGTGTGGTCATTTCACTGGGCATACTGTTGGTTAGTTCTCCTTCTGTTGTGGTTTTCCTTAGTCTTGCTCTGTGGAGCCAACCTCGCCTTACATCTGGAGGGAAAAAAGAGACGGAATGATGATGATCATGATGATGAACATGATGATTACAATATATACAACTGGTGGGGGCGCCCATCATCCGCCCACTTACTGCAGTGGTACCCTGTTTCTAGGGTAGCTCTACATCGAGTGGCAAGCCAAATGATTTCCTGTAAACCAGGAAATCATTTACAACGCTGGGTGGTAACTTTATAACCAACCAACACGTGTTCCCTACGTGACAGCAAGTGGGTTGGCGGAGGGTTAGTTCCCCTCCCCGGAAAACAACTGATTAAATATATGAAAAATAAGCCTCGGACCAGGACTGACCAAAAGATGATGACTAAGGACCGTACAAAGAACATGACATGGATGGCGACCTGGAATGTAAGGGGTGCAAATGATGAGGTGAAAGAGACAGAGATTGTCCAGGCTCTTGACAGTGCAAAAGTGGATGTATGTGGATTAACTGAAACTAAATGAAGAGGTGAGAGTGTGAGACAATGGGAGTATGGATTTTTTTTTTTTCTTTTTTTATGTGTCCGACTCTGGGCATAGGCTTCACAGCCTGCTATCAAGGCCCAGCAGTCCTCCTACATGCCATACACCTCTACATGTCACCACTTCGGTGCTAACACCCACCGTCCATATTGAATACATGCTAGGGCTGTCTCATACAGGACTGGTGTATTGGTATTAGCGGGGGTATTTTTACAACATGTCGGCGGGTCTTCTGGTAGGTCAGTAAAGCCTGATTTAATGAAATTCAAATCATTAAATTGTTCCCTGCCCCAGCCGAGATTCGAACCTGGGTCCGTAAGGACTGCAGGCCACCTCTCTACCGATTGAGCCACCGCCTCATGTGCTGTAGGTGAGAATATGTGCTGTAGGTGAGAATGAGAGGGCACAAGAAGGAGTGTGTATTGTTGTGAGTAACAGATGGAAGGAGAATATAAGAGAGAATGGATCAGTTGGTTCTAAGGTTGTGTGGGTAAGACTGAAAGTTGGACTACAAATGTGGGCAATTGTGTGCGTCTATGCGCCAACGCAAAATCGTGCAAGCAGAGTGAGAGAAGAGTTCTGGACAAATGTGGAAGTGTGCATGGAAAAGTTTGAAATGAATGAGAGAGTGTTTTTGATTGGTGATATGAGTGGTAAAGTAGGGAATGTGAAGGTGGATGGAGTAGTTGGTGATTGGGATGTGCCTGCTGAGATAGATGAGAATGGAAGTGCTTTAGTGGACATTTGTGCCAGGAGGGGGTTGGTGATAGCCAATACCCTCTTCAGGCACAAAATGATCCACAGATATACATGGTGAGTGATGAGAAGGGCGGATGGTTACAGAATGAAAAGAAGGAAATGATTGATTATGTGTGTATGGATGAAAGGATGCGAAGATATGTAATGGATGCAAGAGCATACAGAGGTTGGGAGAGTGGACTTTCTGACCACTACCACTTAGGTTCAAGTAAAATGGAGAAATAGGTCAAGGGAAAGACGGAAGGAAAGAGTAGACGTAAGGAGAGTGGAAATGTTACAAAAGGATGAGAAAAAGGCAGAATAAAAGAAAGAAGTGGAGGAACGACTGGGTAAATATGAATTTGAGCAGATGGGGGACGTGGAAGGTGTGTGCAAGATATTCACAGAGGAAATACGTGCAGGATGTGACATGCTGTGTGAGATGAAGAGAAGATGAAAGGGGGTACAAGGAACAGCATGGTGGAATGAAGAGGTGAGACAGGCTGTGGCGCAAAAGAAGAAAGCATATAATGAATGGATGAGAAATTTGGCCGTGGAAGAAGTTGAGAGATGGAGGAGAGAGTTATATGTAGAACGGAACAGAGAGGTGAAAATATTAGTATGAGAGAGTAAAAAGAGAATGGATGTGGAATTTGGAAGGAATTTGAGTGTAAAGTGGAGGGAATGTAAGGAAATGTTCTGGAAAGAGGTAAAGAGAGTTAGACAGGGTGGCATTGAAGTTAGTAGGGGAGTGAAAATAAAAATGATAGATTACTTGTGGGGAAGGGAGCAAAAGTGAGCAGATGGAGAGAACACTTTAACCCCGACACCATGAGGATATTCGCGCTCTGACTGACTTTTTAAAAATATTTGCCAGAAATCAGTTATTAGTCCTAGAATATTATAATTATATTTGCATATGGCACATACCTTCGGTTTTCTCCTGGGATGTTTGTTGAGCCTTCATCAACTACCGTAGGACTTGTGGAGACTTCTGAAGTTGGGTAACAAAGTCTCCACTTTACACTTCCTGTCACCCAGTAATATGATTACCACAGTCTGATATTATCACTAGAAACACTATTCTATGATTTTCAAGTAGTTTGGAATCCATACTCCAAAGAAAAACACTGTGAAAGTAATGTAAATTATGAGCGTGTATGAGCTTCCCACCCGTGCTAGTTCCCCGCAGGTATTCCGTCATTTATTATTCATAAACCACTCACACTTCATATTCCCAATAATTACACTTATATATATCTAAGGTATTTATCCATAAGTCTCCTTCAGTAATAATAGTTTATTTTCACTCCAGGCATTCACTTTCTTGTTCAGTAAACTACGTAATGTATTTTCAATATTTACATTTAGATTTTATTTACACTATGTTATGCACTGTCACTTGCAGTAACTTATAAAACTATTTTCCACTGCTCAATCATATTTACATCCATTGCTTTCACTTGCTATTTACACATTATTTACACATTATTTACATTTCCACTTGCATTGTTTTAGAGTCACCAGAAAGATTGTAGTCACTGTCCATCATTATCATTGATATTAGCCAGTTCACATTCCACAGCAGTCACTTAGCCCTTTACCCCTTCCCACACGAGATTGAGTAGCGGTAGATGTCACAGAACCCTTTGTAGAAGGCTAAGGACAGGCGCGAACCAGAAGTGGTTTCACCTTGAAACACAACAGTAAACTGAATGATGTGGCCTAGGGGAAGGGGAAGGTTGACAATGTCAGCGTGGTGACAGCTGCTAAGTTATAAGCTATGAAATGATTGGCAGGAAACCTAGACAATACATAATCAATTAGGTAGTTTCAGGTGAATGAAAATATCACTTAGGCTTCTCCCTTTCTTTCTGATATATATTTTAGTTACGAGAACAGGTCGTACGGCATATTTCAATGGTAAACAAACAGAGAAAATTAGAGAACGAGTGCACGTGGGGTGTTGCCAGGTGATAATTAACCTATTCCAGATGTATGGCAGTATCAATTACCTTTTCTCCTTCTTTTTTATATTATTTTGTATAAGGATAGGGCATATGGCACATTTCAATGGATAAAATGAGAGGAAAAATCCGTCCAGAATTTGTGTAGTGCAGCGCAGCTGGGCAGGTGGGAGGAGAGGGTAATGGAAGGAAGGTAACAAGGGGAGTCAAGAACAGGGGAAAAATGGCTAAACTGTCAACAGTGGATGGGAGAACAGATGACATTAGCAGAACTGAGTATAGCTGGACACTGGTAGTACTGATAGATGATACAAGCCACCACTTGAAAGCCCGGGCAAAATAAAAATAACACAGAATCACAAAAGTGACGCCCCCCGGTATGGTCCCTTGCTCCCAAGCGTCACAAAAGTGACGCCCCGCGGTTAAGGAGTTAATGGACTGTTGAACATAGAGAATGAAAGTAATGCGAGTATAAGTTGCTGGGGAATCGCTGGGAGAATGAGGAATGTAAGAAGAGAGGAGGGAATCAGTAGGATGGAAGTTGTGAAAGCATTGAAGAAAATCACAATGGGGAAAGCCCCACGAATTGATGGCGTGTGTGGTGAAATGCTGAAGCATGGAGGAGAAATAGTAGTAGAATGGATGTGGAAGATGTGCAGATTGGCCTGGGAGAAAGGTGAAGTCCAGGAGGATTGGAAGTCAGGTATAATTATTCCCTTGTACAAAGGGAAAGGGGAAAGAGAAGTGTGTGGTAATCATAGGGGCATTTGTCTTCTTGGTGTAAATGGAAAAGCACATGTTAGGATACTTAATGACAGAGTTAGGAAAATAAAAGAGGAATTAGTTGGACAAGAACAGGGAGGCTTTAGAAAAGGAAGAGGTTGTGCAGATCAGATACTCACTCTTAGATCTTTAGTCGAAAAGTGTCTAGAGAAGGAAAAGAAGTTGTATGCGGCCTTCATGGATTTGGAGAAAGCATATGACAGGGTGGATAGACAAGGAATGTTGAAAGTATTAGGAATATATGGAGTAGATGGGAAGTTGTTTAATGCTGCGAAGATTATGTAGGCTATGAGGGTGCTAAGGCTGCAGTGCATGTGGAGAGTGAACTGAGCAAATTTTTCTATTTAAAGGTTGGATTGAAACAGGGATGTGTTATGTCTCCATGGCTGTTCAATCTGTATATGGATGGGGTTAGAGATACAAGGAAGGGCATTTGATATTGGAGTAGCTCTAATGAGAGAGGGCAGTGTTTGTAAACTCCCTGTACTGTTGTTTGCAGATGATACTGTGTTGTTAAAGGAAGACAAAGTGGAGCTGCAAGACTTGGTGAATGAGTCTGGTGGAATATGTAAGAAACGGAATCTAAAGGTGAATGTAGGGAAGAGTAAAGTTGTGGTCTTTGAGAGAAGTGAAGTAAATGAATGTACAATTAGGCTGGATGAGGAGGAAATGGAAAATGTGAGTGTATTTAACCCGCCGCATCCCGAAGACGTGAATTCACGTCCTCACATGATGTGCACTCATATCCCGGAGACGTGAATTAACGCGGCAACATTGCAAGGTCCCTAATTTGCACAATTTTCAATTTTCGCGAGTGATTTCGTGAGTGATTTTTGGCACGTATACATGGGACACCTTCCTCTATTCCTCTACAAGATGCCAAGCAGAGACAATGCCTTACACGGCATAGCCTCTCCCCCCCCCCTGCACGCCATTGTCTCAGCAATTCACCTGTTACCAGTGACCTGGCCAATAAAGACATTCAGGGCCAGAGTGATTCCCAATCGATGACAATGTGGAGGACAAAGTTTACATAGCATTAGAGGAAGAAACAGTCAGAAATGATGATCAGGTAATGTGGGAAAAAAGGTCATGAATGATGATGAGTTAGTGAGTGAAACAATGCTTATAATGCCTATATTACTGTTTGAAAACCAATATACTCTTGTCCTTTCTGTTGTTCGGAGCGGGATTTTCAGCTCTTTGTCCCCATGGCTTCATTTGCGCGTCCTTCTTACAAGTTGTATCAAGCTCTGCTGGCCCCTGTATAATGAGCTCAGTCTCTGCATCATTGCCACTTAGATCTGCTCCTCATTTTGTTCACATCTCTGTCCTCCCCTGTACAGTTATTATTGAGTGCTCAGGAAGTCTCCAACCATCTAGCAGCTGTGTAATTTGAGTATAAGTGTTGTTGCATTTTGTTCTTGTACTGTATAGCATAAGTTTCATTTGTAGGCCTAGTGAAGTTTTTGTAATTCATGTAGGGTTCTTATTGTCAACCATCATTAATAATATTTTGTATCTGTAATAATTTATCTTGCATTAACTGAGCATTACCCAGTGTATTTTCATTTTATCAGGGCTGACATAGGTAAATTTACTCTTGCTAATTTCGTGTTAATAGAGGCTATTGCAGTTAACCATATATTTAACCTGTTTTTGCCATTACATTATCCTTATGAGTCCTGAATGTTTTGGTGTTAGTTTGAGCATTAAATTTTAACTTGTAATTTTACCTAACTCTTTTGTTTTGAACCTGGAACTTTACGGGACAGTAGTGATTTTTAGTATTCTCACTTAAAGTGTACATTATCTTTCTCTGTTCCGTAACAATATATATATATATATAATTTTTTTTTATGTGAGGAAGAAGGAACCAAAGGCCATGAGCCCGCAGTAACAGTTCCCTCCAAGAGAAAAACAAAATACAATAGAGAGTCAAATTCAAGATTCGATAATTTAGACATGCCTGGACACACTGCGATTGAAAGACCGGATATTGCAGGAAGCAGGAAATACAAACAGAGGGAGACAGTTCCAGAGTTGACCTGTTGCATAAGTGAAGGACTGGGAGTAACGGTTTACTCTTGCATTAGAAAGTTGGACAGAAAAGGGATGAGAGTTTGCAGCTTGACGGGTGATACGCGCCCGTCGTAGAGGTGAAGGAATGGTTGCAGACAGTTCAGAGGAGCAGCGACCATTGACGTAGCAGTAGAAAAGAAATAAAGATGCAACAATGCAGCGATGAGACAGAGGTTGAAGGGAGCCAGTAAGAGGAGGAGAGTTTATGAGACAAAAAGCCTTTGACTCCACCCTATTGAGAAAAGCTGTATGTGGAGAACATCCCCACAGATGCAAGTTGTACTCTAAACAGGGGCAGATGAAACCTGTGTATAGAGTCAACAATTGTGCAGGGGTAAAAAAAGGAACGGAGTTGGCTTAGCACACATAATCTCTTGGAAGCAGATTTTACAAGAGATGTAATATGATCTTTCCAAGATAAGTCCCGAGTGAATGAAACTCCAAGCATGTTCAAGGATGATGCAGGATTAAGCTGAATATTATTAAACATTAATGGGTACACCTGTGGAAGATTTTGTCGGGTTGATATGTGTAACAACTGTGTCTTTGATGCATTAAAAACAACAAGATTATTATTTACCTCAGTCAGAGATATGAGCCAAGGCAGACATTAGGTGTGGCATAGCCTCATCCCTTGTTTGTTGAAGTAACTGCTGAGATGGATGTTACAGAAACCGAATGGAAAGATGAAGGCTGGAATCATCAGCGTTCGAGTGGATAGGGTTAGATGTACAGCTTAGAAGGTCATTGATGAAAAAAAGGAAGAGAGTTGGTGATAGGACAGAGCTCTGAGGAACACAACTGTTGATAGATCTAGGAGAAGAATGATGGCCGTCTACAACAGCGGGTATAGAACGACCAGAAAGGAAGCTACAGGTGAAGGCACAGATAGAAGGATAGAAACCGTAGGAGAGCAGTTTAGAAAAATAAAAATTTGTGCCAGACTCCATCGAAAGCCTTTGAGATGTCAAGTACAATGGCAAAGATTTCGCCAAAGTCCCGAAAGGAGGATAACCAGGAGTCTGAAAGGTAGGTGAGAAGATCGCCAGTGGAGCGTCCCTGACGGAACCCATACTGAAGATCAGAAAGAAGGTTGTGATAGGAAAGATGCTTTAAAAATTTTCTCTTAAGAATTGACTCGAGAACACAGCATGTTAAAGCAATTGGACGATTGTTACAGGACTGGGAATGGTCACCCTTGTTTGGGACTGACTGAATGAGAGAAAACTTCCAGCAAGAAGGAAAGGTACAAGTAGATAGACAAAGATGAAGAGTTTACCTAGACAGGGTGTAAGCACAGAAGCACAGTTCTTGAGAACAACAGGAGGGACTCCATCAGGCCCTTATGCCTTGTTAGTATTGAGACCTGTGATGACAGAGAATACTTCAGTTGAAGAAATTTTAATGTCAGCCCTGAGGAAGTCAGAGGGGGCAAGTGAAGGAGGAACAGCACTGGAATCGTCTAAGGTGGAATTGGAGGAGAAAGTCTGAGCGAAGAGATCCGCTTTATCAGTAGAAGAGATAGCTACAGAACCATCAGAGTAGAAAAAGGGAGGGAAGTATGATGAGGTAAAGTTGTTAGAAAGGTTTCTGGCAAGGTGCCAGAAGGAGCGGAAGGAAGTCGAGTCTGAAAGTTGAGAGCATTTAGTACGAATGAAATTATTTTTAGCAGAGCAAAGAACAGACTTAGTACGCTTCCTGGCAGAAACATAAGCAAGATGTGATTCAGGGGTGGATTGGCTTTGGTACCTTTTATAGGCCCTCTCCTTGTTGTAGAAAGCATTCGAACAAGTGTGATTAAATCAAGGCTTTCTTGCATTAGTCAGAGGATATGAGAAAGGAATGTATGCTACCATGCCCGAGAGAATAACATCCGTAATGCACAAAGCACACTCAGATGGCTCCCGGCCATGGAAGCAATAATCATTCCATGGAAAATTAAGGAAGTACTGCCTGAGGGCCTCCCAATCTGCAGCTCGAAAGTGCCACAGACGACGTTTCTTTGGAGGGTCCACAGGCCATACTGGAGTGATAGGACAGGTTAAGGTGATAAATTTGTGATTGGAGGAGCCCAACAGAGAGAAAAGACTAACGGTGTAAGTAGACAGATTAGTTGTAAGGAAGAGGTCAAGTATGTTGGAGCTCTCTCCAAGGCAGTCAGGGTAGGGTGCTGTACAAGCTGCTCTAGGTCATTAAGGATAGAAAAGATGTAGGCTTGATCACCAGGTGGATCAGGGAAAGGAGAGGAGAGCCAAAGGTGGTGGTGAACATTGAAATCTCCTAAAATGAAGATTTCAGAGAAAGGAGGAATAGATAAAATGTGTTCCATCGTAGAAGTAATATAGTATAAGAATTTTTAATAGTCAGTAGAAATAGGGGATAAGTAAACAGCACAGATATACTTAGTCAGAGAATGACAGGATAGCCGAAGCCAGAGTGTAGAGAATTCAGAAGAATCATGTTCAGGAACACGAGCGCAAGATAAGTCGTTGCGTATATATACAGAACAGACACGTTTGGCTTTGAAATGAGTATAGAGAACATAGGAGGGTACAGAAAAGGGTTTGCTGTCAGTTCCCTCAGACACCTGAGTCTCAGTTAGAAAGAGAAAGTGAGGTTTAGAGGAGGTGGTGCTCAACAGAGCGATAGTTAGAGGAAAATCCACGAATGTTGCAGAAATGAAGGAGTGAGTCAGACAGTGGTTCCAGGCAGCTCAAGTCGTCACCGGGAGAGGGGCGGAAGGTGGGGGCATTTATGGTCCCCCCCCCGGGGACTCAGAGGCTGGGTGTTCAGACACCAACATTTATTTTTGATTTTTGGAAAAGTGTAGTGTGTACTGTGCATGTAGTTTGGTGTAGATAGTTAGAGAAACTTGTATTGGAGTGCATCCTGGCCTACTCTCTGTGTTACTGAAACACTGGAAACGTTCAGCAAAGGGGGGTGGTCAGGAACTTGTCCTGAGGACTGATGAAATGGGAGCTCCAGCTCTCCCTCTCATCAGCTTTCCATCCAGCTCGGGAGTACTGCCCTGCTCGACTGGTGCTATAGTCTACTCCTCACATTGTGTGTTTGTGTGTTTGTTTGTAAAGGTTCCCCAGTTTGAGGTGTTCTTTGTTAGTGTGGTAAATACGTGCCTCTGACGTACGGTATTATAATTGTCGTTGTTAGAGACAGCAAATAACCACAGAATGATGAGTTGATGGTACTGATCCATGGAACTTACTCTGCTCTTGCTGGTTGATGGTCCCTCAAATAGACCATAAAGTAAAATGCTACTGCGTTTGTCGTCATACACAGTTGTATTGTAATATATTTGGACATATTTTCATGTAAAGTGCAATATTTATTGGTTAAATGTAATGTCCGGAAATTAGTGTTTTATGGATTGAAATTTACGCATTAGTAACAAATAGTATGAAATGTTTCGATAAAAAGAGTATGAAGTTCAATTCTCTTATGAAAATAGAAACTGACAGCTTTTGCTGCAAAATTAATCCAGAGCCCTGAAGTTACCTGTATGTTGTTGATTTAAAGAAAAAGTAATTCGTACTTTCAGTTATTAATGTAAATATGATTAACCCCTACACTGCGGGGATGTTTTTGTGCTCCTTGTGCTTCCCACGAGGATATTCGCTCTCCAACTGACTTATTAAAAATATTTGCCAAAAATTAGCTATTAGCCCTAGAATATTGAAATTCTATATACATATGGCATATACCTTCAGCTTTCCCCTGGGATGTATGTTGAGCCTTCGTCGACAACCGTAGGACTTGTGGAGACTTCTGAATTTGGGTAACAAAGTCTCCACTTTACACTTCCCGACACTCCGTAATATGATTACCACAGCCTGATACTGTCACTAGAAACACTATTCTATCATTTTCAAGTAGTTTGGAATCCATATTCCAGAAAAAAAACACTATGAAAGCAATGTAAATTACGAGCGCGTATGAGCTTCCCATGCGTGCTCGTTCCCCGCTGGTATTCTGTCATTTGATATTCATAAACACACTCACACTTTGTATTCCTATTACTTTATTACACTTATATATATCTACAGTATTTATCTACAAGTTTCCTTCAGTAACATAGTTTATTTTCACTCCAGGCATTCACTTTCTCGTTCTCTAAATTATGTTTGTAGAGAACCAAGGTCTCACTTTCAGTATCATTACTTCAAGTATTTGTACTCACATTCTTATATTACTAAGTATTTACATATCTATTTACATTTTGTATTGAATTTTCAATATTTACACTTCTATTTTACTTACACTATGTTATGCACTGTCACTTGAGGTAATTAAATAACCATATTACATCCATTGCTTTCACATGCTATTTACACATTATTTACATTGCACTCTTTTAGAACTACTTCAGGCTGTGGTACTCAAAGAAGCAGGTTACGCAGAGGGGAACCTGGCACTCAGCGCACTGCCAAGAGGTGCGTTTGTGCTCATGTGGGCGTCTGGTGGTATGTGCATACACTTGGCACCTGTGGATCGCAGCCTTCCTCTTCACTGTGGCAGGCATTTGCACCAGTCTGTGCCGATCCATGTACGCCTTCTGCTCAAGTCTGTCAGGAAGTCTAACAGAATGGCGCCTTGGAGCTGTTGCTGTCACCCTACTATACCTCTGAAGCAGCTGCTGAACACAAATCCTGGTGAACAACCTCTGGGAGAAGGACTTGGGTGGCTTTACCTTCATCTTGTACAGGATGAAGGTGTTCAGCATCGTCATGTCAATGAGATGCAGAAAAACTTTCCTGTACCACCTACAGTAGTATTCTTCCTGAGGCAGTCGATCTCTCCAATCATCATGTCGGACCTGTCCACCAGCTGCATGTTGATATTATAGTCAATGACAGCATCAGGTTTCCTCAAAGGTTCGCCTGTCCTACGGTCGACCTTCCCACTGTCTTTCAGTTCCCCCTTGTGTACGGTGGTGAGCATGTGCACGACCCTCTTGTCATGCCACCGTATTGCCAGCATCTTCTCAGACTTGCATAGGGTCACGTCTCCTCGCTGTGAGTTTCCTGCCTCGGGAATTTGGCACGATTGCTCTTCACAGTGCCGCAGGAGCCGATGCCGTGCTCTGAAAGGTATTTAGCAAGTTTCGGTGCTGTATAGTAGTTGTCAGCATACAGGACATGATTCTCACCAAAATACCTTTCAAGCAGCACTTTCACTACAGAGCCTGAGAAGCCAAGGGGGTGTGTTTTGTCCAGATCAACAGTGCTGGCTGAATAGATGACGAAGTCAAGGATGTACCCCGTCTTACAGTGGCACAGTACAAAGAACTTGATTCCAAAGCGATGACGATTGCTTGGAATGCACTGTACGAACCTCAGACGCCCTCTGAACAAAACCAAGGATTCGTCTATGACAACCTTCTGAAATGGGTGGAAGAATGACATAAATTTATCCTTCATTCTGCTCAGAATCTCCCGGATCTTCCAGAGTGGATCAGTCCGGGAAGGTACATCGTTGTTGGTGAAGTGCAGGTTTCCCATGATGTTATGGAAGCGATTCCAGGCCATGTACTTTTTGAAGGTGGGTGAGGGTAGTAAGGGGTCCATGGACCAGTAATCTTCCAACTCATGCTTCTTTGAATGTGGTATGAGAAGCATCAGGGCGAAAAACACATACAGCTCCTGCACTCCAAACACATTCCACTGTTGCATTTTCGCTGCACCCTCACCACTTGCAGCACGTTGTGACTCGTAAATGTTGGTCTCATCACATATGTGCTGCATGACTTCATCATCGAGGAAGGCCAAAAGGAAGTCCACATACTCAGCATCCTCGTCAAGAGTGAAGGCAGGCTATATCCCTGAGAAACTATCGTCAAACTGGAGTTGTTCAGGGACGAAATTGGAACCTTCCATCCACACGAAGGCGTCCAGAGTTCCCTCTCGTGGCGGTGTAGGGAGGGTTAGGGTGGAGGGTGGCTGTGAGGCAGGGTGGGCTGTTTCAAGGTCACTCTGACTGACCATAGGTTGCCGTGCAGGACTAGCAGCCCTTACTCTAGTTGCTACTCTTACTTTTACAAGTCAGGATTTACCTCGTCCCCTACGGCCTGCCTTCACTGTAGGTGCTGGTGGAGACTCTGATGATGAAGACTCAGGAGAAATTGTCACTGAAGAGGAGGAAGAAATTAGTGAAGTGGGGCTGGGAGAGCTGGGAGGTGATTCATCTTGGGACTCATGGCGGGCTGGGTCACGCGGGGCCATTGTTCCAGGGGTAACCCACCTCCTCTTCACTCCCTTCCCAAATTCCTTCCCTTGCTGCACTAAGGGCTCCTTTCCCTTTGAGGCAGGACGAACTTTGGACACTGAAGAACTCGTACTTGCAGTTTCTGTCATGATTTCCTACCCAGGGTCATCACACGATTCACCCGAAGGATCAGAGTCACTATCCATCATTATCATAGATAATTCTGCCAGTTCACGTTCCACTGCTGAGTCACTTAGTCCTTTACTGCTTCCCACACGAGTTATGGGCAGCCAAGGGTTGACAATGTCAGTAGGGTGACAGCTGCTAATTTATATGTTAAGAAATGATTGGTAGGAAAACAAGACAATACATAATCAACTAGGCAGTTCTAGGTGAATATAAATATCACTTAGGCTTCTCCCTTCCTTTCTTATGTATATTATTATTACGAGAATAGATTATTGGCATATTTCAAGGGGAAATTATTAGGAAAAATTAGCGAACGAGTGCACATGGGGTGTTGCCAGGTGATAATTAGCCAATTCCAGGTGTATGACACTATCAGTTACCTTATTTTTTTTTTTGTATATATTATTTTGTATAAGAATAGGGCATAGGGCTTATTTCAATGGATGAAATCAATGGAAAATTCCGGGGAAGATTTGCTTAGCACAGTGCAGCTGGGCAGGTGAGAGGAGAGGGTAATGGAGGGGAGGTAGCGAGGGGAGTCAAGAACGGGGATAAATGGCTAAATTGTCAACAGTGGGTGGGAGTACAGATGACATTAGCAGCAATGACTATTATTGGACACTGGCAAGACTGATAGATGATACAAGCCAGCACGTGAAAGCCTGGGAGAATTCAAAATAATACAGAATCACAAAAGTGATGCCCCGCGGTATGATCCATTGTGCCCGAGCATCACGAAAGTGATGCCCCACATTTAAGGGGTTAAGATAGTATTTGGTAACTTCGAACACAGACGGAGGAAGCCCACCAGTCTCTTGGTCAATTTTTGAGACAGGGTTCAATGAGCTAAGATCTTTGGTCAAAGTCTCCCTATACTACCACATGTCCCACAAAACGGTTCTCCAGCCTCATTGTCGTCTGATTCCTGTTGCCAGGTGATAATTAGCCAATTCCAGGTGTATGACACTATCCCTAATTTAGAGAAAATTTATTTTGCCTTTGCTGGCCAATGAACTAGACTGCTTAGTAGGAATTGTGGAGTGGTAAAGAGAGGTGAGTTAGCCTTAATTCCGGTCATAATACAACCCCTTTAAAAACATTAGAATATGTATGTTTGGAGGCAGGAGGAGGCAACGCAGATCACGAAGGTGTGAGAAAGCGAGGTATGGTGGATGAAGAGGCAAGGGAACTGACAACAGTTCTAGCAGGTTGACGGAATTTTGTATGGACGAGTGCATAGCAACTCCCCCCCTCCTCCCCTATTTTTTTTTTTCTCGTTTCAAGGTCATTGGATTTACTTTACCTGAGTGATGAATTAAAGCGCATATGTGTGGGTGGTTATGCCTGCGAGGTGGAGTCAGAATTCGAGGGCTTAACTGTTAAGTAAATGAGGCCCATATTCTCGGAGGGTAAGAAGGCTCCCTAGCATCTCTTCCTTAATGATTTATTTTCCAACTTACCCATTATTAACATCTTTTTTGCTTCTTATATGTTTTTAATGTCGACATTGATTGCAAGAATAAGATACAAGATTACAGAAACGAAACAGAATCAGAAATAAACAGGTAATTCAGAGATGTTAGTAAGCTTCCTAACCACACGAGAATACCTCCCTGAGAGTGTGGTCATTTCACTGGGCATACTGTTGGTTAGTTCTCCTTCAGTCGTGGTTTTCTTGAGTCTTGCTCTGTGGAGCCAACCTCGCCTCACATCTAGAGAGAAAAAAAAGATCGAATGATGATGTTGATGATGAAGATGTTGATTACAATACGGTATATACAACTGGCGGGGACACCCATCATCCACCCACTTAGTGCAATGGCTTTGGCAAGCCAAATTATTTCCTGTAAACCAGGAAATCATTTGCAACGCTGGGTTGTAACCTTATAACCAACCAACATGTGTTCCCTACTTGACAGCAAGTGGGTTGGTGGAGAGTTAGTGCCCCTCCCCGGAAAACAACTGATTAAAAATATGAAAAATAAGCCTCGGACCAGGACTGACCAAAAGATGACGACTAAGGACCGTACAAAGGACATGATACAAATGGCGACCTGGAATGTAAGGGGTGCGTATGATGAGGTGAAAAACTGTGCAAGCAGTGTGAGAGAAGAGTTCTGGACAAACGTGGAAGTGTGCATGGAAAAGTTTGAAATGAATGAGAGAGTGTTTTTTACTGGTGATATGAATGGTAAAGTAGGGAATGTGAAGGTGGATGGAGTAGTTGGTGAATGGGATTTGCCTGTTGAGATAGATGAAAATGGCAGTGCTTTAGTGGACACTTGTGCTGGGAGGGGGTTGGTAATAGCCATTACCCTCTTCATGCACAACATGATCCACAGGTATACATGGCAAGTGATGAGAGGAGTGGATGGTGAACTGAATGAAAAGAAGGCAGTGATTGATTATGTGTGAATGGATGACAGGATGCGAAGATATGTAATAGATGCAAGAGCATACAGAGGCTGGGGGAGTGGACTTTCTGACCACCACCATTTAGGTCCAAGTAAAATGGAGAAATAAATGAAGGGAAGGATAGGAGGAAGGAGTAGACATAAGGAGATTGGAACGGTTACAAGAGGATGAGAAAAGGCAGAATATAAGAGAGAAGCAGAGGAACGATTGGGTAAGTATGAATTAGAGCAGGTGGACGACGTGGAAGATGTGTGCAAGATATTCACAGAGGAAATATGTGCAGGACGTGAGGTGTTGTGTGGGGTGAAGAGAAGACGAATGGGGTACAAGGAACAGCATGGTGGAATGAAGATGTGAGACAGGCTGTGGCACAAAAGAGGAAAGCATATAACGAATGGATGAGAAATAGGGGCGTGGAAGAAGTTGAGAGACGGAAGAGAGAGTTATATGTAAAAAGATGAGAAAGGTGAAAAGATTAGTAAGAGAGAGTAAAAAGAAAATGGATAAGGAATTTGGAAGAATTTTGAGTGTAAAGTGGAGGGAATGTAAGAAAATGTTCTGGAAAGAGGTAAAGAGACTTAGACAGGGTGGCAAGTTAGTAGGGGAGTGATAGATAAAAATGGTACATTACTATAGTGGAGAAGGGAGAAAAGGTGAAAAGATGGAGAGAACACTTTAATGAACTGTTGAACATAGAGAATCAAAGTAATGCGTGTATAAGTGGCTGGGGAATGGCTGGGAGAAGGAGAGATGTAAGAAGACGGGAAGAAATCAGTAGGATGGAAGTTGTGGAAGCATTGAAGAAAGTTAAAATGGGGAAAGCCCCAGGAATTGATGGAGTGTGTGGTGAAATGCTGAAGCATGGAGTAGAGATAATAGTAGAAAGGATGTGGAAGATGTGCAGATTGGCCTGGGAGGAAGGTAAAGTCCCGGAGGATTGGAAGTCAGGTATAATTATTCCCTTGTACAAAGGGAAAGGGGAAAAAGAAGTGTGTGGTAATCATACTGGCATTTGTCTTCTTAGTGAAATAGGAAAAGTTTACAGTAGGATATTTATTTACAGAGTTACGGAAATAACGGAGCAATTACTTGGACAAGAACAGGGAGGCTTTAGGAAGGGAAAAGATTGTGTAGATCAGATATTCATTCTTAGATCTTTCGTGGAAAAGTGTCTAGAGAAGGAAAAGAAGTTGTATGTGGCCTTCATGGATTTGGAGAAAGCATAAGACAGGGTGGATGGACAAGGATTTTGGAAAGTATTAAAAATATATGGAGTAGATGGGAAGTTGTTGAATGCTGTGAAGATTATGTATGAGGGTGCTTAGGCTGCAGTGCGTGTGGTTAGTGAACTTAGTGAGTTTCTCTGTTTGAAGGTTGGGTTGAAACAGGGATGTGTCATGTCTCCATAGTTGTTCAATCTGTATATGGATGAGGTTATAAAAGAGATACAAGGTAGGGTAGTGGATGTTGGAGTGGCCCAAATGAGAGAGGGCAGTGTTTGAAAACGCCCTGTTCTGTTGTATGCAGATGATACTGTGTTGTTAAGTGAAGATGAAGGGGAACTGCAAGGCTTGGTGAATGATTTTGGGAATGTATGAAAGAAACGGAATCTAAAGGTGAATGTAGAGAAGAGTAAAGTGATGGTCTTCGAGAGAGGTAAAGCCAGTGAGTGTACAGTAAGACTGGATGATGAGGAAATGGAAACTGTGCGTATGTTTAAGTACTTGGGTAGTGTGATGAGTAAGGATGGAAGTTTGGAGGGTGAAGTGCTTGAAAGGGTACAGCAAGGAAGAAAGGTTGCTGATTCCTTGAAGGCAGTGATAAGAAACAGGGAAGTGAGCATGGAAGTGAAAAAGTTATTACATGATATTATTGTGATACCAACTCTTAGGTATGGAAGTGAGGATTAAGGCGTCTGGACGTTGTTGGAGGGACACAAGTCAAGAGTGAGAGCAGTGGAAATGAGTTATTTGAGAGGGCCCATTGCAGTCACATGGAGAGACAGACAAAAAAGGATGTGAAGGAGCGTTGTGGTGTGGATGTGGATGTGATAGGAAACATTAGGAGATATACACTGAGGTGGTTTGGCCATGTGGAGAGGATGGAGAGTGAGAGACTGACGAGGAGAGTGTATGTGAGTGAGGTGGAGGGGGAGAGAGGGAAGGGAAGGCCAAGAATGAGATGGAGGGATGGAGTGGAGAGGTATATGAGAGATGGGGATGTGAATTGGGAGCAGGGCAGTGAAATAGCGAGGGACAGGGTGACCTGGAGGCGATTTGTTTGTGGCCACCCCGTATAAGGGATTAAGGCGTCTGGCAATAGATAGACAGATATTAAAGGTACCTTACTGAATATCTGAGAAGTTAATTGTCAGCTAAGTCTTGACGGTAGGAAAATATACTTTTTCATCCAATCATCATTAAAAAGAGGTACAATTAGCTGTAGGTTATAATGCACATGTTAAACAGCACGACATCTGCGGCAATATATATACCTCTTTAACTCTAACTTGGCTAAAACTGCCATCTCTCCATCTTCAATCCTGAGTTGTGACATTTGATTAGATTTTAATGCTAGTCATGAAGAAGTGATAAAGAAAGAATGAAGAGCCGTAGTATTCTGTTCTTCCGTCACTGAGCTATGTGAAAGAAGCTGCAAAGGGACGAAAATAGAGACCAAGTTAAGGTGAAAAAGGTAACGACTGTATATACAATTCTCTTCATACAGTGACCATCAGCTGAACCCAAGGGTAATCCAGAGTCTTACATGAAGGCAGAAAAATGGTGTGTCGGTTCTTCTTGCTGCTTGTGTTGGAGTCTACAATCCTCACTGCTGCCGATGGATCAATATTTCCTCAAGGTAAAAGTACAGCCACATATCAGGTTACTTCGTATTCCACATATCACGTGTGTATCATGTGTGTATGTATACCACAGTACATATGGGCAGATGGGTTCCTAGTGACATTTAACCAGAATTTCGATGTCTTAAGTAATGTATGAATGATTTTATTGCTCATTTCACCGTGCATGCAATGTGATACCTCTCCAATTCTTTATTTGTCTTTGTTTCTGGCGCTCTAATCACCCCGTCTTCTAGGTGTGAATTGTGTTTGGGATCATAATGAAGTGGTTGCAGATACGAACTGATTCTTGTTTAATCATTAAATCAACCTGCCGTATAAGTTTTAAGGGTACCTTATTTGGGTCTTAAGATGAAAGCTTGTGTCTAATATTCTTTAAGATTTTAGCTTTTTTCACATTCCTCATAGTAAAAATGGCTGCATTAATTAAACTCCTATGATACCACCAAATTAAAAACACAAAATAGTGAGTCATCCGCCTACAAACATCTCATCTTCATAAGGTCCATTGACAATATCCACAGCGTCTCTGAGGCTGGTCTTCTCATCAGTAATGGAGGCTCCCTAGCACCCCTTCCTTGACGATTCACTTTCCAAAGTACCCATTAACATTCTATTTTTGCTTCTTATATCATTTTGATATGACATAGACTACACGAATAACACTCAGGTTTATAGTAATAGAGCAGAGTCGGAATAAAAAGGTAAGGATCAGGTGTTAGTAATTTTCCTAACCGCATGAATATACCGCCTTGAGCAATTGCGGGTCATAAGTGTTCTTTTAAAAATTGTCCTTTTCTTAGACTGAACGCTAATTATAATACTGAAATAAAATATTCAACAGCCCTTCTACTTATATATCTTCTAAGCAAATAATCCTCTTTGATATTGAGTTATGTGTTGCTATCCTTGGTTTTATTTCTGCGTGTCGGTCTGTGCTGTTTTTTTTACTCACTACACAACTGAGAGATAAAGCTAGTATGAAAAAATATATATATATATATATATATATATATATATATATATATATATATATATATTTATATATATATATATATATATATATATATATCAAAGCGTGAGAGGTGGCCTGTAATCCTAATGAACCCAAGTTCCAATCCCGGCTGGGGGATTGAACCGTATGAGGATTTAAATTTCATTAACTCATCATGTCCCGAGGTTTTCCGCACCTCCGACATCCCCCAGTCCCGAGGTATTTTCAGAAAATTTTTTTTTTGGCTAAAACCTCCGCTTTTGGTGAGAAACATCGAAAATTCATAGAGAAATCGCTCACCTGAGGTTTAAAATACTCAGTCCAGGTAGGAGTTCCTCCTTACCTGTCTGGGTTTTCTAACATGCTGGCACCAAAGAAAACGAGTTCTATGGGAGGGTAACTATTTTATCCACTCATAAACGGTATTTATTTATTTACTTGGTACGAATTTATATGTAGTATGAGAGTATATTGGTTTTCAAGCAGTAATATAGGCATTATAAGCATTGTTTCACTCACTAACTAATCACCATTCATGACCTTTTTTTTCCCACATTACCTGATCATGATTTCTGACTCTTTCTTCCTCTAATGCTATGTAAACCTTTACCTCCACATTGTCATCGATTGGGGAATCACTCTGGCCCTGAATGTCTTTATTGGCCAGGTCACTGGTAACAGGTGAATTGCCGAAACAATGGCGTGAGGGGGGGAGGGGGGAGGTTATGCGGTGTAAGGCATTGTCCCTGCTTGGCATCTTGTAGAGGAATAGAGGAAGGTGTCCCATGTATACATACGAAAAATCATGCACGAAAATTGAAAATTGTGCAAATTAGGGACCTTGCAATTGCATGACATACCGGTACGTCACCGGGACTGGCAAATGCAAATCGTTGCAATGTACCCATACGTCGATGGGACGGGGTGGGTTAAAGCAGACTTTACTGATCTACCGGACGACCCGCCGACATGTTGTAAAACTATACCCACCATAGTAGAAGGATGAACTATTGGGCCTTGAGAACGTGCTGTGAAGTCTGTGCCCAGAGTACGAAAATAAAGAAAAAAAACATAAGCCCTATCATGTAGAGGTGTACGATATGTAGGAGGACTTCTGGAGGACTATTGGGCCTTGGAAGCAGGCTGTGAAGCCTACTGTATGTCCAGAGTTGAGCACATAAAAAAAAAAAATCTACCTAATCTACTGGGTTATATAGTATTGTTTTCCATATTTTCTCCTTAAAAATATTAGAACAGTATCAGCACAATACTTTTTATCGGTCATATCACAAAGCTCCTTATAATTATTTCGAGCAACAGTTCATCCTCACTGATAAGACACTAGTGATACTGATTGTGGGGAGAGACACTGGAAATACTGATAACGCTGATGAAACTGATAATTTTGAATGTAGGGGGAAACACTGATAATATTGAATGTATGGAGAGATCCTGGTAATACTGTGTGTAGGAAAAGACACTGATAATACTGTGTAGGGAGAGACACTGATAATAATGTGTGGAGGGAGAGACAATGATAATAAATGTAGGGAGAGACACTGATAATAAATGTAGGGAGAGACACTGATAATACTGTGTAGGGAGAGACACTGATAATAGTGTGTGTAGGGAGAGACACTGATAATAGTGTGTGTAGGGAGAGAAACTGATAATACTGTGTGTAGGGAGAGACACTGATAATAATTTGTGTAGGGAGAGACACTGATAATAGTGTGTGTAGGGAGAGACAATGATAATAAATGTAGGGAGAGACACTGAAAATACCGATAATACTGAATGTACCAAGAGAATCACAAGCTTCCCTCCCTCTGCCAGCAGCCACATGAATGACCAAGGCCCGGATTCTCGCTGGATAAGCACCTATTCCTTGGCGAGTTACTTTTGGATACGGCTGGTAAATATCCTTTTGCACGTTCTTTATGCAGAGTATAGCGATATTAGAATGATTTAGGTAACAGAGAAGGACAGTAAGGTCTAATAAGTAAAATAAGTTACTTAGGACAAAATGTTAGGGGATTCCCTCAACTAAGGAGAATAGGGACCCAAGAGCTATGCGGTATGCCCCGTCAGAAGCACAGAAGAAACGGCTGGACTTAGAACCATGCGGTACCTTCAAAATATTGCACTTTCCAGAAGAAATTCAACAGAATGGTCTTGACATGCACCGTTAAATAATAATGAAGTTTCGGTTGATGTGAGCAGTGGCCTTTAAAACCATGAAACGTATCTTTACGCAACGATGATGATCCACACGAGACTGAGATGTGACATTTTTATTCAGCTTACGAAGAATCCATAGAAGCAAAAGAAGTTAATCATTTTTCTGCTTATCGTTTTCATGTCCCGTTTTCTCGTCAGTTAAGGAAGCTCCTAACCTCTTTTCCTAAGTGATTTATTTTGCTTATTACACCTTCCTGTCCTTCTTCGTGTTGCATAAATCATTCCAGAATCGCCATATTCTGCATAAATAACGTACAAAAGGACCTTAACCCCTTAACCGCGGGGCGTCACTTTCGTGACACTTGGCCACAATGGATCATACTGCAGGACGTCACTTTCGTGCTTCTGTGTTATTTTGAATTATCCCGGGCTCTCAAGTGGTGGCTCGTATCATCTATCAGTACTGCCAATGTCCAACACTAGTCAGCACTCCAAATCACATCTGTACTCCCATCCATTCTTGACATTTTAGCGATTTTACCCCCTTCGTGACTCCCCTCCCTACCTACCCTCCATTACCCTGTCCTCTCACCTCTGACGCCGCGCTGCGCTACGCAAATTTCCCCCGGATTTTTCCACAGATTTCATCCATTGAAATAAGCCTTATGCCCTATACTTATACAAAATAATATATACCAAAAAAAAATCAGGTAAGTGATAGTGTTATACACCAGGAATTGGCTAATTATCACCTGACAACACCTCACGTGCATTCATTCGCCACATTACCACGGTAATTTTCCCTTTGAATTATGCCTTGTAATCGATGTCTGTAATAAAAATATATATCAGAAAGGAAGGAAGAAGCCTAAGTGACATTTACATTCACCTGGAACTACCTATTTCTTTATGTATTGCCGAGATTTTCTACTTATAAAAAATTAGCATGTAAATTAGCAGCAGTCAGCCTAAGTGTCATTGTCAGCCCTTCCCTTCTCAGATAAGCTGCGGCATTTAGTTCCTTGTTCTCCGCTGTAGTGAAACCATGTTGTACTCGTGCCCCGCCATTTCTGCCGCTTCTGCACCCATTGCAAAGGGCTTCGTGACCTTTACCCCTAAGAAAAGTAGTGAGGGAAGCAGGAAAGGCCTTAGTGACTCTGCAGTGGCACGTGAACTCGCAGAATTGTCCATGGTGATGATGGACAGTGATTTTGACGATTCAGGTGAATCGTGTGATGAGCCGGATGAGGTTATCGTGCCAGAAACTGCTACAACGAGTGCTTCAGTGTCGGAAGTAGTCTCTAGCTCCAAGGGAAAGGAGCCTTTAGTGCAGCAAGGCAAGGAATTTGGGAAGGGAGTGAAAAGGCGGCGTGTTAGCCCCAGAACAATGCCCCCACGTGACCCAGCCCACCATGAGTCACGAGTACATTCACCTCCCCTTTCCCCAAGCCCCACTTCACTCATTTCTTCATCATCGTCGGCTGAGTTATCTCCGGAGTCTTCGTTGTCGGAGTCACCACCAGCATCAATAGTGAAGGCAGGCCGTAGAGGAAGAAGTAAATCAAGGACAGTGAAAAGTAGTGTAGTTAGTAGGGTAAGGGCTGCTAGTGCTGTACGGCAACCCAGGGTCAGTGCGAGTGACCTTGAATGAGATAAATCTGCCTCACAGCCAACCTCCACCACCACCACCACCACCCGCCCTACACCGCCACAACAGGGAATCCTGGACGCCTTCACATGGATGGAAGGGTCAGATTTTGTGCTTGAAAATTTAGTATTTGATGAGAGCTTCTCAGGAGTTCAGCCTGCCTTCACGATTGACGAAAATACTGAGTGTGTGGACTACATTTTGGCCTTCCTAGATGACGAAGTCATGCAGCACATACGTGATGAGACCAACAGGTATGAATCACAACGTGCTGCAAGTGGTACAGGTGCAGCCGAGATACAACAGTGGTCCATACTGGGAGTGCAGGAGCTGTATGTGTTCTTTGCCCTCATGCTTCTCATGCCACACTCCAAGAAGCATGAGTTGGAAGAATACTGGTCCATGGACCCCTTACTACCCTCACCCACCTTCAATAAGTACATGGCCAGAGATCACTTCCGGAACATCATGGGAAACCTGCACTCTGCCGACAATGATGTACCTTCCCAAACCGACCCACTGTGGAAGATCCGGGAGATTCTGAGCAGAATGAAGGATAAGTTTATGTCATTCTTCCACCCCTTTCAGAAGGTTGTCATTGATGAATCCTTGGTTTTGTTCAGAGGACATCTTCGGTTTGTTCAGTACATTCCAAGCAAACGCCATCGCTTTGGAATTAAGTTCTTTGTACTGTGCGACTGTAAGACGGGGTACATCCTTGAATTTGTCATATATTCAGCCAGCACTGTCGATCTGGATAAAACACACCCCCTTCGCTTCTCAGGCTGTGTAGTGAAAGTGCTCCTAGAAAAGTATTTTGGTGGGAATCATGTGCTGTATACAGACAACTACTATACAGCACCGAAACTTGCCAAATACCTTTCTGAGCACGGCATTGGCTCCTGCGGCACTGTCAAAAGTAATCGTGCCCACTTCCCCAAATTCCCAGAGGCAGGAACCTCGCAGCGAGGAGACGTGCACCTACGCAAGTCTGAGAAGATGCTGGCAATACGGTGGCATGACAAGAGGGTCGTGCACATGCTCACCACCGTACATAAGGGGAAGATGACAGACAGTGGGAAGGTCGACCGTAGGACAGGCGAACCTGTGATGAAACCTGATGCTGTGTTGGACGACAATATCAACATGCGGCTGGTGGACAAGTCCGACATGATGATTGGTGAGATCGACTGCCTCAGGAAGAATACCAGGTGGTACAGGAAAGTTTTTCTGCATCTCATAGATATGACGATTCTGAACGCCTTCATCCTGTACAAGATGAAGGTCAAGCCACCCAAGTCCTTCTCCCTGAGGTTATTCGCCAGATCTTGTGTCCAGCAGCTGATGGAAAGATATGGTAGGGTGACAGCAGCAACTCCAAGGCGCCATCCAGTAACACTTCCCGACCGACTTGAGCAGAGGGCGTATATGGATCGGCACAGACTTGAGCTTATGCCTGCCTCAGGGAAAAGGAAGGCTGCAATTCGCAGGTGTCAGGTGTGTCCACATACCACCTGCCGCACACCTGAGCACAAATGCACCTCTTGGCAGTGCGCTGAGTGCCAGGTTCCCCTCTGTGTTACCTGCTTCTTCGATTACCACAGCCAGAAGCAGTTTTAACAGTGCAAGTGTGAAAGCAGAATAATGTGGAAATAATGTGTAAATAATGTGCAAATATTGTGTAAATAATGTGTAAATAGCAGGTGAAAGCGATGGATGTTCAGTACATATGATTGAACAGTGTATTATAGTTTTATCTTACTGAAAGTGACAGTGAATAACATAGTGTAAGTAAAATAGAAGGGTAAATATTGAAAATAGAATAGAAAATGTAAATAGTAATGTAAGTAATTAGTAATACAAGAATATGAGTACAAATAATTTATGTTATAACAGTGAAAGTGAATCCGTGGCTCTCTACGTATTTTACTGAATGAAAAATTGAATGACTTCAGTGACAATAAACTAATACGACTGAAGGAAACGTATGGAGTAAGACTCCAGATATATATAAGTGTGATATAGTAATAGAAATATAAAGTGTGAGGGGTTTTATGAATAATAAAAGACAGAGTACCAAGAGCGAACTAGCGCAAGTGCGACGATCAGACGCGCTCGTAATTTCCATTTCTTTCACGGTGGATTTTTTTTTGGAGTATGGATCCCAAACTACTTGAAAATCATAGAGTAGTGTTTATAGTGTTTATATCTGGCTGTGGTAATCATGGTTGTCGGGAAGTGTAAAGTAGAGACTTCGTTACCCAACTTCAGAGGTCTCCACAAGTCCTATGGTAACAGACGAAGGCTCAACAAACATTCCAGGAGAAAGCTGAAGGTATGTGCCATAAGCATATGTAATTTTAATATTCTAGGATTAATAAGTGATTTTTGGCAAATATTTTTTGAGAGTCTGTCGGAGCCCGAATAACCCCGCGGGACACGCAAAACATTGGTAAACATGCCCGCGGTGTAGGGGTTAACCAGCCATATACAAAAGCAATTGCTAAGGGCGCATCAACATGCGTTCTCGAACATGTGTTGACAACACAGCTGGCACCAAGTTTGGATATATGTATGCAGCAGTTTCTAGAGAAGGGAAAGAAATTGTATGCGACCTTCATGGATTTGGTGAAAGCATATGAGGGTGAATAGACAAGGACTGTGGAAAGTATTAAGAATATATGCAGTAGATGGGACGATGCTGAATGCCGTGAAGAGCATGTATGAAGGCGCTAAGGCTGCAGTGCGTGTGGATAGTGAACTGAGTAAATTTTTCTGTTTGAAGGTTGGGTTAAAACAGGATGTGTCATGTCTCCATGGTTGTTCAATCTATATACGGATGGGGTTATAAAAGAGATACAAGGTAGGGCCGTGGATGTTGAAGCGGCGCTAGTGAGAGAGGGCAGTGTTTGGAAACTCCCCGTACTGTTCTATGCAGATGATACTGTGCTGTTAAGTGAAGACGAAGGGGAGCTGCAAGGCTTGGTGAATGAGTTTGGAAAAGTATGAAAGAAACGGAATCTAAAGATGAATGTAGGGAAGAGTAAAGTTATGGTCTTCGAGAGAGGTGAAGTCAGTGAATGTACAGTGAGGCTGGATGATGAGGAAATGGAAACTGTGAGTGCTTTAAGTACTTGGGTAGTGTGATGAGTAAGGATGGAAGTTTAGAGTATGAAGTGCTTGAAAGGGTACAAGGAAAAAAGGTTACTGGTTCCTTGAAAGCAGTGACAAGAAACCGGGAAGTGAGCATGGAAGTGAAAAAGTTACTACATGACAGTATTGTGATACCAACTCTAACGTATGGAAGTGAAGCTTAGACCTTGCTGGTAGGACAGAAGTCAAGAGTGAGAGCAGTGGAATTGAGTTATTTGAAAGGAGCATTTGGAGTCACATAGAGAGACAGACTGACAAATGTGGAAGTGTAGGAGCGTTGTAGTGTGGATTTGGATGTGATAGGAAGCGTTAGGAGAAACACACTGAGGTGGTTTGGCCATGTGGAGAGGATGGAGAGTGAGAGACTGACGAAGAGAGTGTATGTGAGTGAGGTGGAGGGGGAGAGAGGGAAGGGGAGGCCAAAGATGAGATGAAGTATATCAGGGAGTGGGGTGTGAGATGGGAGCAGGGCAGTGAAATGGCGAGGGACAGGGTGACATGGAGGCGATTTGTTTGTGACCACCCCTTACGGGATTAAGGCGTCTGGCTATAAAGAGATAGATAGATATTATTTGGACAGATGTATGCAAACATGTTTTGGTACAGCTTTGAATTTACTGGCAACAGAGATGATGCAATAATTGTGTCCATACAAGACAGTTGAGACTTCATCACGATGTTGCCAACGTGATCCGGACGCTGCTGTTCCGAACTTGTTTACAGCTTGTTCGTTATTGTGTTTTTGACATTTTGTCAGCACTTGCTCCAGCACACGTGTGGACGTCCCCAAAGGAAGAGGTGCTATGGAGTTTCCTTCTCAGACACGAAACGGCCCCATGTCCTTACAGCCAGCCCTCCCAGCTATATATTTTAACTTAATGAAGGCCTCTTGTCCTGAAGGGGCTAACAGGATCACTCCAGGATAAGTGATGATGATGATAAGAATAATAATTTTGAAGATGCAGACGACACTGGCTCAGCGATGAAGATGGCGGAGATACTGAATGCCGTGTTGCAAGCTTCGTCACAGGACCTCTCTGTTACTATTATCACGGACAAAAATACGCT
This sequence comes from Coenobita brevimanus, assembly GCF_032717465.1. Taxonomy (NCBI): domain Eukaryota; kingdom Metazoa; phylum Arthropoda; class Malacostraca; order Decapoda; family Coenobitidae; genus Coenobita; species Coenobita brevimanus. The sequence goes on along the minus strand of NC_136983.1, from coordinate 35,684,195 downwards.
GGTAGGAATTTATTTCTAGATCTGTAATTTCTTTTCATGATTTGTGGGTTGGGTGGGTAGTAGACAAGCATCATGAAATCAATGAGCTATAGTAGATGTTATTCATTTTTGTAAGTTCATATCTGGCACATTCGAGAATGACCTGAGCAGTGATATTATGTAATGGTTAATGTTGAGTATAATGACTTACGTAATAAACAAGGCGGATCTAAGCTCTTCTAACCCTAATCCTGCAGTTTGCTGGTGTAGCTGACGTGACGGCGTGGTTGGGTGTGGGTGTGTTTGGTGTGGGTGTGGGCGGCCAGGACGATAACGTGACGCAGGTACACATGTCCCGGGTGGTCGGCCAGGCTCGCCAGGTAGGTCAGTGTCATATCACTGCTGAGGCGGGTATGTTACTGTTACATTACTGCTGAGGCGGGTAGGTCACTGTTACATTACTGCTGAGGCGGGTGGGTTACCGTTACATTACTGCTGAGGCGGGTAGGTCACTGTTACATTACTGCTGAGGCGGGTAGGTCACTGTTACATTACTGCTGAGGCGGGTAGGTCACTGTTACATTACTGCTGAGGCGGGTAGGTCACTGTTACATTACTGCTGAGGCGGGTAGGTCACTGTTACATTACTGCTGAGGCGGGTATGTTACTGTTACATTACTGCTGAGGGGGGTATGTTACTGTTACATTACTGCTGAGGCGGGTATGTTACTGTTACATTACTGCTGAGGCGGGTAGGTCACTGTTACATTACTGCTGAGGGGGGTAGGTCACTGTTACATTACTGCTGAGGGGGGTAGGTCACTGTTACATTACTGCTGAGGCGGGTATGTTACTGTTACATTACTGCTGAGGCGGGTATGTTACTGTTACATTACTGCTGAGGGGGGTAGGTCACTGTTACATTACTGCTGAGGCGGGTAGGTCACTGTTACATTACTGCTGAGGCGGGTAGGTTACTGTTACATTACTGCTGAGGCGGGTAGGTTACTGTTACATTACTGCTGAGGCGGGTAGGTTACTGTTACATTACTGCTGAGGCGGGTATGTTACTGTTACATTACTGCTGAGGCGGGTGGGACACATAATGCTCTATAGTGTCTTTCTTCTATATATATATATATATATATATATATATATATATATATATATATATATATATATATATATATATATATATATATATATATATATATATAGTGTCTTTCTTCTATATATATATATATATATATATATATATATATATATATATATATATATATATATATATATATATATTTATATATATATATATATATATATATAGTGTCTTTCTTCTATATATATATATATATATATATATATATATATATATATATATATATATATATATATATATATATTAATTTGAGTGCTCTTAAAACTGTAGAAATGCACAGGAATTTCTTTGCTTTGTACAATGTCATTAATCCAATCCAAAGTTGTGGATGAAATTATTATGTGACTACAGCCGGTATTCTCGCCGGTTACGGAAGTTCCCTCGCATCTTTTCACGGCCGATTCATTTTGGTTATTAAACCGTGTTTTTCCCCTTCATTGTTATATAAATCCTTTCATTTTATCCAATGTGAGTTGCTGGGGATTTATGACACTGATTCTCAAAAATTATGGAGATAAAGCTGGATAGGCGACGGAACTTCTGATGACGAGTGTACTTTTTTGTCATTTTTAAGCAAATGAATGTATCTGCAGCATTACAGTATTTGGGGATACTGTTACTGTATTCGTTATTAAGAAAGAAGGTTGTGATAGGAAAGATGCTTTAAAAATTTTCTCTTAAGAATTGACTCGAGAACACAGCATGTTAAAGCAATTGGACGATTGTTACAGGACTGGGAATGGTCCCCCTTGTTTGGGACTGACTGAATGAGAGCAAACTTCCAGCAAGAAGGAAAGGTACAAGTTGATAGACAAAGATGAAGAGTTTACCTAGACAGGGTGTAAGCACAGAAGCACAGTTCTTGAGAACAACAGGAGGGACTCCATCAGGCCCTTATGCCTTGTTAGTATTGAGACCTGTGATGACAGAGAATACTTCAGTTGAAGAAATTTTAATGTCAGCCCTGAGGAAGTCAGAGGGGGCAAGTGAAGGAGGAACAGCACTGGAATCGTCTAAGGTGGAATTGGAGGAGAAAGTCTGAGCGAAGAGATCCGCTTTATCAGTAGAAGAGATAGCTACAGAACCATCAGAGTAGAAAAAGGGAGGGAAGTATGATGAGGTAAAGTTGTTAGAAAGGTTTCTGGCAAGGTGCCAGAAGGAGCGGAAGGAAGTCGAGTCTGAAAGTTGAGAGCATTTAGTACGAATGAAATTATTTTTAGCAGAGCAAAGAACAGACTTAGTACGCTTCCTGGCAGAAACATAAGCAAGATGTGATTCAGGGGTGGATTGGCTTTGGTACCTTTTATAGGCCCTCTCCTTGTTGTGGAAAGCATTAGAACAAGTGTGATTAAATCAAGGCTTTCTTGCATTAGTCAGAGGATATGAGAAAGGAATGTATGCTACCATGCCCGAGAGAATAACATCCGTAATGCGCAAAGCACACTCAGATGGCTCCCGGCCATGGAAGCAATAATCATTCCATGGAAAATTAAGGAAGTACTGCCTGATGGCCTCCCAATCCGCAGCTCGCAAGTGCCACAAACGACGTTTCTTTGGAGGGTCCACAGGCCATACTGGAGTGATAGGACAGGTTAAGGTGATAAATTTGTGATTGGAGGAGCCCAACAGAGAGAAAAGACTAACGGTGTAAGTAGACAGATTAGTTGTAAGGAAGAGGTCAAGTATGTTGGAGGTCTCTCCAAGGCAGTCAGGGTAGGGTGCTGTACAAGCTGCTCTAGGTCATAAAGGATAGAAAAGATGTAGGCTTGATCACCAGGTGGATCAGGGAAAGGAGAGGAGAGCCAAAGGTGGTGGTGAACACTGAAATCTCCTAAAATGAAGATTTCAGAGAAAGGAGAAATAGATAAAATGTGTTTAATCGTAGAAGTAATATAGTATAAGAATTTTTAATAGTCAGTAGAAATAGGGGATAAGTAAACAGCACAGATCCACTTAGTCAGAGAATGACAGGATAGCCGAAGCCAGAGTGTAGAGAATTCAGAAGAATCATGTTCAGGAACACGAGAGCAAGATAAGTCGTTGCGTATATATACAGAACAGCCACGTTTGGCTTTGAAATGAGTATAGAGAACATAGGAGGGTACAGAAAAGGGTTTGCTGTCAGTTCCCTCAGACACCTGAGTCTCAGTTAGAAAGAGAAAGTGAGGTTTAGAGGAGGTGGTGCTCAACAAAGCAATAGTTAGAGGAAAATCCACGAATGTTGCAGAAATGAAGGAGTGAGTCAGACAGTGGTTCCAGGCAGCTCAAGTCGTCACCGGGAGAGGGGCGGAAGGTGGGGGCATTTATGGTCCCCCCCCCGGGGACTCAGAGGCTGGGTGTTCAGACACCAACATTTATTTTTGATTTTTGGAAAAGTGTAGTGTGTACTGTGCATGTAGTTTGGTGTAGATAGTTAGAGAAACTTGTATTGGAGTGCATCCTGGCCTACTCTCTGTGTTACTGAAACACTGGAAACGTTCAGCAAAGGGGGGTGGTCAGGAACTTGTCCTGAGGACTGATGAAATGGGAGCTCCAGCTCTCCCTCTCATCAGCTTTCCATCCAGCTCGGGAGTACTGCCCTGCTCGACTGGTGCTATAGTCTACTCCTCACATTGTGTGTTTGTGTGTTTGTTTGTAAAGGTTCCCCAGTTTGAGGTGTTCTTTGTTAGTGTGGTAAATACGTGCCTCTGACGTACGGTATTATAATTGTCGTTGTTAGAGACAGCAAATAACCACAGAATGATGAGTTGATGGTACTGATCCATGGAACTTACTCTGCTCTTGCTGGTTGATGGTCCCTCAAATAGACCATAAAGTAAAATGCTACTGCGTTTGTCGTCATACACAGTTGTATTGTAATATATTTGGACATATTTTCATGTAAAGTGCAATATTTATTGGTTAAATGTAATGTCCGGAAATTAGTGTTTTATGGATTGAAATTTACGCATTAGTAACAAATAGTATGAAATGTTTCGATAAAAAGAGTATGAAGTTCAATTCTCTTATGAAAATAGAAACTGACAGCTTTTGCTGCAAAATTAATCCAGAGCCCTGAAGTTACCTGTATGTTGTTGATTTAAAGAAAAAGTAATTCGTACTTTCAGTTATTAATGTAAATATGATTAACCCCTACACTGCGGGGATGTTTTTGTGCTCCTTGTGCTTCCCACGAGGATATTCGCTCTCCAACTGACTTATTAAAAATATTTGCCAAAAATTAGCTATTAGCCCTAGAATATTGAAATTCTATATACATATGGCATATACCTTCAGCTTTCCCCTGGGATGTATGTTGAGCCTTCGTCGACAACCGTAGGACTTGTGGAGACTTCTGAATTTGGGTAACAAAGTCTCCACTTTACACTTCCCGACACTCCGTAATATGATTACCACAGCCTGATACTGTCACTAGAAACACTATTCTATCATTTTCAAGTAGTTTGGAATCCATATTCCAGAAAAAAAAAAAAAAACACTGTGAAAGCGATGTAAATTACGAGCGCGTATGAGCTTCCCATGCGTGCTCGTTCCCCGCTGGTATTCTGTCATTTGATATTCATAAACACACTCACACTTTGTATTCCTATTACTTTATTACACTTATATATATCTACAGTATTTATCTACAAGTTTCCTTCAGTAACATAGTTTATTTTCACTCCAGGCATTCACTTTCTCGTTCTCTAAATTATGTTTGTAGAGAACCAAGGTCTCACTTTCAGTATCATTACTTCAAGTATTTGTACTCACATTCTTATATTACTAAGTATTTACATATCTATTTACATTTTGTATTGAATTTTCAATATTTACACTTCTATTTTACTTACACTATGTTATGCACTGTCACTTGAGGTAATTAAATAACCATATTACATCCATTGCTTTCACATGCTATTTACACATTATTTACACATTATTTACATTGCACTCTTTTAGAACTACTTCAGGCTGTGGTACTCAAAGAAGCAGGTTACGCAGAGGGGAACCTGGCACTCAGCGCACTGCCAAGAGGTGCGTTTGTGCTCATGTGGGCGTCTGGTGGTATGTGCATACACTTGGCACCTGTGGATCGCAGCCTTCCTCTTCACTGTGGCAGGCATTTGCACCAGTCTGTGCCGATCCATGTACGCCTTCTGCTCAAGTCTGTCAGGAAGTCTAACAGAATGGCGCCTTGGAGCTGTTGCTGTCACCCTACTATACCTCTGAAGCAGCTGCTGAACACAAATCCTGGTGAACAACCTCTGGGAGAAGGACTTGGGTGGCTTTACCTTCATCTTGTACAGGATGAAGGTGTTCAGCATCGTCATGTCAATGAGATGCAGAAAAACTTTCCTGTACCACCTACAGTAGTATTCTTCCTGAGGCAGTCGATCTCTCCAATCATCATGTCGGACCTGTCCACCAGCTGCATGTTGATATTATAGTCAATGACAGCATCAGGTTTCCTCAAAGGTTCGCCTGTCCTACGGTCGACCTTCCCACTGTCTTTCAGTTCCCCCTTGTGTACGGTGGTGAGCATGTGCACGACCCTCTTGTCATGCCACCGTATTGCCAGCATCTTCTCAGACTTGCATAGGGTCACGTCTCCTCGCTGTGAGTTTCCTGCCTCGGGGAATTTGGCACGATTGCTCTTCACAGTGCCGCAGGAGCCGATGCCGTGCTCTGAAAGGTATTTAGCAAGTTTCGGTGCTGTATAGTAGTTGTCAGCATACAGGACATGATTCTCACCAAAATACCTTTCAAGCAGCACTTTCACTACAGAGCCTGAGAAGCCAAGGGGGTGTGTTTGTCCAGATCAACAGTGCTGGCTGAATAGATGACGAAGTCAAGGATGTACCCCATCTTACAGTGGTACAGTACAAAGAACTTGATTCCAAAGCGATGACTATTGCTTGGAATGTACTGTAGGAACCTCAGACGCCCTCTGAACAAAACCAAGGATTCGTCTATGACAACCTTCTGAAATGGGTGGAAGAATGACATAAATTTATCCTTCATTCTGCTCAGAATCTCCCGGATCTTCCAGAGTGGATCAGTCCGGGAAGGTACATCGTTGTTGGTGAAGTGCAGGTTTCCCATGATGTTATGGAAGCGATTCCAGGCCATGTACTTTTTGAAGGTGGGTGAGGGTAGTAAGGGGTCCATGGACCAGTAATCTTCCAACTCATGCTTCTTTGAATGTGGTATGAGAAGCATCAGGGCGAAAAACACATACAGCTCCTGCACTCCAAACACATTCCACTGTTGCATTTTCGCTGCACCCTCACCACTTGCAGCACGTTGTGACTCGTAAATGTTGGTCTCATCACATATGTGCTGCATGACTTCATCATCGAGGAAGGCCAAAAGGAAGTCCACATACTCAGCATCCTCGTCAAGAGTGAAGGCAGGCTATATCCCTGAGAAACTATCGTCAAACTGGAGTTGTTCAGGGACGAAATTGGAACCTTCCATCCACACGAAGGCGTCCAGAGTTCCCTCTCGTGGCGGTGTAGGGAGGGTTAGGGTGGAGGGTGGCTGTGAGGCAGGGTGGGCTGTTTCAAGGTCACTCTGACTGACCATAGGTTGCCGTGCAGGACTAGCAGCCCTTACTCTAGTTGCTACTCTTACTTTTACAAGTCAGGATTTACCTCGTCCCCTACGGCCTGCCTTCACTGTAGGTGCTGGTGGAGACTCTGATGATGAAGACTCAGGAGAAATTGTCACTGAAGAGGAGGAAGAAATTAGTGAAGTGGGGCTGGGAGAGCTGGGAGGTGATTCATCTTGGGACTCATGGCGGGCTGGGTCACGCGGGGCCATTGTTCCAGGGGTAACCCACCTCCTCTTCACTCCCTTCCCAAATTCCTTCCCTTGCTGCACTAAGGGCTCCTTTCCCTTTGAGGCAGGACGAACTTTGGACACTGAAGAACTCGTACTTGCAGTTTCTGTCACGATTTCCTACCCAGGGTCATCACACGATTCACCCGAAGGATCAGAGTCACTATCCATCATTATCATAGATAATTCTGCCAGTTCACATTCCACTGCTGAGTCACTTAGTCCTTTACTGCTTCCCACACGAGTTATGGGCAGCCAAGGGTTGACAATGTCAGTAGGGTGACAGCTGTTAATTTATATGTTAAGAAATGATTGATAGGAAAACAAGACAATACATAATCAACTAGGTAGTTCTAGGTGAATGTAAATATCACTTAGGCTTCTCCCTTCCTTTCTTATGTATATTATTATTACAAGAATAGATTATCGGCATATTTCAAGGGGAAATTATTAGGAAAAATTAGCGAACGAGTGCACATGGGGTGTTGCCAGGTGATAATTAGCCAATTCCAGGTGTATGACACTATCAGTTACCTTATTTTTTTTTTGTATATATTATTTTGTATAAGAATAGGGCATAGGGCTTATTTCAATGGATGAAATCAATGGAAAATTCCAGGGAAGATTTGCTTAGCACAGTGCAGCTGGGCAGGTGAGAGGAGAGGGTAATGGAGGGGAGGTAGCGAGGGGAGTCAAGAACGGGGATAAATGGCTAAATTGTCAACAGTGGGTGGGAGTATAGATGACATTAGCAGCAATGACTATTATTGGACACTGGCAGGACTGATAGATGATACAAGCCAGCACGTGAAAGCCTGGGAGAATTCAAAATAACACAGAATCACAAAAGTGATGCCCCGCGGTATGATCCATTGTGCCCGAGCGTCACGAAAGTGATGCCCCACATTTAAGGGGTTAAGATAGTATTTGGTAACTTCGAACACAGATGGAGGAAGCCCACCAGTCTCTTGGTCATTTTTTGAGACAGGGTTCAATGAGCTAAGATCTTTGGTCAAAGTCTCCCTATACTACCACATGTCCCACAAAACGGTTCTCCAGCCTCATTGTCGTCTGATTCCTGTTGCCAGGTGATAATTAGCCAATTCCAGGTGTATGACACTATCCCTAATTTAGAGAAAATTTATTTTGCCTTTGCTGGCCAATGAACTAGACTGCTTAGTAGGAATTGTGGAGTGGTAAAGAGAGGTGAGTTAGCCTTAATTCCGGTCATAATACAACCCCTTTAAAAACATTAGAATATGTATGTTTGGAGGCAGGAGGAGGCAACGCAGATCACGAAGGTGTGAGAAAGCGAGGTATGGTGCATGAAGAGGCAAGGGAACTGACAACGGTTCTAGCAGGTTGACGGAATTTTGTATGGACGAGTGCATAGCAACTCCCCCCCTCCTCCCCTATTTTTTTTTTTTTTTTCTCGTTTCAAGGTCAATGGATTTACTTTACCTGAGTGATGAATTAAAGCGCATATGTGTGGGTGGTTATGCCTGTGAGGTGGAGTCAGAATTCGAGGGCTCAACTGGTAAGTAAATGAGGCCCATATTCTCGGAGGGTAAGAAGGCTCCCTAGCATCTCTTCCTTAATGATTTATTTTCCAACTTACCCATTATTAACATCTTTTTTGCTTCTTATATGTTTTTAATGTCGACATTGATTGCAAGAATAAGATACAAGATTACAGAAACGAAACAGAATCAGAAATAAACAGGTAATTCAGAGATGTTAGTAAGCTTCCTAACCACACGAGAATACCTCCCTGAGAGTGTGGTCATTTCACTGGGCATACTGTTGGTTAGTTCTCCTTCAGTCGTGGTTTTCTTGAGTCTTGCTCTGTGGAGCCAACCTCGCCTCACATCTAGAGAGAAAAAAGAGATCAAATGATGATGTTGATGATGAAGATGTTGATTACAATACAGTATATACAACTGGCGGGGACACCCATCATCCACCCACTTAGTGCAATGGCTTTGGCAAGCCAAATTATTTCCTGTAAACCAGGAAATCATTTGCAACGCTGGGTTGTAACCTTATAACCAACCAACATGTGTTCCCTACTTGACAGCAAGTGGGTTGGTGGAGAGTTAGTGCCCCTCCCCGGAAAACAACTGATTAAAAATATGAAAAATAAGCCTCGGACCAGGACTGACCAAAAGATGACGACTAAGGACCGTACAAAGGACATGATACAAATGGCGACCTGGAATGTAAGGGGTGCGTATGATGAGGTGAAAAACTGTGCAAGCAGAGTGAGAGAAGAGTTCTGGGCAAACGTGGAAGTGTGCATGGAAAAGTTTGAAATGAATGAGAGAGTGTTTTTTATTGGTGATATGAATGGTAAAGTAGGGAATGTGAAGGTGGATGGAGCAGTTGGTGAATGGGATTTGCCTGTTGAGATAGATGAAAATGGCAGTGCTTTAGTGGACACTTGTGCTGGGAGGGGGTTGGTAATAGCCATTACCCTCTTCATGCACAACATGATCCACAGGTATACATGGCAAGTGATGAGAGGAGTGGATGGTGAACTGAATGAAAAGAAGGCAGTGATTGATTATGTGTGAATGGATGACAGGATGCGAAGATATGTAATAGATGCAAGAGCATACAGAGGCTGGGGGAGTGGACTTTCTGACCACCACCATTTAGGTCCAAGTAAAATGGAGAAATAAATGAAGGGAAGGATAGGAGGAAGGAGTAGACATAAGGAGATTGGAACGGTTACAAGAGGATGAGAAAAGGCAGAATATAAGAGAGAAGCAGAGGAACGATTGGGTAAGTATGAATTAGAGCAGGTGGACGACGTGGAAGATGTGTGCAAGATATTCACAGAGGAAATATGTGCAGGACGTGAGGTGTTGTGTGGGGTGAAGAGAAGACGAATGGGGTACAAGGAACAGCATGGTGGAATGAAGATGTGAGACAGGCTGTGGCACAAAAGAGGAAAGCATATAACGAATGGATGAGAAATAGGGGCGTGGAAGAAGTTGAGAGACGGAAGAGAGAGTTATATGTAAAAAGATGAGAAAGGTGAAAAGATTAGTAAGAGAGAGTAAAAAGAAAATGGATAAGGAATTTGGAAGAATTTTGAGTGTAAAGTGGAGGGAATGTAAGAAAATGTTCTGGAAAGAGGTAAAGAGACTTAGACAGGGTGGCAAGTTAGTAGGGGAGTGATAGATAAAAATGGTACATTACTATAGTGGAGAAGGGAGAAAAGGTGAAAAGATGGAGAGAACACTTTAATGAACTGTTGAACATAGAGAATCAAAGTAATGCGTGTATAAGTGGCTGGGGAATGGCTGGGAGAAGGAGAGATGTAAGAAGACGGGAAGAAATCAGTAGGATGGAAGTTGTGGAAGCATTGAAGAAAGTTAAAATGGGGAAAGCCCCAGGAATTGATGGAGTGTGTGGTGAAATGCTGAAGCATGGAGTAGAGATAATAGTAGAAAGGATGTGGAAGATGTGCAGATTGGCCTGGGAGGAAGGTAAAGTCCCGGAGGATTGGAAGTCAGGTATAATTATTCCCTTGTACAAAGGGAAAGGGGAAAAAGAAGTGTGTGGTAATCATACTGGCATTTGTCTTCTTAGTGAAATAGGAAAAGTTTACAGTAGGATATTTATTTACAGAGTTACGGAAATAACGGAGCAATTACTTGGACAAGAACAGGGAGGCTTTAGGAAGGGAAAAGATTGTGTAGATCAGATATTCATTCTTAGATCTTTCGTGGAAAAGTGTCTAGAGAAGGAAAAGAAGTTGTATGTGGCCTTCATGGATTTGGAGAAAGCATAAGACAGGGTGGATGGACAAGGATTTTGGAAAGTATTAAAAATATATGGAGTAGATGGGAAGTTGTTGAATGCTGTGAAGATTATGTATGAGGGTGCTTAGGCTGCAGTGCGTGTGGTTAGTGAACTTAGTGAGTTTCTCTGTTTGAAGGTTGGGTTGAAACAGGGATGTGTCATGTCTCCATAGTTGTTCAATCTGTATATGGATGAGGTTATAAAAGAGATACAAGGTAGGGTAGTGGATGTTGGAGTGGCCCAAATGAGAGAGGGCAGTGTTTGAAAACGCCCTGTTCTGTTGTATGCAGATGATACTGTGTTGTTAAGTGAAGATGAAGGGGAACTGCAAGGCTTGGTGAATGATTTTGGGAATGTATGAAAGAAACGGAATCTAAAGGTGAATGTAGAGAAGAGTAAAGTGATGGTCTTCGAGAGAGGTAAAGCCAGTGAGTGTACAGTAAGACTGGATGATGAGGAAATGGAAACTGTGCGTATGTTTAAGTACTTGGGTAGTGTGATGAGTAAGGATGGAAGTTTGGAGGGTGAAGTGCTTGAAAGGGTACAGCAAGGAAGAAAGGTTGCTGATTCCTTGAAGGCAGTGATAAGAAACAGGGAAGTGAGCATGGAAGTGAAAAAGTTATTACATGATATTATTGTGATACCAACTCTTAGGTATGGAAGTGAGGATTAAGGCGTCTGGACGTTGTTGGAGGGACACAAGTCAAGAGTGAGAGCAGTGGAAATGAGTTATTTGAGAGGGCCCATTGCAGTCACATGGAGAGACAGACAAAAAAGGATGTGAAGGAGCGTTGTGGTGTGGATGTGGATGTGATAGGAAACATTAGGAGATATACACTGAGGTGGTTTGGCCATGTGGAGAGGATGGAGAGTGAGAGACTGACGAGGAGAGTGTATGTGAGTGAGGTGGAGGGGGAGAGAGGGAAGGGAAGGCCAAGAATGAGATGGAGGGATGGAGTGGAGAGGTATATGAGAGATGGGGATGTGAATTGGGAGCAGGGCAGTGAAATAGCGAGGGACAGGGTGACCTGGAGGCGATTTGTTTGTGGCCACCCCGTATAAGGGATTAAGGCGTCTGGCAATAGATAGACAGATATTAAAGGTACCTTACTGAATATCTGAGAAGTTAATTGTCAGCTAAGTCTTGACGGTAGGAAAATATACTTTTTCATCCAATCATCATTAAAAGAGGTACAATTAGCTGTAGGTTATAATGCACATGTTAAACAGCACGACATCTGCGGCAATATATATACCTCTTTAACTCTAACTTGGCTAAAACTGCCATCTCTCCATCTTCAATCCTGAGTTGTGACATTTGATTAGATTTTAATGCTAGTCATGAAGAAGTGATAAAGAAAGAATGAAGAGCCGTAGTATTCTGTTCTTCCGTCACTGAGCTATGTGAAAGAAGCTGCAAAGGGACGAAAATAGAGACCAAGTTAAGGTGAAAAAGGTAACGACTGTATATACAATTCTCTTCATACAGTGACCATCAGCTGAACCCAAGGGTAATCCAGAGTCTTACATGAAGGCAGAAAAATGGTGTGTCGGTTCTTCTTGCTGCTTGTGTTGGAGTCTACAATCCTCACTGCTGCCGATGGATCAATATTTCCTCAAGGTAAAAGTACAGCCACATATCAGGTTACTTCGTATTCCACATATCACGTGTGTATCATGTGTGTATGTATACCACAGTACATATGGGCAGATGGGTTCCTAGTGACATTTAACCAGAATTTCGATGTCTTAAGTAATGTATGAATGATTTTATTGCTCATTTCACCGTGCATGCAATGTGATACCTCTCCAATTCTTTATTTGTCTTTGTTTCTGGCGCTCTAATCACCCCGTCTTCTAGGTGTGAATTGTGTTTGGGATCATAATGAAGTGGTTGCAGATACGAACTGATTCTTGTTTAATCATTAAATCAACCTGCCGTATAAGTTTTAAGGGTACCTTATTTGGGTCTTAAGATGAAAGCTTGTGTCTAATATTCTTTAAGATTTTAGCTTTTTTCACATTCCTCATAGTAAAAATGGCTGCATTAATTAAACTCCTATGATACCACCAAATTAAAAACACAAAATAGTGAGTCATCCGCCTACAAACATCTCATCTTCATAAGGTCCATTGACAATATCCACAGCGTCTCTGAGGCTGGTCTTCTCATCAGTAATGGAGGCTCCCTAGCACCCCTTCCTTGACGATTCACTTTCCAAAGTACCCATTAACATTCTATTTTTGCTTCTTATATCATTTTGATATGACATAGACTACACGAATAACACTCAGGTTTATAGTAATGGAGCAGAGTCGGAATAAAAAGGTAAGGATCAGGTGTTAGTAATTTTCCTAACCGCATGAATATACCGCCTTGAGCAATTGCGGGTCATAAGTGTTCTTTTAAAAATTGTCCTTTTCTTAGACTGAATGCTAATTATAATAATGAAATAAAATATTCAACAGCCCTTCTACTTATATATCTTCTAAGCAAATAATCCTCTTTGCTATTGAGTTATGTGTTGCTATCCTTGGTTTTATTTCTGCGGGTTGGTCTGTGCTGTTTTTTTTACTCATTACACAACTGAGAGATAAAGCTAGTATGAAAAAATATATATATATATATATATATATATATATATATATATATATATATATATATATATATATATATATATATATATATATATATATATATATATATATATCAAAGCGTGAGAGGTGGCCTGTAATCCTAATGAACCCAAGTTCCAATCCCAGCTGGGGGATTGAACCGTTTGAGGATTTAAATTTCATTAACCCATCACGTCCCGAGGTTTTCCGCACCTCCGACATCCCCCAGTCCCGAGGTATTTTCGGAAAAAATTTTTTTGGCTAAAACCTCCGCTTTTGGTGAGAAACATCGAAAATTCATAGAGAAATCGCTCACCTGAGGTTTAAAATACTCAATCCAGGTAGGAGTTCCTCCTTACCTGACTGGGTTTTCTAACATGCTGGCACCAAAGAAAACGAGTTCTATGGGAGGGTAGCTATTTTATCCGCTCATAAACGGTATTTATTTATTTACTTGGTACGAATTTATATGTAGTATGAGAGTATATTGGTTTTCAAGCGGTAATATAGGCATTATAAGCATTGTTTCACTCACTAACTAATCACCATTCATGACCTTTTTTTTCCCATATTATCTGATCATGATTTCTGACTCTTTCTTCCTCTAATGCTATGTAAACCTTTACCTCCACATTGTCATCGATTGGGGAATCACTCTGGCCCTGAATGTCTTTATTGGCCAGGTCACTGGTAACAGGTGAATTGCCGAAACAATGGCGTGAGGGGGGGAGGGGGGAGGTTATGCGGTGTAAGGCATTGTCCCTGCTTGGCATCTTGTAGAGGAATAGAGGAAGGTGTTCCGTGTATACATACGAAAAATCATGCACGAAAATTGAAAATTGTGCAAATTAGGGACCTTGCAATTGCATGACATACCGGTACGTCACCGGGACTGGCAAATGCAAATCGTTGCAATGTACCCATACGTCGACGGGACGGGGTGGGTTAAAGCAGACTTTACTGATCTACCGGACGACCCGCCGACATGTTGTAAAACTATACCCACCATCGTAGAAGGATGAACTATTGGGCCTTGATAACGTGCTGTGAAGTCTATGCCCAGAGTACGAAAATAAAGAAAAAAAACATAAGCCCTATCATGTAGAGGTGTACGATATGTAGAAGGACTACTGGAGGACTATTGGGCCTTGGAAGCAGGCTGTGAAGCCTACTGTATGTCCAGAGTCAAGCACATAAAAAAAAAAATCTACCTAATCTACTGGGTTATATAGTATTGTTTTCCATATTTTCTCCTTAAAAATATTAAAACAGCATCAGCACAATACTTTTTATTGGTCATATCACAAAGCTCCTTATAATTATTTCGAGCAACAGTTCATCCTCACTGATAAGACACTGGTGATACTGATTGTGGGGAGAGACACTGGAAATACTGATAACGCTGATGAAACTGATAATTTTGAATGTAGGGGGAAACACTGATAATATTGAATGTATGGAGAGATCCTGGTAATACTGTGTGTAGGAAAAGACACTGATAATACTGTGTAGGGAGAGACACTAATAATAATGTGTGGAGGGAGATACAATGATAATAAATGTAGGGAGAGACACTGATAATACTGTGTAGGGAGAGACACTGATAATACTGTGTGTAGGGAGAGACACTGATAATACTGTGTGTAGGGAGAGACACTGATAATACTGTGTGTAGGGAGAGACACTGATAATAATGTGTGTAGGGAGAGACAATGATAATAGTGTGTGTAGGGAGAGACAATGATAATAAATGTAGGGAGAGACACTGAAAATACCGATAATACTGAATGTACCAAGAGAATCACAAGCTTCCCTCCCTCTGCCAGCAGCCACATGAATGACCAAGGCCCGGATTCTTGCTGGATAAGCACCTATTCCTTGGCGAGTTATTTTTGGATACGGCTGGTAAATATCATTTTGCACGTTCTTTATGCAGAGTATAGTGATATTAGAATGATTTAGGTAACAGAGAAGGACAGTAAGGTCTAATAAGTAAAACAAGTTACTTAGGACAAAATATTAGGGGATTTCCTCAACTAAGGAGAATAGGGACCCAAGAGCTATGCGGTATGCCCCTTCAGAAGCACAGAAGAAACGGCTGGACTTAGAACCATGCAGTACCTTCAAAATATTGCACTTTCCAGAAGAAATTCAACAGAATGGTCTTGACATGCACCGTTAAATAATAATGAAGTTTCGGTTGGTGTGAGCAGTGGCCTTTAAAACCATGAAACAGATCTTTACGCAACGATGATGATCCGCACGAGACTGAGATGTGACATTTTTATTCAGCTTACGAAGAATCCATAGAAGCAAAAGAAGTTAATCATTTTTCTGCTTATCGTTTTCATGTCCCGTTTTCTCGTCAGTTAAGGAAGCTCCTAACCTCTTTTCCTAAGTGATTTATTTTGCTTATTACACCTTCCTGTACTTCTTCGTGTTGCATAAATCATTCCAGAATCGCCATATTCTGCATAAATAACGTACAAAAGGACCTTAACCCTTTAACCGCGGGGCGTCACTTTCGTGACACTTGGCCACAATGGATCATACCGCGGGACGTCACTTTCGTGCTTCTGTGTTATTTTGAATTATCCCGGGCTCTCAAGTGGTGGCTCGTATCATCTATCAGTACTGCCAATGTCCAACACTCCAAATCACATATGTACTCCCATCCATTGTTGACATTTTAGCGATTTTACCCCCTTCGTGACTCCCCTCGCTACCTGCCCTCCATTACCCTGTCCTCTCACCTCCGACGCCGCTCTGCGCTACGCAAATTTCCCCCGGATTTTTCCACAGATTTCATCCATTGAAATAAGCCTTATGCCCTATACTTATACAAAAAAATATATACCAAAAAAAATCAGGTAAGTGATAGTGTTATACACCAGGAATTGGCTAATTATCACCTGACAACACCTCACGTGCATTCATTCGCTACATTACCACGGTAATTTCCCCTTTGAATTATGCCTTGTAATCGATGTCTGTAATAAAAATATTTATCAGAAAGGAAGGAAGAAGCCTAAGTGACATTTACATTCACCTGGAACTACCTATTTCTTTATGTATTGCCGAGATTTTCTACTTATAAAAAATTAGCATGTAAATTAGCAGCAGTCAGCCTAAGTGTCATTGTCAGCCCTTCCCTTCTCAGATAAGCCGCGGCATTTAGTTCCTTGTTCTCCGCTGTAGTGAAACCATGTCGCACTCGTGCCCCTCCATTTCTGCCGCTTCTGCGCCCATTGCAAAGGGCTTCGTGACCTTTACCCCTAAGAAAAGTAGTGAGGGAAGCAGGAAAGGCCTTAGTGACTCTGCAGTGGCACGTGAACTCGCAGAATTGTCCATGGTGATGATGGACAGTGATTTTGACGATTCAGGTGAATCGGGTGATGAGCCGGATGAGGTTATCGTGCCAGAAACTGCTACAACGAGTGCTTCAGTGTCGGAAGTAGTCTCTAGCTCCAAGGGAAAGGAGCCTTTAGTGCAGCAAGGCAAGGAATTTGGGAAGGGAGTGAAAAGGCGGCGTGTTAGCCCCAGAACAATGCCCCCACGTGACCCAGCCCACCATGAGTCACGAGTACATTCACCTCCCCTTTCCCCAAGCCCCACTTCACTCATTTCTTCATCATCGTCGGCTGAGTTATCTCCGGAGTCTTCGTCGTCGGAGTCACCACCAGCATCAATAGTGAAGGCAGGCCGTAGAGGAAGAAGTAAATCAAGGACAGTGAAAAGTAGTGTAGTTAGTAGGGTAAGGGCTGCTAGTGCTGTACGGCAACCCAGGGTCAGTGCGAGTGACCTTGAATGAGATAAATCTGCCTCACAGCCAACCTCCACCACCACCACCACCACCCACCCTACACCGCCACGACAGGGAATCCTGGACGCCTTCACATGGACGGAAGGGTCAGATTTTGTGCCTGAAAATTTAGTATTTGATGAGAGCTCCTCAGGAGTTCAGCCTGCCTTCACGATTGACGAAAATGCTGAGTGTGTGGACTACATTTTGGCCTTCCTAGATGACGAAGTCATGCAGCACATATGTGATGAGACCAACAGGTATGAATCACAACGTGCTGCAAGTGGTACAGGTGCAGCCAAGATACAACAGTGGTCCATACTGGGAGTGCAGGAGCTGTATGTGTTCTTTGCCCCCATGCTTCTCATGCCACACTCCAAGAAGCATGAGTTGGAAGAATACTGGTCCATGGACCCCTTACTACCCTCACCCACCTTCAATAAGTACATGGCCAGAGATCACTTCCGGAACATCATGGGAAACCTGCACTCTGCCGACAACGATGTACCTTCCCAAACCGACCCACTGTGGAAGATCCGGGAGATTCTGAGCAGAATGAAGGATAAGTTTATGTCATTCTTCCACCCCTTTCAGAAGGTTGTCATTGACGACTCCTTGGTTTTGTTCAGAGGACGTCTTCGGTTTGTTCAGTACATTCCAAGCAAACGCCATCGATTTGGAATTAAGTTCTTTGTACTGTGCGACTGTAAGACGGGGTACATCCTTGACTTTGTCATATATTCAGCCAGCACTGTCGATCTGGATAAAACACACCCCCTTGGCTTCTCAGGCTGTGTAGTGAAAGTGCTCCTAGAAAAGTATTTTGGTGGGAATCATGTGCTGTATACAGACAACTACTATACAGCACCGAAACTTGCCAAATACCTTTCTGAGCACGGCATTGGCTCCTGCGGCACTGTCAAAAGTAATCGTGCCCACTTCCCCAAATTCCCAGAGGCAGGAACCTCGCAGCGAGGAGACGTGCACCTACGCAAGTCTGAGAAGATGCTGGCAATACGGTGGCATGACAAGAGGGTCGTGCACATGCTCACCACCGTACATAAGGGGAAGATGACAGACAGTGGGAAGGTCGACCGTAGGACAGGCGAACCTGTGATGAAACCTGATGCTGTGTTGGACGACAATATCAACATGCGGCTGGTGGACAAGTCCGACATGATGATTGGTGAGATCGACTGCCTCAGGAAGAATACCAGGTGGTACAGGAAAGTTTTTCTGCATCTCATAGATATGACGATTCTGAACGCCTTCATCCTGTACAAGATGAAGGTCAAGCCACCCAAGTCCTTCTCCCTGAGGTTATTCGCCAGATCTTGTGTCCAGCAGCTGATGGAAAGATATTGTAGGGTGACAGCAGCAACTCCAAGGCGCCATCCAGTAACACTTCCCGACCGACTTGAGCAGAGGGCGTATATGGATCGGCACAGACTTGAGCTTATGCCTGCCTCAGGGAAAAGGAAGGCTGCAATTCGCAGGTGTCAGGTGTGTCCACATACCACCTGCCGCACACCTGAGCACAAATGCACCTCATGGCAGTGCGCTGAGTGCCAGGTTCCCCTCTGTGTTACCTGCTTCTTCGATTACCACAGCCAGAAGCAGTTTTAACAGTGCAAGTGTGAAAGCAGAATAATTTGGAAATAATGTGTAAATAATGTGCAAATATTCTGTAAATAATGTGTAAATAGCAGGTGAAAGCGATGGATGTTCAGTACATATGATTGAACAGTGTATTATAGTTTTATCTTACTGAAAGTGACAGTGAATAACATAGTGTAAGTAAAATAGAAGGGTAAATATTGAAAATAGAATAGAAAATGTAAATAGTAATGTAAGTAATTAGTAATACAAGAATATGAGTACAAATAATTTATGTTATAACAGTGAAAGTGAATCCGTGGCTCTCTACGTATTTTACTGAATGAAAAATTGAATGACTTAAGTGACAATAAACTAATACTACTGAAGGAAACGTATGGAGAAAGACTCCAGATATATATAAGTGTGATATAGTAATAGAAATATAAAGTGTGAGGGGTTTTATGAATAATAAAAGACAGAGTACCAAGAGCGAACTAGCGCAAGTGCGACGATCAGACGCGCTCGTAATTTCCATTTCTTTCACAGTGGGTTTTTTTTTGGAGTATGGATCCCAAACTACTTGATAATCATAGAGTAGTGTTTATAGTGTTTATATCTGGCTGTGGTAATCATATTACGGGTTGTCGGGAAGTGTAAAGTGGAGACTTCGTTACCCAACTTCAGAGGTCTCCACAAGTCCTATGGTAACAGACGAAGGCTCAACAAACATTCCAGGAGAAAGCTGAAGGTATGTGCCATAAGCATATATAATTTTAATATTCTATGATTAATAAGTGATTTTTGGCAAATATTTTTTGAGAGTCTGTCGGAGCCCGAATAACCCCGCGGGACACGCAAAACATTGGTAAACATGCCCGCGGTGTAGGGGTTAACCAGCCATATACAAAAGAAATTGCTAAGGGCGCATCAACATGCGTTCTCGAACATGTGTTGACAACACAGCTGGCACCAAGTTTGGATATATGTATGCAGCAGTTTCTAGAGAAGGGAAAGAAGTTGTATGCGGCCTTCATGGATTTGGTGAAAGCATATAAGAGGGTGAATAGACAAGGACTGTGGAAAGTATTAAGAATATATGCAGTAGATGGGAAGATGCTGAATGCCGTGAAGAGCATGTATGAAGGCGCTAAGGCTGCAGTGCGTGTGGATAGTGAACTGAGTAAATTTTTCTGTTTGAAGGTTGGGTTAAAACAGGATGTGTCATGTCTCCATGGTTGTTCAATCTATATACGGATGGGGTTATAAAAGAGATACAAGGTAGGGCCGTGGATGTTGAAGCGGCGCTAGTGAGAGAGGGCAGTGTTTGGAAACTCTCCGTACTGTTCTATGCAGATGATACTGTGCTGTTAAGTGAAGACGATGGGGAGCTGCAAGGCTTGGTGGATGAGTTTCGAAAAGTATGAAAGAAACGGAATCTAAAGATGAATGTAGGGAAGAGTAAAGTTATGGTCTTCGAGAGAGGTGAAGTCAGTGAATGTACAGTGAGGCTGGATGATGAGGAAATGGAAACTGTGAGTGCTTTAAGTACTTGGGTAGTGTGATGAGTAAGGATGGAAGTTTAGAGTATGAAGTGCTTGAAAGGGTACAAGGAAAAAAGGTTACTGGTTCCTTGAAAGCAGTGACAAGAAACCGGGAAGTGAGCATGGAAGTGAAAAAGTTACTACATGACAGTATTGTGATACCAACTCTAACGTATGGAAGTGAAGCTTAGACCTTGCTGGTAGGACAGAAGTCAAGAGTGAGAGCAGTGGAATTGAGTTATTTGAAAGGAGCATTTGGAGTCACATAGAGAGACAGACTGACAAATGTGGAAGTGAAGGAGCGTTGTAGTGTGGATTTGGATGTGATAGGAAGTGTTAGGAGAAACACACTGAGGTGGTTTGGCCATGTGGAGAGGATGGAGAGTGAGAGACTGACGAAGAGAGTGTATGTGAGTGAGGTGGAGGGGGAGAGAGGGAAGGGGAGGCCAAAGATGAGATGAAGTATATCAGGGAGTGGGGTGTGAGATGGGAGGAGGGCAGTGAAATGGCGAGGGACAGGGTGACATGGAGGCGATTTGTTTGTGACCACCCCTTACGGGATTAAGGCGTCTGGCAATAAAGAGATAGATAGATATTATTTGGACAGATGTATGCAAACATGTTTTGGTACAGCTTTGAATTTACTGGCAGCAGAGATGATGCAATAATTGTGTCCATACAAGACAGTTGAGACTTCATCACGATGTTGCCAACGTGATCCGGACGCTGCTGTTCTGAACTTGTTTTCAGCTTGTTCGTTATTGTGTTTTTGACATTTTGTCAGCACTTGCTCCAGCACACGTGTGGACGTCCCCAAAGGAAGAGGTGCTATGGAGTTTCCTTCTCAGACACGAAACGGCCCCATGTCCTTACAGCCAGCCCTCCCAGGTATATATTTTAACTTAATGAAGGCCTCTTGTACTGAAGGGGCTAACAGGATCACTCCAGGATAAGTGATGATGATGGTAAGAATAATAATTTTGAAGATGCAGACGACACTGGCTCAGCGATGAAGATGGCGGAGATACTGAATGCTGTGTTGCAAGCTTCGTCACAGGACCTCTCTGTTACTATTATCACGGACAAAAATACGCTGGTAGGTATTTATTTCTAGATCTGTAATTTCTTTTCATGATTTGTGGGTTGGGTGGGTAGTAGACAAGCATCATGAAATCAATGAGCTATAGTAGATGTTATTCATTTTTGTAAGTTCATATCTGGCACATTCGAGAATGACCTGAGCAGTGATATTATGTAATGGTTAATGTTGAGTATAATGACTTACGTAATAAACAAGGCGGATCTAAGCTCTTCTAACCCTAATCCTGCAGTTTGATGGTGTAGCTGACGTGACGGCGTGGTTGGGTGTGGGTGTGTTTGGTGTGGGTGTGGGCGGCCAGGACGATAACGTGACGCAGGTACACATGTCCCGGGTGGTCGGCCAGGCTCGCCAGGTAGGTCACTGTCATATCACTGCTGAGGCGGGTAGGTTACTGTTACATTACTGCTGAGGCGGGTAGGTCACTGTTACATTACTGCTGAGGCGGGTAGGTTACTGTTACATTACTGCTGAGGCGGGTATGTTACTGTTACATTACTGCTGAGGGGGGTAGGTCACTGTTACATTACTGCTGAGGCGGGTAGGTTACTGTTACATTACTGCTGAGGCGGGTAGGTTACTGTTACATTACTGCTGAGGCGGGTAGGTCACTGTTACATTACTGCTGAGGTGGGTAGGTTACTGTTACATTACTGCTGAGGCGGGTAGGTTACTGTTATATTACTGCTGAGGCGGGTGGGTTACTGTTACATTACTGCTGAGGCGGGTAGGTTACTGTTATATTACTGCTGAGGCGGGTGGGACACATAATGCTCTATAGTGTCTTTCTTCTACATATATATATTTATATATATATATATATATATATATATATATATATATATATATATATATATATATATATATATATATAGTGTCTTTCTTCTATATATATATATATATATATATATATATATATATATATATATATATATATATATATATATATATATATATATATATATATATATATATATATATATAGTGTCTTTCTTCTATATATATATATATATATATATATATATATATATATATATATATATATATATATATATATATTATATATATATATATATATATATATATATAGTGTCTTTTCTTCTATATATATATATATATATATATATATATATATATATATATATATATATATATATATATTAATTTGAGTGCTCTTACAACTGTAGAAATGCACAGGAATTTCTTTGCTTTGTACAATGTCATTAATCCAATGCAAAAGTTGTGGATGAAATTATTATGTGACTACACCCGGTATTCTCGCCGGTTACGGAAGTTCCCTCGCATCTTTTCACGGGCGATTCATTTTGGTTATTAAACCGTTTTTTTCCCCTTCATTGTTATATAAATCCTTTCATTTTATCCAACGTGAGTTGCTGGGGATTTACGACACTGATTCTCAAATATTATGGAGATAAAACTGGATAGGCGACAGAACTTCTGATGACGAGTGTACTTTTTTGTCATTTTTAAGCAAATGAATGTATCTGCAGCATTACAGTATTTGGGGATACTGTTACTGTATTCGTTATTAAGAACTGATTAAACTAGAATATAGCACTCAGAAAGCACACACCTTCGCCAGAGCCTACACCAGACAATTCGGATCACCATCAAAATACTATACCACATGCATTTAGAGTTCTATGTTCGTGTGGTTTAGCATTTTAGTGGAGGTAAACGTAGCAGTGTAGAGACTGGTACATATATCGTAAAAAAAAAAAAAAATAGAGGTTATCCAAAGAATGTGGATAATGCTGCCGCGAAGATAAGTAGCTAGCTAGCTAGATAGATAAATATATATAAAACGTGGGTAGAAGGGTACAGAATTTTTATTTGCATGCACAACACTTCAGCTGGTACAACACTGTCATGGCACCTAACATTCTTTTGCGTACTCTACAAACCACTATTGTATCTGAACTGTAAATACTCCTAATACTGTATAAGGAACATACAAGCTGAGATGCATTACTACGTTTCGATTCAACCCTCTTGATGCTTCATTAAAATCGATGTTAATAACTGTCATACCAACTGACGAGAGGCAGGCTCGGTATGGGGTACAGAATAACAAGCCAGGTTTGATTTTACTTCAGACAGAGATGGACATACCGCATCCGTGTCTGTTAAGAGCCCAACCACTAATGGGTTAAACTTATGTACTTTTATCTACGTAAGTTCTGGTTTTGAGACAGGCAATATAGTTCTCAGCGAACCACCTCTGTGGTCGTACATTCAAGTGACAATATTCTGGAAAGCTCCACACATTAATAATATTATACTGTAGCTATGAATAAATGATGTATGCAGTTACAG
This sequence comes from Coenobita brevimanus, assembly GCF_032717465.1. NCBI lineage: Eukaryota > Metazoa > Arthropoda > Malacostraca > Decapoda > Coenobitidae > Coenobita > Coenobita brevimanus. The sequence goes on along the minus strand of NC_136983.1, from coordinate 35,660,433 downwards.
GTACAATCAATGAAGCATTCTGGTAATTAGTTTATTCTGGTCAATAGTGATCATCGTCCAGACATACATAAAAAAAAAACACTTTCGCTACAATGATGCCTTTGTTGTTTGTCCGATTTACCTACTGACAATATATTTCAGCTCCAAAGGAACTTGGTTTGCAGAGGAAACTTCTTCAAAAATATGATTTCTGGATAATATTAATCCTACCATAAGGCAATCGTATGAAACTCAAGAAATGCTTCTTTAGTAAAGAATTTACAAACGAAAATATTTTTTATACCTTTATTTTTCACAGTCAATTAAAAACTCAGAATTTCGATATGTACTTGGATTTTTTAAACAGGATTTTCAGCAGACATTCGTGTTCAGGTGTATAACACTCCAATACACGAGTATTATATATCACTGGTCTTTTACTCTATCTTGGACCAGATTTTTGTTCTTTTTGCGGTTCATTTAATGTAGCTCAGTGGCAGGAAAAGACAATACCATGACTCTATGTTCTTTCCACAGCAGTTCTTCATGAACAGCATCATATTTTAGTGTTAATCTGTTATTGCAATTTAGTGCTCAAGATGGGGAGATGTCAATTTTACACCAAGTTAGAGCAAAAAGAGTGTAGTGATGATAAGAGCTATCAAGGTGAGTGAATAATTTACTTTCCAGGTCATGTACGTGCAGCTTCCACCATTAAATTCTAACAGGGAAAGTGTTACAGCTACGGCAGGTGTCCAGGTCCGTGGCAGTGGTGGTGGTGAGTGATGACCCAGCCTTCCTCACTACGTTCGCTGAATGGTCTCAAAAGGAACGGCAGTTGGTGTGGTCGTCGAGGCTTGTTGTTCTCTCCCGTCTCCCACTCCACCGCCTCCACCACCTCCACAAAACCCTCGCTATGACCAATTCCATGCTCCTCGTACTCAACACCCCGTCACGTCCTACTGGGTCAGTAGCAATACACTGAAATTCTCACAACACATCTTAAGAGTAATATTAAGTCTCAGTGTATGAATAACTTTACGACCGTGTTTATCACCTTTCAGATGCAGTGTGTATGTGTATTTGCCGTATGTGAAGCCAGAAGCCCTCCTATTGCAAACTGTCTCTTGCAGGAATAAGGAGAGCTTAATGATCGAATTTCCCCAACCTCCATTCCCTGACAAGTTCAATAGGTAAATCATCAGGTACTTGAGACTTTTGCTCATAAGAGCATTTGTTGAGGGAGCTTCCAATCGTCTCTTCCTTATCAACAATTTTTGGATACGACTGGCTAATACAGTTTTGCACGTAATTTGTGCAGAGTGTGGTGATATCAGAATGGTTTAAGTAACACAGAATACGACGACAAGGTGTAATATGCAAAATACAGTAAATCACTTAGGATGAGGTGTTTGGGAGCATCCTTAACCAACGAGAATTCGGGCCTCCTTCACCTACATATCTGACGGCAGGAGCACAACCTTCGTTGATAAGAAATGGAATTTTGATAGTCTTTTAAATGTTTACCTTGAGGATAGGTTGTGGAGGATTTAGCAACAAGAAGTGTTAAAGAGGAAAGAGGAAAATTTCTCAAAGTACTGAGTCGATCATCTGCATGCATTAATCCATCGTAAATTTATTTTATATCATCATCACCATGTTCCTTACATTAAAATGTGTAGGCATGGTTCGTAAATATTGAGATTTAGTTGTCATAGTTAAAGAACTATCGAGAGACAACCTTGTGAAATGAGCAATAAACCCTGTCACTCATTACTCTAACCTTCGAAAATGTAAGTTTCACCCAAGAGGCAAGCCATTCACACATAGTTCTACTATTTTTCAGTCCCTGTGATAATCATTTTGCTGTTGTTCTTACTGTTGCCAGAAGGTAATATTCAGTTAAGGAAATACCTCATTTTGTGAAGCAGTGATTGTATAACCGTTCTAATTATATTACAATTAAGGGTTCCTTCCTTCTGCAAGTTTCAACTGTTCTAAGTTTTAATTAGTACATGCAATTTCTAACAGCATTATCATTTGCCTGTAGATTCTTGGATAGAACTCAGTTGACAGTGGCTCGCGTGCCTCTGCCTAACGACGTGACCAAGGTGGTAGATGATCCAGAGGCACCCGGAGGGAAGCGAGTCATTATACTCAGCCCTGAAGTTACTTTACTGGAAGTTATAGCCGAAGTTATGAACTTCAAGTACGTTGAGATACTACGCTTACTTTTTTTTTTACGCAAGTGCTTTCCCTTGAAGTGCATATTTTGCCTGGAAAATAAGTGCCATTAATGTCCTTAAAAAATCTTGACCGCTGGGAAGTGAACATACCATTTGTTTGGTACACGTCTTTCACTAACCCTTCAGTAAATGGGAGAGTCAATCTTTCCTTGTTTTGTACATGTGTTACTTTATACAATGCCTTTCTTGAACCAGTGTAATTACAGAATATAGATAAGTCTTTCTATTAAAGTTAAGGCCGGACTACCTGATGTGAACCATACAGTGCATCTTGTCTCATGCCTTTCAGCTTCACGTTTGTCGCGCCCGATGATGGTACCTGGGGGGCCAAGAGACCGGATGGTTCCTGGTCAGGCATGATTGGAATGACACAGAGGAAGGTATGTTTCTATTTTAAACATTAATTATAATCAGTATTACTATACGGAAGTAAACAATAATTAGAATTTTACTGTTATTGTGGCATAAGTTTATTGAGTGTGGTAGGGAAGGTCTATGGAAGACATATTATAGAGAAAGTAATAGAGATTTGAGAAATCCTAGTGAGTGATGAACAGGGAGGCTTTAGGAGTGACAGAGGATGTGTGGATCAAATATTTGCAGTGAGACAGATAGGAGAGAAGGCTGGTGAGAAGGATTATAAGGTGTTTATGGCATTCATGGATCTGGAAAGTGCATACGACAAAGTGGACAGAGAAGGATTGTCGAAAGTTTTGCGCATGTACGGAGTAGCTAGTAAGCTACTGGATGCCGTCAAGAGTTTTTATGATGGTAGTGAAGCATGTGTAGTTAATGGGCATCTCAATGTATGGTTCACGATCGGTGTGGGCGTGCGACTAGGTTGTGTGATACCCCTATGGTTGTTCAATATATATATGGATGGGATGATGAGAGAAGTAAAAACGAGTAATGGAGAGGATGATAGCGTTGGTAATGAATGGGGGATTGGCGATGAATGGAATATCTCAAATTTTTTGTATGCTGACGATGCAGTACTACTTGCTATTACCAGACAAGAACTTGGTAGGCTAGTGCAGAGTTCTGCTGATGTCTGTGAGCGTCGTGCCTTGAAAGTAAATGTAGGAAAGGGTAAAGTGGTGGTTATTGAGGAAAAAGTGACTCCCAGTGCAATGCTACAGATGTATGGATGGATGGAAGAATGGAGAGAGACTGGAACTGGTGAGAGAGTTGAAATACCTGGATACAGTGATAGAAAAGAGAGGAAAATGTGCAAAAGAAGTGGAAGGTAGAGTGACACAAGAAAGAAAAGTAGCTGATGCAATGGAGGCCTTGATAAGAAACAGAGGCTTGAGTGGTGCAGTTGCACGAGGCTTCAATGAAGGAATGTTACTGGTAACTTTAACATAATGGATGTGAGACTATGCTGTGGCATGAAAATGAAAAGGCAAGAGTAAGAGCAGTGGAGACGGGACTGCTGAGGATTGTATGTACAGTATAGAGGGTGGACAGGATACGAAATAATGTGATTCGTGGTGTGGAATGAGAAAGTCTGTGGACACCAGAAACGAAGAGGGTGTACTGAGATGGTATGGTCATGTGGAGTGAATGGATAACAATAGAGTGGTAAAAAAGGTATATATGAGCGAATATGAAGGATGGAGGAGGCGAGGCAGGCCAAGGAGAAGGTGGAGAGATGTGGTGGATGAGTGCGTGAGTAAGAGAGGTTTGGAAGTCGGTGGGCTAGAGATCTGACAAGAGATCGAGCTGACTGGATGAATGTCGTGAGGAGAAGAGCTTGATCAGGGATTTGGCACCCTTTTTTAGCGTGGCAGCGTCCTGACTGACTCAGTCGGATACGTTTATGTGAATCTACAGAACATGCTGAATGTTTTTGGCGTATCCGATAGAGCCAGGATTCCGGGGGCTTGAATGATGAGTGAATGGAAGCGTGGCCAATCGGATTCGGCAAATTTGGGCTGTCTGGACATTGCTACTTCTCACCCTGCCTTTGGGTGGGAAAGGAGGTCCGGATGATGATGATGATGATGATGATGACTGGAATTCATAATTCGGAAATAATGTTTAATTTTGCACACGTGTTTAATACGCCTAGTTAACCACATTGCTGATGTGGCACACGAATGCAAGAAGTGGTCTGGAATTTCCACAGTCAGATCCTGTTAATATCTCTGAGTTCTTATAGATCAATTCACATCATGTTTGTTGCAGAAATAATGTTCAGTCTTCCATCAATTGCAGTATGTTCAGTTCCACACGCATTTTTTTCAGATGTCCAGGCACCAATGATTCAAAAATTTCCACATACACTCTCCCACCTCCTCATTTGTTGCCTCTCTCTCTCTCTCTTTCTCTCTTTGATGTGTATGTTCTCTGCACACTGTTTCTTTTCGTAAGAATTCACCATTTGATCAAAGTCTATTACACTCACACTCCATATCTCAAGCTTACTGTCTCATATCTCACTGCTAAGCCAGTATTACATAAGGTACTGTACGTCCAACACTTTCCTCATATTCATTCTGACAAATATACAGCTCTTTTGTCTCACCTGAGAAAATTTTATAACTGTTTATTGTCTTACTGTAGTTTTGATTTGTGTGTGTGTGTGTGTGTGTGTGTGTGTGTGTGTGTGTGATTGCTTGTACTATACTGTCCCTGACGTGGCAGATAATTTTATTTCACCGTCATTATCACACTTAGGAGGCGGACATTGGCTTGGGTCCCTTTGCCATCTCCTTGGAACGCGCTACAGCAGTCGACTTTACCTATCCTATAGATTTTGCCAACGCGCGCATCCTGGGGGGTCGAGGACAGGGTGAGATGGATCCCTGGAGCTTTCTGCTGCCACTGGGTCCCTTAGTGTGGGTGGGCATCCTGGTGACACTGATGGCGGTGCTCACTGCTTTGCAACTCCTGCCACACTGCCTGCCTCTTAGTACAGCTCATTGGAGGAGACTGTTCATCAACACTGCTACCTGTGTTCGAGTGTTGATGCAACAGGGCGAGTTGCATTTGTCATTTCTTCGAACTTTTGTTCTCCAAGACACACGAAAATGATGTTTCAGTAATGTTTTTTCTTTTGATATTTGATATTAGAAGCTTTCAGGCTGTAATCAGATTATTGCGAGACATTTTTTGATATTTTCAAGACTGACGAATGCTCCAGATTTTTTTTGCCATTTGCTATTAACACCGTGAGCATCACCGCTTAATTATATATTTCATGAAGATGTTCACACAGTCTGGGGTCTACAAAATGGTTGTTCAGGAGAGTGGATGGACAAAAGCAACATTAAATTTAACGCCATTTTCTTATAAGGAGTGTTACTGTTGTGTCCATACATTAACCGTTTTCTTCGGTCATCTGGCATCATGGGTGTTGGTGTTGTTGCAGATGTGAGTGAGAGGGTTGGGTGGTGGTGGTGTGAGCGTGTGGTGGTGGGTGTGTGGATGCTGGCCACGCTGGTGCTGACGCGGAGCTACGCCGGCAACCTGACGTCCCTCCTGGCCGTCAGATACATTCCCATGCCTATACAGTCACTTGAAGACATTGTTACAAATCCAGTTACCCTTTTAATGCCAAAAGGGGCCTATCAAGCACAAAGTATTATGGTAATTTTGCGATCCTGTAGCCGATTTATTGTTTACTTAAATTTATGCATCCTGCACAATAGAGGAAATCTTGCTTGCAATCCAATTTCTGTTACTTAGAAATCGAAAATGAGATCACCATTACCAGCATCAGTTCTCATAGTCCTAGTAACTTTACAAATGTTTTGGTATTTTAGCCACTCAGTGAACAGTCACTGATATGTCATTAATGTTTTATATCCAAAAAAAAAAATGTTAAAATGTCTTCCAATCCCGTTTATATTATTCATGAAATATCATGGGCCCGAAATCTCGTCGGCTAAGGAAGCTTCCTAACACTTTTTTCTAGGAGATTAATTTTGCCTATTACACCTTATATTCTGTGTTCATAAATCCTTCTAACAACGCCATACTCTGCATTAACTGCATGCATGTGGATATTAACTAGCCACATCCAAAACTAAATAGCTAAGGAAGAAGTGCTATGGGGTCTCATTACTCGACGAGAATACAGGCCTAAGACAGTCTGTATACATTACTTGGTGAACCTCGTCGTTATGTCAACACGTGAAGTCACGTGAAAGGATGTACAACTACACCGCTTAAATTTCTACCGTCAAGTGGTAGAATCCTTAACCGACGAGCATACAGGCTTAGTCACAAACGCAGTCACTATAATACTATCCACATCCACATCCCATCACACACTTTAAGTGCCTTCCACACCTACAATCGCATCTGATGCACTGGGTGAGAGTGGTCGCTTCTGCAGTAATAAAAGCTGGTGTTCTCTGGCTTTACAAATCAGTCGCTGGTTGGAGTCATAGTGTCGTGAACATCGATGAGGACAAAGAAACCTTCACAGGCAGATGGACAAGACCTTAGCAATGATGGCTAGCTCTAAACGGACCAAGCCTTGTCACTGACTAGGAGTGAATTTCAAAACCAAAAATTATTTGTATATTTATGGAGGAAGTGCAGTACAACATTCCACCCAAGAAGCATGGCCCTGGCTTAATAACCTTCGGAGCCTTAGCATTTCGCGCGAGAAAGGTCGAAATGTTAGTGCTTCTCATATGTTCTGCACTTGAGCTTTGACTGCTGACCTGGTAGATATAGGCCATTCTTGTATGAAGCTCACTTATGGTACTCATTAACGTCTATAAGCATGCAAAGTTTCAGTCGATTCCATCCACCCACTGTAGAGCTCGGGGACTTAAAATTCACTCAATGGCCCATCAGAGGTACAGTCTTGGTCATTAATAATCATCTATCCTCCGGTACCCCGTGTTCAGGCTGGCTCCTTTATGTGCGAGAAGTCACAGTGGAGTAAGAGGGACTGAGAGGGAGGGGCCAGGGAGAGAAGGGAACGAAGGTGGGGTGACGAGCACTGGTGAGAGGGTGGGTTGGGCGAGGGGAGGGACGGTAGGTGGGGGAGGGAGAATGAAATACGAATTGGTGGTCACATAAATTGTCTATTTTCTTTCATTCAGGGCCTGATATAAAGGGGTTAATATTCGGTAGGTAATGCTACATTACACCTTGTATTGCGGCTTCAGATAAGAAGCTTTAGACAGGTGATGATATCAAGGGCTGGCTCTTGAGAAGAGTTATAATAACGTGACAGATCAAACATTAGTGCAGAGGCAGAAGTTTCCAGCACAACACACTATTGCCTTGTTCACCAATTTGTAAGTAGCTTTTTTTTTTTTTTTTTTTTTTTCGGAGGAAAATATCATTCCGAGGTAATGAGATGGTGCTGAGGTTGGTGGACGGCCATTCAAACCTACACCGACATGGAGCCCAAGCAACAGATTATGAGAGATACCGTTATTATATCCATCCATGTGCAAAGATATCAGATTTATTTACCTTTTGTGCACAGTCATTTTAAGTAGCCTTTTCATATAGAGATGCCATAAAACATTTGACTTTATGGTGACTATAGAGGGAGTGTATACTGAGAGGATGATAATTATTTACTGTGGACACTGCCATGTTATAGGCTGAATTTTATATTTAGTTCCAGAATTTATTACATGTAAGGGAAGAGACGTTTCTTACACAAATATTACGGAAGTCAAGGCCATCCAGATTCAATTCTGCATTCGAAGTCAAAATTCACTAATAAACACAAAGAACTGGCTCCGCACTAATGTCTGAGCTGTCACGTCAGTATATTTCTCTCATGAGCCAGCCCTAGATATCACCACTGAAAAGCTTGTTATCTGACGCCGCTATACAAGGTGTAATGCATCATTATCTACCGAAAATTAACTCTTGTATATCATGTCCTGATTAAAAGAAAACAGACAAATCATTTGACTACAACTACGCGTTTCATCTCCCTCCCCTATTCACTGTCCCTCCCCTCCCTCACTCCACCCCCGCACCATTGCTCATCCCCCCCACCCACCTTTCCTTCTCTCTCTGGCCCCTCCCTCTCAGCCCCTCTCACTCCACTGTGACTTGCCACGCATAATGGAGCCAGCCTGAGGCAATGGGTACCGGAGGATAGGTGATTATTTATGACCATGACTGTACAAAATCTAGGTGGCGCTGCCAGAAGCTGGAAGTGAATTTCGACAATAAATGTCATTTTTATGGAATCACTCCAATGCATCATGCCACCAAAGAATCATGGCCTTGGCTTAATCATCTTCGGAACCTTTGCATTTTGCACGAGCATAGTTGTAATTTTAGCACTTTTCACCTTTTTTGCATTTGATGACTTTGACCCCTGACCTCGGCTAATGTAGCACATAGGTGTACAGTAGAAAGTTGTAATACTATCCAATGCCT
>NC_136983.1:35556833-35646833 GCF_032717465.1 Coenobita brevimanus | reverse complement strand
AAAATGTGAGTGTGTTTAAGTACTTCGGTTATGTGATGAGTAAGGATGGAACTTTGGAGGGTGAAGTGTTTGAAAGTGTACAACAAGGAAGAAAGGTTGCTGGTTCCTTGAAAGCAGTGATAAGAAACAGGGAAGTGAGCATGGAAGTGAAAAAGTTATTACAAGACAGTACTTTGATACCCTCTCTGAGGTATGGAAATAAAGCTTGGACGTTGTTGAAGGGACACAAGTCAAGAGTGACAGCAGTGGAAATGAGTTATTTGAGAAGAGCGTGTGGAGTCACATGGAGAGACAGACTGACAAATGAAGATGTGCAGAAGCGTTGTGGTGTGGATGTGGATGTGATAGGATGCATTAGGAGAAACATACTGAGGTGGTTTGGCCATGTGAAGAGGATGGAGAGTCAGAGACTGATGAGGAGAGTGTATGTGAGTGAGTTGGAGGGGGAGAGAGGAAGGGGAAGGCCAAGGATGAGATGGAGAAATGGAGTGGAGAGGTATATGAGAGAAGGGGGTGTGAATTGGGAGCAGGGCAGTGAAATGGCGGGGGACAGGGTGACGTGGAGGCGATTTGTTTGTGGCCACCCCGTATAAAGGATTTAGGCATCTGGCAATAAATCCATGGATCGGATACGAAATATTTCCATGCTATTCACCTGCAAAACATTATCCGTTCGTAGCATACATTGAATATATTTTAACACAGACTACCGTGTTATCATGGAGTCCTGTGAAACTGGTTCAGACACGACCCATTGTTTCGGATCCTCACCATACAATTAAAGAACCAAGCCCGTTGTATGTTAGCTGCGATGGGTCATTATCACTGCAGTGATAATTTTTGTGAATGTTTTTCCTGGACTGTCTATAGCTATAACATAGAATGATTGTGGATTTAATGCTGATTCCCACAGTAGCTGTATGAATTGTTATATATGTTAAAATTATATTTTCTCGATGAAGAAACCACATTGTGATGGGCAGCGGAGCATTCACCAATAATTAACTATAACCAGATGAAATCAGAAGTAAACAACACAAAATATTATGAGACAACGATGATACAGCTGTGGTATCCTGTTCTGCCTCGTTATCCAGGATTTATCTGTTGCTTCACCTCATACTTCAGTCCCTGCCTCTTCTATTACTCTTACTTCCCTGTATCCTTAACTGTTGCTTCATCATTCTCATAAGTGCATTATTTTCCTTCAATCTCTGCCTCTTCTATTATTCTCACTTCCTGCTATCCTCTTACTGCATGCCGTCATATTCGTTAGGGGGTTTCTAGTCGTCCGGTCCTATAACCCCTACCGTATAACATTATTCGTTACATCATCACTCACACAGAAACAAGTTAGCACAAGACTGCTGAGTCTGTTACTACCATTAGTGGCAGTGCCACTACTACCCCCTTTTCCCCACTGACTGTGTCTAATTTCCCTCACAATATTACTACTGCTGCTGCTACAACTAATTCGCAATAAATCTTTATAATAATACATATGATTGTCCTTATGTCTGAGTATTTGCCAACCACATATTCCCTGTCCCACCGCCGACAACTCGCCATTTATCCCCTACTGCTGCCCCAGTTACTCCCCTCTATCTCACCCACCATCGACCCTACTTCACTCCCACTCCGACACTACGCTACCCTTCACCTCATCCCTGGGTTACCAGACCCGTTGTCCACCCTTTACCGGTGAATATACGGGGTATGCATTGATAACAATAATTATAATAATAACATCATAGATGTGTAGCATTCATAACATTACATATAAAAAATGCAACAAACGTGCCTATGTTACAAAGCACTTACAGATTAACAACACAACCGACCACAGACCTGTATCATTATGATTGGACCTTCCCTATAGCACTTCTCCATGGCAATACAACCCATTGTAGTCCTTTGTGGGATCAATACAGCTGTTTGGGAAAAAAAAAATACCTGACATGCCTACAACAGACTAAAACACACGTGACGTTTCACTGACATCCACCAAATAGCCTAGGAGGAGTAAGTGGATAAACAAACAAACGACTGGACATAGACAGAGGCCGAATGTCTTACATCGATATATGAAGAGCTGACAAAACTGTTACCATCCTGCACTGGAGGTGTCATAATGATAATGAAAATGATAATGGTGATGTTGATGATAAAAATAATAATCACACGTTGGGACTGCGAGCCACAGCTCAGGCTGTGCTGGCCGTTCATCACCGTAAACAACTCGACCCCTACGCAAACTTACGCACGGCGCTTCGCAAAGACAGAGAAAGAGAGATTATTTTCTTTTCATCCGATGATGCCCTGCATATTTACCTTCGAGTTTATAATAAACAATGTTTTTTTTTCATTTTTTCACTACTCCCGTACGTAAACTTATGCATGGCCTTACGCAAAGGCGGAGAGAGAGAGATTTTTTTTTCCCTTCACCAGATGATGCCCTGGATGTTTATCTTCAAGTTTATATTAAACAAAAACTAAAAAAAAAAAAAATCTTCGTTTTTTGCGCTCCACGAGGTGGGATAAGAAAAGGTAATTGCACAAGCCACGGGTTAGGGACGATACCGAGGAGGACAACCACCAAAACAGCATGTGTTGACTCAATGCAGTATCTGTTTGCCATGACAGAAGGTTGGGTTGCTGCCAAACATTAATTTAGTCAGTATTACTACCATTACGGCATATTATAGCACTGTTTGGTTTCATCGGTCAAAGCTGTGTTCATGTGTTTTTCAGGGAGATTATGATGTTTGTCCTCTGTATTGTGCCTAATAGCAAGTGATTACTACTACTACTGCAACTACTACTACTACTACTACTACTGCTGCTGCTGCTGCTGCTGCTGTTGCTGCTTTTGTTGCTGGTGCTGGTGGTGGTGCTGCTGCTGCTATTACTGCTACTACTATTACTTCTACTACTACTACTACTATTATTATTATTGGTATAACTACGATGACACCTGCAAAGCAGGATGGTAACGTTTTGTCAGGTCGTCATATATCGATGCGAGACGATCAGCCTCTGTCTGTCTATGTCCAGTTGTTTGTTTGTTTGTCCACTAATTCCTCCTAGGCTATTTTATGGATGCCAGTGAAACGTCACATGTGTTTGAGGCGGTTGTAGGCATGTCATGCACTGTTATTTTTCCCAAACAGCTGTATTGATCCCACAAAGGACTACAGTGGGTTGTATTACCATGGTGAAGTGCTATAGGGAAGGCCCAGTGGTTATGATAAGAACGGTCTGTGGTCTGCTCTGTGGTTAATATATCAGTGCCTCGTAAGATAGGCATTTTTGGGTCTGCAGTTCTTATATGTAATGTTAGGAATATTACACATCTATGTTGTTAATATTATAATTATTTTTATTGCTCGCCTTTAGAAGCGGAGCGATAATGTTTTTACCTGTATCTGTGTGTGTGTGTGTGTGTGTGTGTGTGTGTGTGTGTGTGTGTGTGTGTGTGTGTGTTCCCATTATATCTCATGAACGGCTTGAGCTATCAGTATGAAACCTCCAGGGTATCAAGATAAGGCCAAATTCTTGGACGAGTTCGAAAATGAGCACTCGGGGTCAAGGACAAGGTCACCAAAATGGCTGCCAAAGGTCAACTAGTTTTTATCGTCTCCGTTTAGCACCATTATATCTCATGAACGGCTTGAGATATCAGCAAGAAATCTTCAGAGTATCCAGATATGGCCAAAATCCTTGACGAGTTCGAAAGTGGGCATTCGGGATCAAGGTATGGTCACCATAATGGCTGCCAAAGGTCAACTAGTTTTTATCGCCCCCCTTTTCTTTAGCACCATTATATCTCATAAACAGCTTGAGCTATTAACATGAAATCTTCAGGGTAACAAGGTATGGCCAAAATCTTGGAAGAGTTCGAAAATGGGCACTCGGGATCAAGGCCAAGGTCACCAAAATGGCTGGCAAATGTCAACTAGTTCCTATCACACGTCTTTAGCACCATAATATCTCATGAATGGCTTCAGCTATCAAAATGAAAACTTCAGGTTTCAGGATATGGCCTATTTTGGACTTGGCCATCAGCATATTTTGGCAGGCGATTAACATTCGGCTCCCGAATGCCTTTCTTTCATTATTAATGCATACCAAGTATATTTACTGGTAAATGGTAGACAACGGGTCTGGTAACCCAGGGATGAAGTGAGGAGTAGTGTGGTGTCGGAGTGAGGGGGGAGTAGGGTCGATGGTGGCTGGGAGGCTGGGAGAGAGGGAGATGCAACTAGGGCCGCAGTGGGGGAGTAAATGACGAGTTGTCGACGGTGGGACAGGGATTATGTGGTTGGCAGATACGCTGACATAAGGACAATCATGTGTATTATTATATAGATTTATGGTGAATTAGTTGTAGGAGTAGCAGTAGTAATATTGTGAGGGAAAGTAGACACAGTCAGTGGGAAAAATGGGGTTAGCAGTGGCAGTGCCACTAATTGTAGTCATAGATTCAGCACTCTTGTGCTAACGCTGGTTGTGTGGGAGTGATGATGTGACGAATAATGTTATACAGTAGAGGTTATAGGACCGGACGACTAGAAACCCCCTGAGGAAAATGAAGGCATGCAGTACGAGGATAGTGGGAAGTAACACTAATAGAAGAGCCAGAGAGTGAAGGAAAATAATGCACTTATGAGGTGAAGCAACAGTCAAGGCCTGGATAATGATGCGGAGCAGGATACCACAGCTGTATCATCGTTGTCTCATAATACTTTGTGTTGTTTACTTCTAATTTCATCTGGTTATAGTTAATTATTGGTGAATGGTCGTCACTGTCCATCACAATGTGGCTTATTCATCGACATAAAATAATTCTAACATTTATAACAATCCTCACAGCTTCTGCGAGAAAGTATTAAATCCACAATCCTTCTATGTTATAGGTATAGACAACCCAGGAATAACATTCACAAAAATTATCACTGCAGTGATAATGACCAGTTGCAGCTTATATACAAATGGCTCGATGCTTTATTTGTATGATGAGGATCCGAACAGATGGGTCGTGTCTGGACCAGTTTCACAGGACTCTATGATAATATAGTAGTCTGTGTTATAATATATGCTATGTATTTTACGGATGGATAATGTTTTGCAGGTGAATAGCATGGAAATGTTTCGTATCCAACTTCACTAAATTTCTCACCATTCGCCTCGTAGCTCAACACCAAACAACCGCTCACGGTTGTCCCTTCGCCTACCGTCTCTTTAACCCTGACTTCCACTTCCTTCCACAATGCGGGGTACAGAAACTTTGGTGCGTGGATGTACTTAGGGACCCTAACCCAACCTAACTTTGAAAACCACCTATATAACTCCCTGCCAAAAAAGCTTAGCACCTATTTAACACCCTATTCACACAAATAAGGGGCAGAAAGCATGAAATCAATGAAAAGGAACCAGAAAGTGAGGAATTAGAAGTGAGTATGGAAAATATTTAACAGTATACAGGGTACTTATAACACGACCGTGGCCGTCACGAGGATTAACCCGCCTCCTCTAAGGCTCTGACAGTGGTGAAAATGCACTTGAAGCATGTACAGTAATCCAGTGTTGTGCTGCACTTAATCCTTGGCACTGTGAATTATAATTGTTTAACACTGCACATTCTGTCTCACTTGCACCACACCAGTTGCAACACGCCAGTTTGCACTCTGGACATAATCCTTTGCATTCTGTAATTTCCCATGTGGTCTAGTGGTGAGGTATTGCAGTTTATTCACTGTTTATTCACAAAAACGAGCACGTGGGGCAGCCCTGGCGACTAGCGTCTATTCACGATGGTAGTTAGGCGGGATCTGGGAGGGGAGGACACAGCTGTTCATCACCGCGTGGCAAATTTATAGTAGGGATGAACATATCTCGGCTTTTTTTTTTTTTTCATTCTGTTTTTTTTGGCCATTCTTGGTGTCCAAGGACCTAAGCATAAGATGTCCGAGACTTGGAGTGTCCGGGGCTTGTGCATCCGGGTCTTAGAGGGATTACCGTACATATATATATATATATATATATATATATATACAGAGGGTTCATAAAGTCTTTAAATGATTACAAACCTTTATTACACAAATACTATGCCAGGTACAGACATACGGTTTTCTGCAAATTAAACCTTACTTCCCAAAGTATTTTTTACATTATTCAAGAACTTCATCATTTGATCTATTTGTTGTCTGGAGTACGACTAAGTGATATTAAATTTCATGTCAAGTATTCTCCAACATCTAGGTCACCGTCGTTAGAGCATCCATTATCCTTGCCTTCAAGGTTTCAATATCATGTACTGATGAACTGTACACTTTACCCTTAGTATAACCCCATTAAAAAAAAGTCAAGAGGGGTAATGTCAGGTTAACATGGTGGCCATGGTGTTGGACCATCCCTCCCAATCAAGCAGTTAGGAAAGGTTGCATCCAAGAAGCTATGGACAACTAAACACCACTGTGGAAGTGCACCATCTTGGTGAAACAGTACCCATGGCTGAAACTCTTCTAATCGAGTTGCAGCGTAAAGCTCCAGCATGTCCAGGTAGATATTTGCTGATATGGTGGACTCAGCAAAAATGGTAGGTTCAATAGCCTTGTTGTCCATTAAATCTCACCAAACATTCACTTTAGGGCTGTTCCTCTCTTTCTAACACAACATATGGGTTCTCTGATTTCCAAAAGCGGACATTATGTCTATTGACTTTCCCCGAGGTATGAAAGGTAACCTCATCAGAAAAGACAACATGCTCAAGATAATCACATTCATCAGTGTGATTAACCCTTTTGTATGCGATAAGTTTCAGTAAGTTTCGCGTTCCATGACATATCGGCTTTCTCTCCTCCCTCCGCTGCCCACCATATAATCCCAAAAAGTGTATTCTCAGTTTCTTTTTGCACCACCCAAACATATTTATTTTGCCACAAAATCTACATATTCCTTTTTGTCGATGTTTGATCTAGGCACAAAAACACACATACACACACACACAGACAAAAAAAAAAAAAACACTATACATACATTAGGGCGGTGTGAAAAAACATTCAGGAACATTCATCTGACTTCCCAACATCATAGCTCGAATGTTTACTAATATGTCACTACATATCATCATTTGAAAGAGAATTTTATTAGCTTTCGAATGGGATAGTTGGCATTTTTCAAGGTAGAGCTTTTGAGTAATAAGCGAAAAAGTTAAACCTTTCACCGACAGAAAAGAGTTTTTATTCAGGGAGCTTTAGCAAAAAACATTTCTTGGCAGTGCTATGTTTTTATTTCATCATCTTATGCAGAATATCATGGGCTTTCATATGCGATAATCAGCGTTCTCCTATGCCTAATAGTATTCGAGAAAAATGCAAATAACTATGGTGTACCCACGCTGTGTTGTGACTGTAGGGCAGTTTCCTTGCCTCCCCCTAAGCTGCTACATATATTTCGCCAATTCCTTGTACACTAAGTATGCACACTGTATTCACATGATTCACTGTCACCATTTTTAAAGTTGAATACTCACACTTGGTGCAGTGTACAGGCAGTGTAGTTGATTAGAAACAGTAGCACAATCTTCACTGGCCCAACGGCTGATAACGGCCACAAACGCTTCACAAACACCTAATTTCCTATTCCAAACACCAAATTTAATCATAATAGTGCCCCAAAAGTATACATAAGAGCTATTGGTAAAGTGAAATATGTCGCACAGACAGGACGGGGATATTGTAACAGAGGAGATTTAAAGGGACAAAACTGTGCACCTTCTACTCACAGCTCACTTGGTACTGAAAAACCTGTCTGCACTGCTGTGGGTTTAGGGACCTGCTGTTGCCAACTCATTACTTTTGATGAGAGCCGGGCAAGCTATAACGCCTCCAAAAATGAGGCAAATCGACTGAAAACTTTTGGGGGGGCAAATTTTTTATGGTTTTATGATACTAAAGACGTCAATGCATATAAATGAGGAAAGACCCTAATGATGCCTAACGTGTCATCGGGTACGAAGGGGTTAAGAATCTCCGTAGCAAAAGCAGTATGTTGGAGGCGATCGATTGCCTCCAAAGCTTGAACACTTTGCACTTTGTATGCATGCAGTCAAAGATGCTTGTGGAACACTTATGTATTGTGCTCCGAAGTATGTGAAGTTCCTTTGAAGCACAACAAGTTGATTTGCTAGGGCTGGGCTGGAGAGCATCACACACGATGTCAACAGTCTCATCATCCATGCTGGCCCTACCAGTTCTTTTACGGTCTGCAACACTGCCACTCTCTTTGAATTTTTCATACCAATCCTTGATGCTATTAACATGTGGAGTATCTCATCCATACTCATGTCTGAATCTGCGTTGCACTGCAGTTGGTGATCTTGTTTCATGATACCATAACACGCACAGAGCTTTTTCATGCAAAGTCACCATTTTGATATTGTGAGCCCAACTGGTGAATCAGGTGATCACAGTGCCATCATAAACAAACAAAAATTTAATAATTGGTCTATATTATGCCAGAAGTTACATATTTCTGTCACCATAGTTTTAAAGTTATTAATTTCCTTAATCAGTTAAAGACTTTATGGACACTGTGTTCAGCATATTATATATATATATATATATATATATATATATATATATATATATATATAGAGAGAGAGAGAGAGAGAGAGAGAGAGAGAGAGAGAGAGAGAGTAATCCCTGTACTATCTGGATGCCCACTATCTGGACTCCCCACTTACCGGACATTTGAGGCCCAGGCCTTTGGAACCCAAAAATGGCCAAAAAACACTTTTAAAAAATCTTATATTTTTTTCAACTGTACTTTGAAATTGGCGGGCAGTGTTGAACGGCTGTGTTTACGCTTCCTGCTTGCTTCCTGACTTCCCCCATCCCTCCCCAGTTACCGTCTAACTACCATCCTGACTAGACGCTCATTCAATGGATGCTGCATGTGCTCGTTTTTGTGAATAAATAGTGAATAAACTGCATTACCTTGCCACTAGACCACATGGGTATTTACAGTGTTGTGCAGTGTTATGAAATTAGAATTCAGAGTGCAAAGATTAAATAGAGTGTAAACTGGTACTTGAAACTGGTGTGGTGCAATCAAGAACAGAATGTGCAGTGTTAAACAATTGTAACTCATAGTGCAAAGGATTAGGTGAAGCACAACACGTGCTTCAAGAGCATTTTCTCCACTGCCAGTGCCTTAGAGGAGGTGGGTTAACCTTCGTAATAAACGGCCACGGACGTGTTGTAAGTACCCTGTATACTGCTAAATATTTTCCATACTCACTTCTGATTCCTCATTCTCTGGTTCCTTTTCATTTAATTCATACTTTTTGTCCCTCATTTGTGTGAATTGGGTCTTAAATAGGTGCTATGCGTGTCCTGTAGAGAGATATGTGGGTAGTTTTCTGAGTTAGGCTGAGTTAAGGTCCATAAATACCAGTCCAGGAAGCAGGGGCCCACTCTCTGGATGGACCCACTTTCCGGACATGCCTTTGGCTCTATTACATAGGATAATGGAGGGATTACTGTAATATATATATATATATATATATATATATATATATATATATATATATATATATATATATATATATATCAATTTAGGAAACAGAAAAAAGTTGCAGGGGGCAAGGTCAGGCAAACTAGGTGGGTGGGGAATAACTGTGCTAGTGGAAGCCAGGAACTGCCGGACAACAATTGATGTGTGGGTGAGGGCATTGTTATGATGCAAGACCCAGTCCATGTTCACAACACTGTTCTGGACGTTTGCAGCAGATGTTCTCCCTCAGACGCTTCAAAACTTAATGGTAAAATTTTCCGCTGACAGATTGACCAGGTGTGACGAATTCCTTGTGAAAATTCCCTTGAATGCCGAAGAAAACGATCAATATCGACTTGACATTGCTGCAAACTTGACGCGCTTTTTTAGGCCTCGGTGAATTGGGAGACTTCCAGTGCGATGACTGCCGCTTTGTCTCCAGGTCATAACCATAAACCCATGATTCATCACCAATTATGACCTTGGAGATGAAGTTGGTGTCATCTCTGACCTGATTCTTGAGCTCCCTGCAAACTTCAACACAATGTGCCTACTGCTCATTGCTCAGCGGTCTTGGCACAAATTTTGCAGCGATGCATCTCATGCCCAACACATCCAACAAAATGCATTGCACTCTCATATGACAGTCTAACAATATCATAAACATGATAGATAGTTCGTCTGCGATCGCCAAGGATATTGCCTGACGAACATTTCCGATATTTTCTTTTTCCCAAGATGATTGCACTGTACTTTGCTGCAGCCACTCTAGCACTGATTGTAAATCTGCATCCTCCATCTGCATCCTCTTCAGGTCTTTTTCATCTGGTGCTGGCCCTGACACTACAATACAGCAACATTACTTGCTAAGATGTCTATTCCTACTACATTGCTTGTCGTCTGTTCTTCCATCTTCTTGTCTTGTAGAACTTTCGTAGGTTCTAGTAGTGAGGTTATGTACATCAGTTATGTATATATTATACTCTTGGACGAGTGGTAGTTATACATGAGTAGGTTTGTAAGTAGATAATCTTAGTTCTCATTGTCATGCAATGAAAGGAGAGGTAAAGATGAGCATGGGATTATGTATAATTTTGTTTGTCTTGGAAATATTAACTAGTCTCTCACACACGAGTGAAGTATAGTCCCGTTGTTACCTCCCAGTCTTGTCTCGCTAGACCCCTTTTCTCTCTCCCTCTCTGTACAACCTGTCGGTTCTATGGCTAGCCCCTTTCTGCTCTCCAGCTCTCTCATCCTGCCCTAGGAGGGCTAGTGTCAAGTGAGTAAAACATACTATAGGTGTGGGTTCTAGAAGCTTGTGTGTCTGTGTATGTAGTGCTTCTGGTGGACCGCTGCCCACTGGCATTCTTTTGGTTACGTCTTGGTGAACTCCTGCTGACATACTTCCTGTTCCCACACTTAGGCTCAACTGGTGTTCCTATGCTATCTCTTATGAACTGTATGTAGATTCCCACATCTATCATGCTAGTTATTATGATTTGTGTTATTATAATATGGAGTCCTGACATGGTTCAGTCATTCCAGCTGGCGATCCTATGACAGCATGCTTCGGTGACTCTCTCTAATCTATTAATACATAATATTGATTATAATATTGTATAGACATAATATTCATGATAATATTGTACTGATCTAATAATATTCTAGAAACATAATGCATTTTAAACAAATTGTATTCATAATGGAGCAAATGCATTATAGTTAAAATGATTATAAAATATTGTATAACTTATTGTAAATTGTGTATGCATAACAGACATATGCATATAATTGTGCAATGGTAATGAACTGCTAGGTCATTATTTTACATATGGAGTTATCCCTTTAGTAATGTCTAATATTTCACCTAACATGTATGATGATTCTTTTAATATAGAATTGTAGTAACGTTGTACGAATTGTTACATAATTGTATTTTCATTGTGCATAATTGTTTTATAACTGTTACATATCGTTTGTAGTTACATAACTGTAGCAACTGTAAAATAATTGTATTAACATTGTAGTAATATTCCAGTAACATTGTAGTAATACAGAATTGTACTAACATTTTATGATTTGTTACATAATAATTGTATTGTATATAACTGTACTGTAATTGTTACATATCGTTTGTAGTTACATAATTTTAACAATTGTACAATATTGCAATCGTTTTTTATTACATAATTGTAGTAATTACAGTAATATTGTAGTAACTGCAGTCCTGAAATCGCTAATCCGGTCATGCTGCAGTCAATGATAGTGGTGATGTACCTTGCTACTGGCTCGTGGAGAACAATAACTTGCTCTTTGCTTCACTTATAGTTTACGGTGTACTGTTGTATTTGTAGTAACACTTGCACCTATATTCATTTGATTGTTATGCGATCTTACTGTATTTTGTATGTACTGATTTTCTATAGATTGTTTTTCTTCATTTTTGTACCCTTTTTTGGTGTTGTCCGAGGTTCCATAATTGCTAGCTAATTCCCTTGGGACCCTTTTTTAACGCTTAGTTTATATTGCACAGATAATATTGAAAATGATATTATATAGCCCCATATTTTGTTATTTTATATAAAAAATATATGTACACTATATACAACATGAACTATAATATACACTCACTCGTTGTTCACTTGTAACTATCGTGGGCAATATATGTGTCAGCACTGTGGAAATCTTTGTTTTTACGATTGTGTGGAAGATGTATATTCTTGCTAATGTCATTTGTGTTGGCCATGTTTTTTCTCTCTTTTCCTGGTTTTCCTTGTAATTAAGAATTTGTCTAGTTCCACTAAGTAGCTTTAATTAATAAATGTTTAATACAGCTCTTTTAATCGCTCACTGAGTAATTTTGATAATATATTTTCTTTATTACTCTGTAGATGTAATAATGGTTAGTTGTATATATGAAACACGTATTTTATGTAGGAAAAAATGGTAACACTCTTTGGTAGTAAATAAATACTATAATAAAAGAATGAATATATACAGTGTAGAATTCATTATGCAGATAATTGAAGTAGGTATGTGTACGTAAGTTGTAACTATACAGCACATTTTATATGTTTCTGAAGGTTTTGTCTGCCATTGTGTCTATTGCTGTGTATTGTATAAATGAAGTAACTATGTAACTCACTAATTTTTACCGTGGTGGGAATGGTGTTAGTGATGGTGCAGATGGTGAGTTGACTGATGTGTTGTGGAGTGTCCTTAATTTCTCAGCAAAACGCTAGCAACGTCGACTTCTCACATTGTGGTGAGTAAATGAGTAACGATGAGTAATGCTGAGTAACGATGAGTAAGAGAGGTGAGTGAGGGATCTGGTATTTGCTGCCGTCGTCACCCCTGCACCAGAGCTGCGGTGGTGGTGGAGGTGGAGGACAGTTGGAGAGAGGGGTGGGGGTCTATTGGTTGTTGTTGTGTTCTTGCTTTTCGTTTACTTGTTTTGTTTTTCTTTCTCGATGTATTCTTGGACCTTTTTTCTCGCGATTTGCTCGTTGTGGGATGAAGAATGTCGTTACTTGTAGGTGCGTGTAGAAGATTATAGGGACGACTCATAGACTCTTTACTTGTAGTTGATTGTAGATGGTTGTAGTTCGTTGGTTCGTCATAGAAATTGGAAGATTGTTTGTATCAATATAGTGTTAAACTACTGGGAAGGCGTCGTGTGACCTCTTCACCTCTACATCAGCGTGATGATCGAGGAGACAGAGTGGGGTAGAGGTTGGAGAGAATACTGTCAGGAGCTGGTTGTGGGTTGTTGGTTGTAAGAGTTATTGTTTGTTTTCTACCTTGATAATGTAGAATCAGCTGTGGAACTGAAGCTGATCTTGGTTATAGTCTCACCTGCTTCTGCAGAAATTCTCTGTAGAACTGAAGCTAATCTTGCTTAGAGTCTCGCCTGCTTTTGTAGAAATTCACTGTACATTCGTAGACGAGGTTCGTACTTTTGCTGCCACCATATCTTGTAGAAACTTTGTAAGGTTCTTGTAGTAAGGTTATGTAGATCAGTTATGTATATACAGCATTATACTATTGGACGAGCGGTAGTTATATGTGAGTAGGTTTGTAAGTAGATCTTAGTTCCCATTGTCATGTAATGACAGGAGAGGTGAAGATAAGTATGGGACGATGTATAATTTTGTTTGTCTTGGAAATATTAACTAAAGTCTCTTACACACGAGTGAAGTATAAAGTAGAGTCCTGTTGTTACATCCCAGACATGTCTCGCTAGACCCCTTTTCTCTCTCCCTCTCTGTACATCCTGTTAGTTCTATGGCTAGCCCCTTTCTGCTCTCTAACTCTCTCATCCTGCCCTAAGAGGGCAAGTGTCACGTGTGTAAAACATAGGTGTGTGTTGTAGAAGTTTGTGTGTGTCCATGTGTATGTAGCACTTCCGGTGCGCACTGGCATTTTTTTGGTTACGTCTTGGTGAACTTCTGCTGACATATTTCCTGTTCCCACACCTAACCTTATCTGGTGTTCCTATGCTATCTATTATGAATTGTATATAGATTCCTACATCTGTCTATAATGATAGTTATTATGATTATTTTGTGTTATTATAATATGAAGTCCTGACACTTGCACACTATTCATTGAGGTTCTTCATAATTTCCTCAGTGGTGGGGCTTCTTGGGAAAAAAACTGGCTGCTTGATGTCTATTATCACCAGCCTTCATTAACCCCTTATCCGCGTGGATGGCTGGACAGTCCCGTGCCCCTCCCGTGGGGATAGCAGCACTCTAAGTACACGATGAATTAGCTACTTCCAGGTCGATGAAGTATCACTTATGCTTTTCTCTTTATATATATATATATATATATATATATATATATATATATATATATATATGAGAATAGATCATAATAGATATTTCCATGAGTAATGAACATGGAAAATTAGCGATCAAGCACACGTGGGGTGTTGCCAGGAGATAAATTAGCTACTTCATGGCCAATGGCAGTATCAAATAGCCTTTTCCCTTTTCTATATATATTTTTAGTATGAGAAAAAGACATAGGGCACATTTCAATGGAAAAAGCAAATGGAAAAAAAAGGTCGGGAATTGCGTTGTGCAGCCTGGCTGTAGCTATGTGGAGGAGGGGGTGAATGGGGGGAGGTGGAGAGGAAAGGCAAATACAGAAAAATGGCTAAATTGGTAACACTGGATGTGAGCACTAGCGGTATTAGCAGCACTGCCTATAGCTACACACTGGCAGTACTGATAGATGATAGACGAGAGCACTTGAAAGCCCGGGCAATTTTGATAAATCCCTGAATCACAAATATGATGCCCTGTGGTATGTTACTTGTGTAATGAGAGTCATGAAAGTGACTGCCCGTGGGTTAGGGGTTAATTTACCCTCATCCTTCTCATTTGGACACTCATAGCTAAAGTGTCCCACCTCACTACATGTCCAACACCCATTTGTTGCAATCGTGGATTTCCTTGCACTGTTCCATTCTTGCTCCTTCTTCCATTTGCAACAATCCACCTTCTTGTGTTCCAGCTTCCTGCAAAATGAGCAACCTCTTCTGGTCTTCTCCTATTCTCTCTCCCATTTGTTGCAGTCCACTTTCCAATGTCCTGGCTTCTCACAATTCCAGCAATTTCTTCTTCTGATCTTCTCCAGTTCCCTCATGCACCTGTAGCAGTCCTCTTTCCTATGTCCTGGCTTCTCACAGTACCAGCAACTTCGTTAAAAAATTTCCACTTCACCTACCTGTGCCTTTCGTGCCTTGAATCATGCACTACGACCTGCCTGAAAAGTGGACATACTGGACCTGACGTAGGTCTCAAATTCTAGAGCCCGGGCTAGTGCTTCTTGCATGATTCTAGGTTGTGCCTGCTTCACTTGCACTTTCAACCCTGCACTATCAAGAGCATCGATGAACTGGTCCCTCAGAAGAATAGGCAACAAGTTAGGTGCTATTCCAAAGTATGTCCTGTATGCCATACTCTTCTCGTCATGAGCAAGCTGCCGTAAGGATTCGCCTCGAGTCCATACACCGCTCCGGAATCTTGCTGTGAAAACCTCAGTCTGGTCCATGGTCCTATATCTGTGCTCCAGTACTTCTATTAAGGACTGATAACTGTTCCTCTCCATCACTAACATAAGGCCCAGAATTTCCATTGTGAGACCCTTAATTTTAGTAGCAAGCTGCACTGCCCTCTGTCTGTCATCCTAGCTATTCTGATCAAGTAACTCAAACTGTGCACGTTAAGCTTCCCAAGATAATCTGCCATCAAATTCCAGAGATTTCTTTGTAACTGTACCCCCATTATAGCCATGCACTTTACTGGTTTGCAGCATAAAAACTAAGGCATTACAATTTAGTCCAGGACTTAAAACTTCTGCATTCTGATTATTCAACCATGTAATGCTACACTTAGATGCATGAGATCTGTCAGGATCCACCATACACTGTTCACTCTTTTCATATTCTCCCTGTATGCTAGCCTGACGCTAAGCATTGCAATATTTCCCTATAGCCTCAATTTTCTCACTAATTATTTTCACATGGTCGACTACATGCTTCAAATGGTTATCTACATGTTGTCTGCGCTCCAACACAAGTCCCTTAATAATCTTCAGCTGGTTGTCCACATGCTGTTTGCACTCTGTCACTATTTCCTCACTATTTGTCTTCAGCTGGTCGTATACATGCTTCTTTGCACTCTGTCACATTATTCCTTACCTTATACTTCTGCTATAGCTCAATGTACATTTCCTCCTTCAGTTGTTCTTCTTCTTCATTTCCCCCATGAAAGCATCTAGCTGTCCTTGCATCGTCAGTTGTAATTCCCTCTGTTGCTCCTGTAATACCTCTTCAAGCCTCTGTGCTTGCAATTATTCTTTCGAGTTCTTTATTTTGTGCCTGTAAATGTTCTTTGAGTACTTTCTGTCCTTCATTCTGTACCTGTAGTTGTGCATGTAATAGCTTCAGAATTGCACCCAGTAATGCCTCCACCTGTCTTGTTCAGCCTCTTGTCTGTACACCTTCTTGCTCTATGTGAAAGATTAGACCCACTGCAGCACTTTCTAAAAATCCCACTCTTGACACCACTGTTGTAATGCAAGAAAATTTTGTAGATCCCACCAGTGTAATCAGTGTAATGGCGAAAAATTTTAGGATACTACCCACCGTTAATCTGATGCTAAAATTAGTCACCAGTACATGACATCAGTGTATTGAAGGAGATAATAGAAAACCACCACTAATGCCACCAGTGTAATGACAGGAAATGTTAGAGATTGTGGAAAATGGGTAGCGTGATCATATTGGAGGATTTACGGGAAATGTGATGGCGTGATCTTAATTGAGATGGCGTGAGTAGTTAGATATTAAGCACACTTTGCGGGTCACTCAATCTCGTCTGTACCATATCACTCCTTAGAGGATAGCAAAGTTCAAACTCGTAATGATTAAACGTAAGTTTTACTAAGCACTAAGAACTGAGACAGAATAATTTTCAAACTGGGAATGAACCCAAACGAAATAATAATGAGGATCAACACTAGAAATATGAAATTTTAAAAACTAAATTAATTTTGAAAGAATATTGGTACACACACACACACACACACACACACACACACACACACATACAATATATATATATATATATATATATATATATATATATATATATATATATATATATATATATATATATATATTAATCCCGCGGTCACAGTTGGACTCACGCGAAGACCCAAAGAATACTCATGCACATGAATATAATAATCCCGTGGTCTCAATTGGCCTCGCGGGAAGACTCAAAGAATACTGATGCACATGAATATATTAATCCCGTGGTCACAGTTGGACTCGCTGGAACACTCAAAGAGTACTAAGACACCCTCTTAAGATTAAACTCACACGACTCGAGAATCATATAAAGTCCTTAATTAAATGAACAATGATCAAATAAACTAATCAAAATGGACCGTAAACAATATGGACCAGCCGATATATTCGTTATTTAAGCTACGTAAACTAGGAAAAAGGGGGGAGGGGTGATTGTGAGGAGCTGGCAGTGGTTTGAAACGGATGATCTACAATGTTGAAGAGAAGCGGCGGTCTCATTAATCAGTACAAGAGGGATCAGGGGAAAATATGACCAAGTTAATTCATGTACGTATGATGACTTATTACACGAGGGAGAGAAAAGGGGGGGGGGGGGACGAGAGTTCGATACTAACCTGCTATGATGGAGAGAAGCGCCGGTCTCGTTGCTTGGCGTTTTTTTTTTTTTTTTTTTCAATATAATTCTGGCCTATCGACCATTGGGGCCAAAGCCCCTGGTCATTAAGGCCGTATATATATATATATATATATATATATATATATATATATATATACTGTATATATATACACACACACACACACACACACACACACACACTTCCATGCATATATACAGCCACTCATGCACACGTACATATATATATATATATATATATATATATATATATATATATATATATATATATATATATATATATATATATATAATTTTTCATTTTTTTTTTTTAACTTACAATATTCATAAACATAAATACCTAATCTAAAGACCCTAAAACTAATCACCTAGCAGACAAATTCGCTAACCTATGCTAAATCCTACAGAGACAAATAGCTAGACCTACACTAACGGAAAAATTACCTCGACTAACAGAACACCATCGACTGCAGATAATGTAATGCCTTTCTACATTACATACCTGCACTCATCACCTGGTGACTGTCAGTCGAGGCACAACCTAATATAGGGGACATCAATATATGAAAGGGAACCAGACGGGTCAGGAACATTTCCATATACGTCAGCTGTCGGCCCTAATTAGGACAACTTAATCAAGATGGTATAAAACATTTACCTAATATGTACAAAAAGTGAAGAACTGGTTTCCCCCGCCTTTTATAAGCATCACAGACAGTATTCGGTAATAGGCTAAAACTTTAAACTATTACTTTGCAATATTATTGACTCTCTAGGATCTTTAACGAATGTGAGAGATACGTTTCGTACTTGACATACGTGGCAAAATGACTTACGATGTTGAAATTTTTGTGATAAGCGTACAAGAACTTCTATCATAACGAAGCCAAATCAATTAGGAATTCAAACAGTTTTATTGCCCGCATCAAGTTATGTGCCTACGTGACTGTAAACACGACTCCAATAACATGAATTTTGCGCTTCACTAATGATTACCATCAGCAACCTTACTTCAGACAGCTCTCAATCACCACTGAATAGCACAAAAAGTTATGGTAATACTGGAGGGCGGCAGATATTAGCCGTGAAGTTTATAGGTTTCCACTAGCCAAAAGACTTTGGTAATTGATTTTATTCTTGATTTACACTTACTCGAGATATTGGAGTGAGAGAGGGTGATAAACCAGATTTATAGGTAGCATGGGGGAGAGAATACTATTAATGCTTCCTTTCATGATATTCCTTCACAGTAATGGGGGTATGTCTTTATAGGGGAATCTCCCGGCGGCACAGACTTATTAATTGTATAACAGGGATGTCACTCACATGTATAGTCAATCAGATCTTGTTCCACACTCTCGTCCTTTAACTTCTCACTGTGATCTTATTTACCCCGTTATTCACTATATGAAATCACTGCACAATACTTACATTAGGGGAAATCACACTTAACCTAAATCACTCGTGCTACAATATCACACGTATCCATCAGGGGGATAGGCAGGAACACGTCGGCGGCGATCCTGCCGGGCTAGGGACACCGCCAATGCGAGGCGTGCCGAGAGGGCACGGGATAACTCGTAAGGGCGTACTCTCGTGTCCTGGGCTTCCTGTCGCTTCTGGGCTTGGCTCAGGCGTGTGGCCCTCGGGACTGGGGTCGAATAGCTCCAGGAACCTCTGTGATCAGTCCCGGCGTCGTGGGGGCATAGAGAGATCACGCCCAGGTGTCCTGAGGAGAACCGAGAGAGACTGTGTGCTGCGGTCTCCAGCGTCTAGGGGCGCCAACAGGGGAGGGCTGCGAAAGCGACTTCCACTGGGGTCCGTCAGGTGCGTCTGCTCTAGAGCCAGGCGTAGGGAACAGAGACCAGGGGAGGCTGGGAGGCCTGTCTGGGTCACTCTGGGACAGGAAGCCTGGGCTCCAGTCTCCTGCCGTGGGGACGTCTCTCTACTCACCTCTCTCTGCACACCCTTGGAGCGACCATAGATCGTCTCACGAGGGAGGGAGCGACAATAGGTCGTCTCTACCAAGACACTCTCGGAGCGACCATAGATCGTCTCACGAGGATGGGAGCGACCATGGATCATCTCTACCGGAGCACTTTCGGAGCGACCAAGGATCGTCTCACGAGGATGGGAGTGACCATAGATTGTCTCTACCAGAGCACTTTCGGAGCGACCATAGATCGTCTCACGAGGATGGGAGTGACCATAGATCGTCTCACGAGGATGGGAGCGACCATAGATCGTCTCTACCGAAGCACTTTCGGAGCGACCATAGATCGTCTCTACCGCAGCACTTTCGGAGAGACCATAGATCGTCTCACGAAGATGGGAGGGACCATAGATCGTCCCTACCGCAGCACTTTTGGAGCGACCATAGATCATCTCACAAGGATGGGAGCGACCATAGATCGTCTCACGAGGATGGGAGCGACCATAGATCGTCTCTACCGGAGCACTTTCGGAGCGACCATAGATCGTCTCACAAGGATGGGAGCGACCATAGATCGTCTCTACCGGAGCACTTTCGGAGCGACCATAGATCGTCTCACGAGGATGGGAGTGACCATAGATCGTCTCACGAGGATGGGAGTGACCATAGATCGTCTCTACCGGAACACTTTGGGAGCGACCATAGATCGTCTCTACCGGAACACTTTGGGAGCGACCATAGATCGTCTCTACCAGAACACTTTGGGAGCGATCATAGTTCGTCTCTACCGGAACACTTTGGGAGCGACCATGGATTGTCTCTATCAGAGGGGCGCCGTCTGGAGTGTCTTTTCTAACTCCACCCCTAGCTGGCTCAGCAATTCCACTCCGTGAAGGTAGTGTCCTTTTCCTATGGTGGCGGCGGCATGGTGGCTGCATGACACAGGGGCGCACGGCCCTGGCTGACATGTGTCGCTGTTGCCGGGAGTGGTGGTGGCTGGTGGTGGCTACCCCGTGGGGTCCGTGTGGGGGTGTCGGCGCATCTTCGGGCATACTAAGCTGTTTTTGGCTTGCCCTGTCGTCGGGGGTACTATGGATTTCTTCAGGGGCACTGTTTTTCAAGCCACGCATTTTAGCATTGTTATGTTTATATTTGATCATCCTATGCAGAAATTAATTCGCTTTCATTTGAGCCAACAACGGTGATCCTTTGTCTCTTTGTTTTCAAGAAAAATGAAAAAAACTACGGCATATTTTCCGACAAGCTGAGCCACTGTCAGCCGCGCTCACTTACATTATTTTCCCATAGTGCACAAACACTATTATGCTCACTAGCTACGCTTTCTTTGGTTTTATACCAACGACTATTTTATATAATTACTTCTGTTTTGTTTTTCTCTTAGAAACCACACATGAACACTAAACCTGTTTACTAGCAACTAAATCTGAAGCTGTACTTATTTCCCTGTCATCTGTGCTGAGGTAAATAACAATATATATATGTATGTATAAATATACTGACATAAAAAAAAGGTAAATAGATAAAAAAGAATATCACGAATTTTTCCATTGGCGATGATCTTTCTGCAGGATCAGATCGGTTGGGAGGTGAGGAGTTTTGTAGTGTGTGTGTGTGTGTGTGTGTGTGTGTGTGTGTGTGTGTGTGTGTGTGTGTGTGTGTTCGCTCCACTAGTGAAGGTATCGCTCGGTATGGTATACCGCTCGAAACAATCACCCATTCAAAGCGGCACATTACATACAGGACACTTGTTCCTTGTGTCCTTCCTCATCCCCAACCTGAAGCACAAGGTACACCTGGGCCTCTTCTTGCCGGGGATCCTCGCCCAGTGGTGGCCCAGGGTGCAATCCAACCTCAGGTTGTTATCAATCACCTGGCGATGCTTGCTTGGATACCCTCGTGCTCTGTGGTCCTGTCGTGCGGAAGCTGCAGGTCCAGGAACAGGTTCTCCCAGTGGACCAGCATCTGGAGGTGGTGGCGGTGCTGGCACCCCTGATGGACCTCCTGCAGGTGGTGCTGGGGGTGACGGTGGCACCATTGATGGTCCTGCTGTGGGTGGTGCTGGTGTGGGGTGTCCTGCAGGCAGTGCTGATCCTGGTGGTGGCTGCACCCACCTTGGCGCTGGTGGTTATGCCTGCTGGGTGCCAGGTGTTCCTGGTGCTGGCCACCGGGAGGTAGGTCTGGGGCGTGGTAGAGTAATTGTCCAGATGCAGGCCAGTCCTCTTCATGGAAATGCAAAAGATCGTAGATGATCTGCTCCACAAATTCAAGGAGAGATACTCGTGCACGTCTGTACTTTCTGTACAAGGTAAACACGTTGAACAGTGCTATTTGGACGAAGTAGAATGTGATCTTCTTTGTCCACTTGACAGTTCGCCTTTGGATAGGGTAGTATTGGACCATCTGATTGAAATGATCAACCCCAACCATGTACATGTTGCAGTCCTCCACAACGATGGGCTTGTTAACGACTTCATGTAAGTTGTCTGTCTGTCATGACCACGCACCTTTCCTCGAACCCTCTTCGGAATTGTTTCCACAGTGTGGAAAGTGGATACCATGTTCACAATGTGCTTGTCCTTCCACAGCAGGACTAGCACATTGTCCTTGTGCTTTTACGCCATGCCCCCCTTGGGCAGGCTCTTAGCCATGGGGATGTCCTGCAGCTGGTGTGGCGCTCCTCTAGGCAGCTGTAGCGTCCCACACACGTAAAAGCCTGCAGTGAAGAGTCATTCGCACAGGGCTACAGAATTGTAATAGTTGTCCATGAACAACTTATAGCCCTGGTCCTTCAACAGTTCCACAAGGCCCCACATTGTGTTCTCTAGGGTCTGCTGCACCCCTGTGTAGACCTCGGGGTTCCAGATGTAGCCCAAGGACGACTTAGACAACATGTAGAGTTTGATGGAATACTTGGTGTGCTTCTGGGGGTTTTAGATGTGCAAGGACAACTGGCCTTTCCACCCTAGAGAGCCCTCATCCAGACTGAGCTGCTCCTCGAGTTGGTAAACTGACTGGAACTGCTGAAGGAGGTATGTCATGACCATGCGAATGCAGATGAGCCGATCTTGGTTGTCCCGGGGAATGGCAAGCAAGTTGAAGATGTGGAAGTGCTTAAGGATGGTGGTGAAGCGCCTTCCACTCATCGCCTGCTGGACCCTAGGATGGTTGTGCAGCTCGGAGCTCATGCAGTAGTGCCTGATGGTCGGCATGTGCATGACCCCCATGAAAAGGTATAACCCCAGGAACTTGGCCATCTCCTCTTCAATGCGGGAGGACCAGTCATCCAGCTGAGTTCCCAGGAATGTGGCGTACCTGTGTGGTTTCCACGGTGAGGTATGACAACAACTCCCTCGTGAAAAAGAGGTGGAAGAACTGCAGGGGAGTTGTTGGAATATCCACCTTGATCCCTAGGGAGGCAGTGAACGGCCCGTGGTTCTGTGTGAATGGGCCACTGCTCCACCCAGGATCCTCTTCAGCGGTGGTGGCAGTGATGGCAGCGGGTCCGCCTGTTGACACCCTTCGGCCTGCCCTCCGACCCCTTGGACAACTCACGTGTCCAGGCAGTGGACCATGGCTCCCTTGTCTGGGAGGGGACGCCTCGGACGAGGACGAGGACGAGACAGAGGGCTCTAAGGACACCAGTCTCGTCGGCCTGGCTAGTGAGCATATCACCATAGCATCCTGCATGGCAGAAGCAGATGGAGGGGCCATCACAACGAACGATGGCCTGGCTTCCGGTGACACTGGCTCGCCAAGGGGGACAGAGTGGCTTGGAGATTGTGAGCCGACGAAGAGAGCAGTGGGACCGGCAGGTCCTAAGGTGGGGAGGGTTCTCCAGTGAAGCCAGCCGATGATGGTGATGTGGTCTCCCGCGATGGAAGGCGGCAGGGCAGCTCCACTGGCTGACCAGATGGTGGCAGCTCAACCTCCTCCACCCCAAAACGGTCACTCGATGTCACTCTTCGACTCTACCTCATCAAGGATCTTATGCCATTCTTGTGGTGCCAACCTGCAGTTCATCTCTGCAAGACTGCTGTTGTTGCAAGCCAACTGGAGAATAAATTGCTGTCCAAGGGATTCAGGACCCTGTGGTAGTCCAATGCTGTGGCAGAGGTGTGAGCTGAAATAAAGAAGTCAAGATAGTTTATTCACAGCCAGCCAAGAACTTTGCTCAACACTGGCACAATGCAAGGGTTCATGATGTATGTGTACGTCCTCGAATAACATCGTCTCCTACACCTGACTTAGTGCACCGGTAGTGACGTCGAGCATGTGGTTACCTTTTTCATTTACTTTGCAAATTACACATAACCAAATCAATCATTTTTATGAGATACACAGTACATTTCACCACTAACATGTAAATGGATGTGTTCCATAGACCCTTACCTGAGTGCTAACGTGTAGCAGGCGATGTTTCCCATACGAGAACACGCTGCAGTGGGACAGTCTTTCACTGCCTTTTCACATAAAACATAACCCAATTTATCACTTTTTATGAGTCAAAATAATTTATTCACAGCCACCCAAGAACTTTGTTCAACACTGGCAGAGCACAAGGGTTCATGATATCTGTGTATGTCCTTGAAAAACATCGTCTCTTACACCTGACTTAGAGCACAGGTAGGGGCCACGAGCACGTGGTTAACTCTTTCATTTACTTTGCACATTACCATAGGCGTACGAGCCAGGGGGCCTGGGGGGGCTGCAGCCCCCAAGATTTGGGCAGACACAAATTTTTCGGGCAGAGTAGCCAATGTAGCAGGGCTATTCAACTGGCGGATCGTGAGCTAAATCCTGTCCTTGAGTGTTTTTTCTCTTCATATATGAAATTTTACTGTTCCCTTAAAAAAAGAAATGCCATAACGGTCCTTTTCTGTACTTTTTAAAAATATTTCTTAGTTCTTACTGTTTATGAATAAACTATCAGCCAGTGTTGACAGGCTGAGCTGGATGCTCGTGTCCGTACCGTCCGTTCGTAAATTACGTAATAGTGGACAGGCTCATAAGTCATAAACTGTACGTGTCCAGGACGGGAGAACAAGTACACACTATGCGTCGGCAGAGTCGCCAAGTCCCGCCCGCCAGTTTGCTCAGGGCTTGAGTGGAAGCTGCACAGTGACACATACCCGGGCTTATTCTTTAAAATCCTTAAGTATCACATGATGGTCATGCAGGTGGGAAGCCGTGAAAAGTGTTCACGAGCAAATTGAGAGAATTGTAAAAGGTCTCATTCAGCTAGCAGATGATAAAGATCCCAAGACATACTCTGATAGTCGTGCATTTCCTTCTGCAATCTGTGACTTTGAGTTCATTCTTGGACTCTGTATCCTCAAAGTCATTCTTTCAAACACCAACAGTCTGAGCAGATACTTACAGTCCAAAAATATGGATGTCATCACTGCTCGCCGAAATGCAGATCTTACCATCAGGACACTGGGAGAATGTCGTAATGATGATAGCTTTGACAAGATCTGGCAAAGGGCTGACCAAATCAGCCAAAACATATAATCTTGGATTGAAAATACAAGATTCAACTTCTGTGATGCACGCATACCTCGAAAAAAAACCATCTCGTCGATTGCAAGCCCTTCTAGGAGAATTGACAGGGATGGATGCCCAACCACTGACACCAGTACAGCATCATCGTGTCAACACTTATTACAATTCAATTGACAAGGTCCTGTCAGAACTGGAAGTTCGTTTCAAGGGTAATGATCAAAATGTTCTGTGTGCTCTTGGTGCCATTGCAATAAGTGATTCACCATCACAAAGTGACTATGAACTAGTTGCAAACTTTTATGGCCTGGACAGGTATCTGATGGAAGCAGAACAGAGACTTTTCTATAAGCTTAAGCAAAGGCGACAAGGAGTCTTCCTCAAGACAGCATCAGATGTTGTCCAGTTTCTACACGAAAATGAACTGTCAGAAATGGTACCCGAGTTCATGAAAGTTGTATCTCTTTTGGCTGTCATCCCTGCTACTTCATGTTCAGCAGAGAGATCTTTCAGTGGACTTCGTAATCTGAAATCCTACCTTCGCAGCACCATGGGTCAAGCAAGAGTTAGCTGCCTAGCACTTATCAACATAGAAAGAGAATATGCTACTAGAGTGATTGAAGAATATATGGACAAAATTATAGATGTTTTTGGAAAAAGAAAGGGACGTGAAAAATATTTTTTCTAACTTGATTTTTTCTGTAAGTCTTAACTTTATTATGGATAGGAAAAGAAGCACCTTATTTTTCTAATCATGTTTTAATTTAGTATGAAGGTGAACTATAATTTACTGCAATTTTTAATAATTACTATATTTATACCATTCAACCATTGCAATTTATTTCAGTAACAGCTATTATTTATATAGTATATTACATTAAAACGTATAACCCATACTAATTACTCAGCTCAATTTTATACTGTAGGCTTTATATAATACTTGTAAATGTGGGTGAAATTTAGCAGTTCAGTTAACCTTCATTTTTACATGGTGTGTAGAATAAATGTGCAATGTCTTCATGAAGTGTGGTTTCTTCCTACACACACACACACACACACATATATATATATATATATATATATATATATATATATATATATATATATATATATATATATATATATATATAATTGCTTGGATTTACAGGCAAAATATATTTTGGGCAGAGAGAGTTCAGCCCCCCCAGATGAGAAGGGTCCCGTACGCCTATGCACATTACCCATACCAAATCTATCATTTTTATGAGATACACAGAACATTTCACCACTAAAATATAAATGGACGTGTTCCATAGGCCCTTACCTGTGCACTAAGGGGTAGCAGACAGTGTTTCCCTTACAAGAACACGCTGCAGTGGGTCAGTCTTTCACTGTCTTTTCACTTAAAACATAACCCAAACTATCACTTTTTATGAGATACACAGTATATTTCACCAAAAAAAAAAAAAAAAAAAAATGTAAATGCACGTGTTCCTTACCTCGCATTGCATTTTGCTACCTTTGTGCTAG
The DNA here is from genome assembly GCF_032717465.1 of Coenobita brevimanus. NCBI lineage: Eukaryota > Metazoa > Arthropoda > Malacostraca > Decapoda > Coenobitidae > Coenobita > Coenobita brevimanus. The sequence goes on along the minus strand of NC_136983.1, from coordinate 35,620,073 downwards.
CTCAGGTGTACAACACGCACTCTTCATTACGAACACGTGGGTCAGTTTTTCACTGTCTTTTCACATAAAACATAACCCAATCTATCACTTATTATGAGATACACAGTATATTTCACCAGAAAAAAAAATAAATAAATAAATGCATGTATTCCTAACCTGGCATTGCATTTCACTTCCTTTGTGCTACCTCAGGTGTACTGTACAACACGCACTCTTCATTACAAGCACGTGGGTCAGTTTTTCACTGTCTGTTCACATAAAACATAACCCAATCTATCACTTTTTATGAGATACACAATATATTTCACCAAAATAAAATGTAAATGCATGTCTTTCGTAGGACAATTACGTGGCCCCTACCTGGGTAAGGTGTTGCAGACGATGATTTACAGATGATCACTTTCACTTTCTCTTCACATAAACATATAACAAAATATATCACTGTATGAGATACACAGTATCTTACACCATCTACAATTATGTATCTCACGTTGCAGTTCATTATCTTTGTGCTAGCTCAGGTGTATGAGACGTTTTCTTTCATACGAGCACGTGGGTCAGTCTTTCATGTTATTTTCACATAATACATAGCCAAATCTATCACTTTGTGAGATACATAGTATATTTCACCAATAAAATGTAAATGCACATCTTCCGTAGGTCAATTACGTGCCCCCTACCTGGGCAGTAAGGTGTAGCAGGCGATGATTTCCAGACGATCACGTGGTTCACTTTCACTTTTTCACATAAACACATAATATATCACTGTATGAGATACACAGTATATTACACCATCTACAATTATGTATCTCACGTTGCATTTCACTACCTTTTATGCTAGCTAAGATGTATGAGACGTTCACTTTCTTGCGAGCATGTGAGTCAGTCTTTCACTTTTTTTTTTCGCATAATGCATAGCCAAATCTATCAATAAATGAGATACACAGTATATTTCACCAATAAAATGTAAATGCACGTGTTCCTAACCTCACGTTGCATGTCGCTACCTTTGTGCTAACTCAGATGTAGGAGATGCACTCTTTCTTACGAGCAATTGGGTCAATCTTTTACTGTCTTTCACATAAAACATAACCAAATCTATCAATATATGAGATACACAGTATATTACACCACAAGTACAAGTGTGTGACCCTTACCTGTGCCCTAAGGTGCAGCAGATGATGTTTCCCTTACCTGAAGATGCTGCAGTGTTTACAATTTTATTTCACAATACACATAATCAAATCCACCATTTTATGAGACATACAGTATATTTGACCACAACAGTATATGAATTTGCTCTGTATGTCACATCTGCGATACCTAAGGTATTGCAGACGATAACTTCTGACGAGCACGTGGTGCAGTGTTTATGTTCATCCACACAAACATACTATAAACATATCACTATAACGCTCATGCTTTATTTCATAGAAAAAGCATACGGAATAAATAAAACAATATGATAAAATCAAATATCCCTATAAACCTCCTCTATTTTATCCCCTCCTGACAATGTCGTGCCGTGGTTGTAAGGCGTATGTGATTCCTGCCCAAGCCAATATTTCATCACATACAATCATTGCACCATGCTCTTATCTATTGCACAATAACACTATCCACCATATATCAGCATAAAACAAGGACTTCATCAACACCTTGGCAAATATTCCATTCATGATAGCGCTGTGTCGTCAGACGGTTTCCCGCCTCCCCCTGTTAAACGTTTCACCATATCCTTCCTCACTAGCTATTGCACACTATATTCACCTGATTCACTGTTACTATTGTTCAATGGTTGACTACTCACATTGGGTGCAGGGTAGAGGGAGTGTAGTTGTTGCGACACGCCGAAAACGGGGTAGGCCTAGCACAATCTTCGTTGGGCCAATGACTGACAATGGCCAGGAATGATTCACAAAAACCTAATTCCCTATTGCAAACACCAAATCTAATCACAATAGTGAACACAAGCACTATTGTTAAAGTGGAATATGACACGCGTCTGGGATGGGGGTAAATAGAGTACGATTTAAATGCCCTGCCGCGTGCTACCTTCTCCCTCGACAGCTGCTGTGGAACTAATCAACCTGTCTGGGCTGCAGTGCATCTCTGACCCCAAGGTTGCCAAGTCATTACTTTTGACGAGAAGTGCAGGTACTCTGACGCCTCCAAAAATGACGCCAATCAGCCCAAAACTTTTCCTCTGACGACGGCTTTTTTGCTTAAATGATGACAAATGCATTATTGAGTATAGTCGCAGACACGCCCATATGACGACAAATGCATCACCGTGGGCGGAGCGGTTTATTTGGCATGAATTTACATGTAGTACAAGAGTATATTGGTTATCAGACAATTATATAGGCAAAATAAGCATTGTTTCACTCACCAAACACATCAACATACCTCACCTTCCTTTGCATTGTTACCGCCTCATCTCTTCTGCTTGTTTCTTCCTCTGGCTTGTTTCCCCTTTGTCCTCCATCTTGGGAATAACCTTTGCCTTGAATTTCGTCATTGGAGAGACTGTGGAGCAATATGTCTTTACTGGCCAGGTCACTGCTAATAGGTGAATTGCCAAGAAAGTGGCGAACAGGGGTGGAGAGGGGATCAGGCGGGGCCAGGCAGTATCCCTGCTGAAGAGGGGTAGAGGAAGGTCTCCCGCATATGCCTACCAAAAATCAGCTGCGAAACTTGAAAAACGTGCAAATGATGGACCTCGCAATTGCAAAACATATGGATATATCGTCGGGTGTCACCATGACAAAACATGGTGACGTATCCATACTTCAACGGGACGCCTTAGGTTAAACATACTCACATTTTCCATTTTTTCCTCATCCAACCTCACTGTACAGTACATTCAGTGACTTCACTTTTGTCAAAGACCATAACTTTTCCCTACATTCACCTTTAGATTCCGTTTCTTACACAATCTCCCAAAATCATCCACAAAGCCTTGCAGTTCCCCTTCGTCTTCACTCAACAACACAGTATCATCTGCAAACAACAGTACAGGGAGTTTCCAAACATTGTCCTCTCTCATTAGGGTCACTCCAACATCCACTACCCTGCCTTGTATCCCTTTTATAACCCTATCCATGTACAGATTGAACACCCACGGAGACATGACACATCCTTGTTTCAATCCAACCTTCAAATAGAAAAATTCACTCAGTTCACTATCAACATGCACTGAAGCCTTAGCACCCTCATACATACTCCTTACGGCATTCAATAACTTCCCATCTACTCCATATACTCTTAAGACTTTCCACAATCCTTGTCAGGCCACCCAGACATGCTTTCACCACATCCTTGAAGGCTGCATACAACTTCTTTCTCTAGAAAGTTTTTCACTAATGATCTTAGAATGAATACCTGATCTACACAACCACTTCCCTTCCTTAAACCTTCTTGTTTTTCTCCAACTAATACATCTATATAGATATATATATATATATATATATATATATATATATATATATATATATATATATATATATATATATATATATATATATATATATATATATATATATATATATATATATATATATATATATATATATATATATATATATATATCATCATCATCATCATCATCATCCGGACCTCCTTTCCCACCCAACGGCAGGATGAGGAGTAGCAATGTCGAGACAGCTCAAACTTGGGAATCCAAATAGGCCACACTTCCATTCACTCATCAATCAAGCCCCTGGAGTCCTGGCTCTACCGGTTATGCCAAAAACATTCACCACTTTCTGCAGCTTCACACAAACGTATCCGATTGAGTCAATCCGGATGCTGTCATGCTCACAAGGGGTGCCAAAATCCCTGATCATGCTCATCTCACAACATTCATCCAGCCAGCTCGATCTCTTCTCAGTTCCCTAGCCTCACCGACTTCCAAACCTCTCTTCCTCAAACGCTCATCCACCGTATCTCTCCACCTTCTGCTTGGCTTACTTCTCCTCCTTCGTTCTTCAGATTCGCTCAGTTATACCTTTTTTCACCATTCTATTGTTATCCATTCTTTCCACATGACCATACCATCTCAGGACACTTTTCAATTCTGGTGTCCACCGACTTCTACACTCCACACCTTTCACAAATCACATTATTTCGTCTCCTATCCACCCTCTGTACTCCACAAACATTCCTCAGCAGTCCCATCTGCACTGCTCTTACTGTTGACTTTTCATTTTCATCCCACACCATAGTCTCACATCCGTATGTTCAAGTTGGCACTAACACTCCTTCATGTAAGCCTCATGCAGCTGCAAAACTCAAGCCTCTGTTTCTTATCAGGGCCTTCATTGCACCAGCTACTTTTCTTCCTTGTGTCACTCTACTTTCAACTTCTTTTCCACATTTTCCTCTCTTTTCCATCACTGTACCCAGGTATTTGAACTCTCACCAATTCCAGTCTCTCTCCATTCACTGTGACATCAAACTGGGAGTCACCTTCTCTCTCAATAACCATCACTTTACTCTTCTCTACATTTACTCTCAAGGCAAGAAACTCAGACATCAGCAAAACTCTGCACTAGCCTATCAAGTTCTTGTCCGGTACTTGCAAGCAGTACCGTAAAACACCCTAACTTCGGACACTTTTTATGTGTTTTAATGAATAACTCTGTGTAAAATGGTGCACTTTTATCCCTGTTGGTGTCATGTGGTAGCCAGGGACAGTATCTCCTGAATCCATATAATAAAAAAAAATTAGCCATGCTAAACTCCTTTTTTTTTTTTTTTTTTTTTCATTTTCAAGTGTCCGAAGTTAGGAAATTTGTCCCTAACTTCGGACAACTCTTCGAAACTTCGGACATCCATGTATTTGCCCTTTAAACATGATAATGGTTAATAGCACCTATATCTGGACACACTGGCCAAACTTCGGACACTTTAGTAGTTTTTTAAAAATGTCAAAAAAATAATATTGGGCACTCGTGGCCCAAGTTATACATATATAAAGAGAAATAATCAAAAATATTTCTTTTTTGAGCTCATTATTTGAGACCACATTAAGATGCATCATATCACATTTTAGTGAGGTATTCTAGCCATAAATATAACTAAGAACTCCTCAGAAACATTTCCAGATGAAAAAAAATTACATTAAAATGCATTGCATATATTCCAACTGTAAGGGGAACTGATCTCGTTTTCCTAAACAAAACTTAACTTAATTATCAAGTAGCTACCTCACTGACTCAACAAATGCATACTGAAAAAACATAATATAATGTTAAACACTTCTTACTGGTTTTAATGACACCCACACACCCACTAACAAGCACGCAAATCGACAAACACACGCACACATATGCACATGTTATGAAGGCACCATGGAATGTATTAACGAGCTACACACTTTGGTCTTATACACACACACACACACACACACACACACACACACACACACACACACACACACACACACACACACACACACACAGTATCTATTTAGATTTCAAGAAAGCATTTGACACTGTACCACACCAAAGATTTTTATGGAAACTGTACCATCAAGGAGGAATTCGAGGCAAACTGTTTTGTTGGATGTATGATTTTATCATAAAAAGAGAAATGAGAACAGTACTAAGGGAAAACTACTCATCATGGAAAGAAGTGACAAGTCGACTACCACAGGGCTCAGTGCTGGCACCAATCATGTTTTTAGTGTATATAAATGATATAGACAGTAACACTGGAAATGAAAGCTATCTAAATATGTTTGCAGATGATGCAAAAATACGAAGGAGAATTACTAACACAGACTCTTGTAAAGAGCTACAAGAAGAATTAAATAAACTTCATGAATGGAGTACTACATGGCAAATGGAATTCAATGTGGACAAGTGTCATGTAATCAAGTTTGGTAAAAGTGGAAAAAGACCTGATTGGGATTATACGTTGGGAAATAAAATCCTGCACACATCAGAGAGAGAGAAGGACCGAGGTGTGATTATCAAAAACAGACTATCTCCGGCTGACCACATCAGTGAGAAGGTACGGAACATGTATACACTGCTTGCAAATATGAGAATAGCATTCACATACATAAATGAAGACATGCTAAGAAGGATAATAACATCATTCATCAGACCAACCCTGGAGTATGCATCAGTAGTCTGGAGTCCTCATCTCAAAAAACACATAGACAAGATTGAAAACGTTCAAAGGGCCGCTACAAGATGGATACCAAGCTTAAGGGATCTAAGCTACGAAGAAAGACTAAATAAACTGAATCTACCAACACTACAGGAGAGAAGGAAAAGAGATGACATGATAATGCTATATAAATGCATATCAGGGAAGGAGAATATAGATATAAATGATTACTTAACTTATGAGGAAGCATCAGCAAGAGGACACTGCAAAAAACTGCAAAAGAAGAGAGGTGATAAAGACGTGAGGAAATTCAGTTTCCCAAACAGAGCAATTGATCAGTGGAATGCACTACCGAATGAAATAGTGTGTACCTAAACAATTCACAAATTTAAGGATATGTACGATAAATATGGTTTAAGACACGGGACAGTACGAGCTTGACTCATTCCTGTAAAGATACAATTAGGTATGAACAATTAGGTAAGAACACACACACACACACACACACACACACACACACACACACACTTTCCTAATAGGCCTGTGCTTGTAACACACACACACACACACACACACACACACACACACACACACACACACACACACACACACACACACACAAAGACCTACAGTCTCTATTTTTCCAGTATTTTGTCTGGCCGAATTTACAATTTTTTTCTCAAAAATGCAGAGATATTCATTAAAACAGTCATAGCAAGATTATACATGTATATATTTTAAAATGGTTTACTGCCCAGTACTTATATCACTTTTCCACATATAATCGTACTAATCACGTTTTTACAATTGAAACGCTTTGTTCTGTGTGAACAAAGTTTTGTAGGGTTAAAAAAAATTTCAATTTTTTTTCCAATTGATTCATAATTTTTTTTTTTTCACACACACATACTCAACCCAGTTTAATAGGACTTATACATAATAATCTTTAAAGATTACCCTACCTACCCATATCATTATTTTTTGCAAATATCGCACTCTTTTCCAATAAACTTCAATTATTACATTTTTTTTGCAAAATGTCCGAAGTTTGGGCGCTGTCCGAAGTTACGGTGTTTTACAGTACTGCATCATCAGCTGACAACAAATTTGAGATATTCCATCTATCACCATTCATTACCAACGGCATCCCTCTCTCCATTACTCGTGTTTTTACTTCCCTCATCACCCCATACATATATATATATATATATATATATATATATATATATATATATATATATATATATATAAATATATATATATATATATATATATATATATATATATAAATATATATATATATATATATATATATATATATATATATATATATATATATATATATATATATATTGTTACGGAACAGAGAGAGATAATGAACACTTCAAGTGAGAATACTAAAATCACTACTGTCCCGCAACGTTCCAGGTTCAAAACAAAAGAGTTAGGTAAAATTACAAGTTAAAGTTTAATGCTCAAACTAACAACTAAACATTCAGGACTCATAAGGATAATATAATGGCAAAACAGGTTACATATATGGTTAACTGCAATAGCCTCTATTAACAAGAATTTAGCAAGAACAAATTTATCTAAGTCAGTCCTGATAAATGAGAGAACCGAATAATACTCAGTTAAATTAAGATATAATATTATTACAGATACAAAATATTACTGATACTGGCTGATATTAAAAACTTTACATGAATCACAAAAACCTTACCAGGCCTACGAATTAATGCCCTACGCCATACAGCACAAGAAAAATGGTAACAACACTTATACTCAAATTATACAGCAGCTAGATGGTTGGAGACTTCCTGAGAACTCAGAAAAATAATAATACTCTATACAGGGGAGGACAGAGATGTGAACAAAATGAGGAGTAGATCTAAGTGGCAACTAAAGCAGAGACTGAGCCCATTATATAGGGGGCCGGCAGAGCTTGATTCAACTTGTATGAAGGACGCGGAAATGAAGGCACAGGGGAGGAAGAGTTGACAGTCCTGCTCTGAAAAACAGAAAGAACGACTTACTCTACTATAAGGGGGAGAAGGGGGGAGTGAGGTAGAACACGCAAGCCTGGTCACTATGGAAGCCACGTGGCGAATCGTGATCAAACATGCAGTATACTGTTCATTAGAATTATACAAAGGATGATGAAATCATAGGCTATGTAACACCTCCCCACAAAGAAAAAGAAATTTACAAGGGAAATTTCTTATTACTCTAAAACAATCTGTCTAAAGTCTAGATAAGCATTCTGCAATAACATTTTCTTTCCCCTTGACATGTATGTCTAATGAATACTCCTGAAAAAGTAGACTCCATCTTGTCAATCTCTGATTTTTATCTTTAAACTTACTAAGGAATTTCAGTGGGTTATGATCAGTATAAATGACTATGGGGTCAAAACCAGAACACAAATAAAATGAGAAATGCTGTAAACCCAAAATCAAGGCAAAAAGCTCTTTCTCAATAGTTGAGTAGTTCTTTTGAGGTGGAGTGAACTTCTTACTGTAATAAGATACAGGGTGTTCAATACCCTGATCATCCTCTTGCAGCAAAACAGCCCCAGCTCCTGTATCACTTGCGTCAACAGCCATCTTAAAAGGCTTAGCAAAATTTGGAGTAGCGAGCACTGGCTGACTTAATAGGATAGCTTTAAGTTTACTGAAAGAGGATTCACTGTTATCGGTCCAGACAAATTTAACTCCCTTTTTCAGTAGGTCTGTAAGTGGTGATACAAGAATTGAAAAGTTAAGAACAAATCTCCTGTAATAACCTACCATGCCCAAAAATCTTTTAGCTCTTTCCTACTTTTAGGTCTGGGAAGATCACTTATAACCTGAACCTTAGCTCCTGGTGGTGCAACGTTGTCCATCACCAATTACGTACCCAAGGTACTGAACTTTAGCTTGACCAAACTCACACTTTGATAAATTGGCAACAAGATTAGCCTGAACCAAACGCTCAAGAAATTTACTGACATGGCATAGGTGATCTTTCCAGTTGTCACTGAAGATTAACACATCATGAATATAAACAACACACCCTGCCAAACCCTCTGTTACAACATTCATGAGCTTCTGAAATGTGGCTGGTGCATTCTTCATACCATATGGCATTACAGAACATGCAAAAGTCTTTCCTAGTGTTACAAAACATGAGATCTCCCTAGCACATTCAATCATAGGTACTTGCCAGTATCCCTTTAACCCGCCCCGTCCCGACCACTTTTTCACCACTGGTACCCCCTAATCCCGACCATTTTTAGACCCAAATTTTTTTTGCTAAAACTTTCGCTTTTGGTCAGAAACAATGGTCAGTCGAAGAAATTGTTCCCCGGGGTCCATAATTGCCCTAAACAGGTATGCCTTGGTCACACCTGGTACCGTGTTCTCTGTAGGTGGTCTGAGCCTCTAACGTTTTCTATGGTATTATAAGTCTGGGAAACCAATGAAAGTAAGTAGATATGTATTTATTACAAACATAAAAACATGTGATAAAAGAGTAAATTGGATTTTATGCAAAAATAGAGCTGAAATAAGCATTGTACCATCAAGCGAAACGAGCAAAATCGGGCAGACTGGTCACGATGAATCGCTAACATTCCAGAATCATGATACATATCATATTTTCTACTTACATAATACATGTACAATAACATTATACCATTTTACATTTTATTGAACTATTTTTACGTATTCACAGGCCTTTCGATAACATTTAGCGTAATGTTAGCGCTTATTTACGTAGTGAGTGAACTCGCTGTGACTGTTGTTTCAACTCATATTGTGTTTTTTCTACTTACATAATACTTTCCTAATAACATTATACACTTTTCAGCTTTAGAGAACTGTTTTGAGATAGTTTCAGGCCTTACGTAAATATTTAGCGTAATAATAGCGCATAATAACACACACGGTGAAGTCGCTATGACTACTATTTCAACTTACAACCTATTTTTGTACTTATATAATAATTCTCCACTAACATTGCACATGTTTACACTTGATATAATTGATATCACATAATTTCAGACCTTGCGATTCAACTGAGCGTCATATTATCGCGTACTTACACAGTGAGTGTTATCGCGATATCATTTGTTTCATCTTACACTAGTATTCAACTTATAAATTACCTTACTACTAACATTACAACCTTTTCCACTTTATATAATTCCTATCACATACTTACTGACCAGAATGTTCTACTGAGCATAATATTTTCGCAGATTTACACAGTGAGTGTACTCATGACATCAATTATTACAACTTACACTATTTTTCAACTTATACGTTTTATTCATGCTAACATTACACCCGTTTCCACTTTATATTCTTGCTATCACATATTTACTGACCAGAGTGTTATACTAAGCGTCATATTTTCGCAGATTTACACAGTGGGTGTAGTTTTGATACCACTTCTTTCAACTTACACTATTTCTCAACTTATACATTACTTTCCTGAAAACATTACACCCGTTTCAACTTTATATATGACTTAGCACCTACTGACTGGCCTTACCATTATAATGAGCTTCTTATCGCCATCCCACACAGTTTCAGTAGTGTAGGAAATTATGGTACTCTTTGAAACATGGCTGAAGGCACAACGCAACATTGCACTTGACACACTCGTACCTTGTGTCTTTTCTCTGAGTGGATGGTCTGACTGTTGAGTGCTTGCATACATGGCAGCGGCGCTGGGGTTTACGACGGTTTGGGTCGGAAGGGATTGTGCTAGGATAGTGGCGTCCTGTGAGGCGTAGGGGAGCCTGGGCAGCCATGGGGGTGCGGGTGCAGTGTGTGGGTCTGTTCTGGGCATGCTTGGCGATTATTTCACGTGCCAGCTCCCTCACAAACCCCTCAAAGGTCTCGGATACTCCGGTGGTCATGGCGTGCAGGTAGTGTGCGTTCAGGACCGTGATGTTGAGCAGTTGGAAAAAGAGTTTCTTGTACCACTTCATCGTGGTCCTGGCACAGTCAACACTGGAAATCATCGAGTCTGACTGATCCACTTGCCTCATGTTCAGATTATAGTCCAGTACAGACTCGGGTTTCCAGACGTTGTGCCTCCTCTCGCTATAGTGATCCACGGAGTCTGTGCGTTGCATCAGGGGGCTGTGAACAGTTGATAGGAGGCAAACTTCCCTGTTGTGGTTCCACAGGGTGGCAAGGATGTTATTGGCCTGGAAGAAAACCACTTCGTTCTTGTCAAGTTTCCTCCCTATCTTGACCATATGGCGACGGTTTCTCTTGACTGTACCACAGACTCCGGTGTCGTGTTGGTGGAGGAACCTAGCGAGAAGAGGACTAGTGTACCAGTTGTCCAGGTACAACACATGACCACGATGAAGGTACTCCTCTATCATTGTCTTCACCACGGCCCCAGAGAGTCCTATACTACGATCTTCTGTTATATCTGTCTGTGCGCCCGTGTACAAGACTATGTCTTGCACATAACCAGTCTTACAGTCACACATAACAAAGATCTTGAACCCGAAACGGTGTCTCTTGCTGGGTATGCACTGCCTAAAGGAAATATTTCCTCTCCACAACACAAGACTCTCGTCTATGACGAGGTCTCTGTAAGGATAAAATGAGGAGTGGAACATTTCCCGTAAATGATCAAATACCAGCCTAATTCTCCTCATTTTATCTGTGTTATTTGCATTGGCTGGATCTTCTGCATCAAAAAAGTGGAGGCGGCCGAGAATATGCTGAAATCTGTTACGACTCATCACCTTTCCAAAGAAAGGTGTGAAGATCATTGGGTCAGTTGTCCAGTAGGCAGGAATTTGGTTTTTCCTTACCACACCCATCAAGAGAACCAGGGCAAAAAATAAGAACATCTCTGAAATTGTAACGGGATAGTCATATTGTTAGGAATGCCTGCTCATGGTTCCCAAACGTTCACTTTCACGGCGCTGTGTTCGTGAAAATATATTGGTCTGTTCCACTATGCGCCCCACAAACGCCTCCCCAAAGAACAAGTGGAAAAAATCCACCCTAGACGAACCCGCATGCACACCTGGAGCCATGCAACCAGACCGCCACTCCTCAGTGAAAGGGTGAATGATGGGAGTAAAATTACTCCCATCTTCCCAGTTCCACGAGACACCACCGTCTCCAGCCACGTCCCCATCGTCCCCTTCGTCAGGGTGGGGAGGTGAGGGTGGTGGGGGAGGTTGGGGAGGTGGAGAGCGGCGCCTCTCATGACTCGCACTTCTCTTCCCTCTCCCTTTTCCTTTACCCTTTCCCTTCCCTTTCCTTCCTTTCCCCACATCCTGGGGCTGTGGGGAGGAAGTTTGGGAATATTGTGGGGCAAAAGACGTGCTGGGGAGTGGCTCCACCTCCTCTCCCCTAGGCCTACGTACACCACGTGCTCGTGCTGCCTCCCTCACACCACTTTCCCCTTCACCCCGCACTCCCGCCACACCACTTTCCCTTTCACCCCGCGCTGCCGCCACACCACTTTCCCTTTCACCCAGCACTCCCACCACACCACTTTCCACTTTCCCAGACAAAAGACTTGCATCATACCTAATATGTCTTCTCCCCCCACCTTCTGATCCTCGGGGTGATATTTTTTCTTTTCCCAACCACAAGGCGATATCACGTCCTAAGCCGCCATCATCCTCATCGTCCTCATCCTCGTCCTCATCAGATTCGGGATGGAGAGATAGCAGTGCACGTGGTTGGGGAGCAGGCTGGCCTTCCCTTGCCTTACGATATGTCACATACCGCTTTTTCCGGGGCGAAGGGACCTCTTCATCACTGCTTGTTATTTCTTCCTCTGGCTGGATGTAATTGCGATCCACCACATCATCGTCAAGTGGAGAATCATTATCTCCAGTGAAGGCTTCCAGGGCGGATGCAATTTCGTCATCTGAGAGACCTTTCCGCGCCATGTCTGACCTGGGTCACTGCTAACAGGTGAGTGACCGAGACAAGGGTGAGCGCGGGTCACGCGGGGTCTGGGACGCTGCCCGCCTGGCGGCAGGCAGGGGAGGCTTGGGTACGTGGGCGAATCGAAAATCTCGGGCGAATTTTGAAAATTGTGGAAATTATGAACCTTGCAATTGCAGGACGTTGAAGTACGTCAACGGGATTGGCAGTGACATAACGTGAGGACGTGGAAGTACGTCTATGGGACGCCGCGGGTTAACAAATCAAACTTACTTATATACCTAGCCTTTCCGATCTTGTCTATGCAATCTTCCACACGAGGGAGAGGGTAAGTGTCTGTTTTGGTTATCTGACTAACACGTCTGTAGTCGATGCAAAGCTGCTGTGACCCACCTGGCTTAGGGACTAGAGTGACAGGAGAACTCCACTCGCTCTGACAGGGCTCAATCATCTTGTGCTCCAACAGGTAGCCAAGCTACCTGGGTTATTTTCGTCCCGCCTGTGATATAACTTTAGCATGTTGATGTGACAAAGTTGCTTGTTCTTTCTACGATCTGGTGTGGCGATGACATAGTTGACATGAGTTTCTTCTCCACGAAATAAGGACCACTAAACTTGGCTTGAAGGGGTTACCCATGCACTGGTAGCAGAATCAAAACCTGATCTCCTGGCTGAAAGTGGCGTAACCTGGACTTCTTATCATACCAAGTCTTCATCTTCTCCTGAGCAGCTCCTAAATTCTCTCTCGCCAGCTGTAAAGCAGTGGACAGCCGTTCTTTGAACTTCATCACATACTCCAGCAGGTTGATGTCATCTTCCTCCGACAGCCAGCATTCCTTGAATAGCTTAAGGGGTCCTCTTACTTCATGGCCAAACAGTAGTTCAAAGGGTGAGAAGCCCAGTGATTCATTTGGAGATTCTCTTGTGGCGAATACAACGAATGGAAGACCTTTATCCCAGTCTTTCTGATGTTCCAAACAGTATTTCCTGAGCATCGATTTGAGTGTTTGATGATATCTCTCCAACGCTCCTTGGGTCTGGGGATGGTAAGCTGAAGACGTGATCTGGGTGATGCCCAACTCTTTCAGAGACTGCTTGAAAACATTTGACATGAAATTACTTTCCCGGTCTGACTGTACCTCCTTGGGCAGACCAAACTTGGTGAAAAACCCTAGCATTTTCTTAACCACGTTCATTGCTGAGATATTTCTAAGTGGAATGGCTTCAGGATAACGAGTAGCCATATCAATCAGGGTCAAAACATAAGAAAATCCTGAAGAAGTCTTAGGAAGAGAACCCACAATATCCACCAACACACGGGTGAATGGAGCCTCAAAAGGAGGAATGGGAACTGGAGGTGCAACTTTTTGGTCTGATTACACTTCCCCACATCTTGACAGGTGTGACAAGACTTTCAATACCAGGAAACATCTCTGAAGATACCTGGCCAGTAGAAGTGTTTCAAAATGCGTGCCACAGTCTTCCTCACTCCAAGGTGTCCTGCCAAACTGGAACCATGAGCCACTCTAACGATATCCTGCCTACAAACACGAGGGATGACAACTTGATGTACAACCTCCCATTCACAGTCGGCTGATGCTGTTGGGGGTCTCCACTTCCTCATAAGTACTCCTGACTAAATAATAACAAGTAGAAGCACCAGCTGACTCTTCCTCACTGCAAGCAGAGTTAGCTAGACCTTTCATCTCAGGGTCACCAACCTGCAACTCAACCAACTCTTGACGAGACAAATTATGAACACTACGGGGTACTGCCTCATCTGGTGAGTGGTCCAAATTAGCAAGAAATGTGTCAGCTAGGATAACATCATCATCATCATTATCCTCTAAGTCACCAGTAACTTTAGACTTAGCCCTAGTGACAGCACATGCAGAGAACACATCAGGGACATCACAATCCCGGGCCGCAGCCACCGGCTCACCAGACAACTGAGGAGCTGGACACACTTGACCTCCACCAATATCATTTCCAAGTAAGAAAGTTACCCCTGACATTGGGAGTGTCTCAACCAACCCAACCATAATGGAACCATTAACAAAACCAGACTCTAAATTCACTCTGCACAGAGGGACAGAGAAGTAATTATTCCCTATACCTTGGAAATTACAGTTTCATCAGAGGAATTAACATTACAGCCTAGAACACTGGTCAGCATAAGGGATTGGCAAGCATCTGTATCACGATATATTTTAACCGATTTCCTGTCATTACTGTCCAGAGGACTGACAAAACCATCAGACAGGAAATTAGCACATGAACTCTTGAGAGTGTCACCCACGTTACTGCTCAAAAGAGGAGCTTCATCATGAGAATTTAATTTACCCCTCAAAGCAAGTTCAGTTAACTCGGTTAAAGAATTCTGGGAACTCTCAAGGGTAGACACTAGACCAATTGACTGAATATTTAAAGACTCCTTTTTGTTCACATCACGCTGTCTCCTGAAACATTTCTCCGTAGTATGACCAAGCTTACTTCAATATGTACAATTATTTTTCTGAAATTTTGAGGTGGAGCTGGTATTTACTTCCTGAGAAACATCATCTTTATTCTCTTTCCTGTTACCTGTACTCTGAGTGGAGGCAACGTACTTACTCTCAGCTTTCCCTTTTTCTTTAGAATATCTCTTGTGAGTGAGAACATATTCATCAGCAAAAACTGCAGCATCAGACAAATTATCTATTCTTTTCTCATCAAGATATAGGCTTACATCTTTATTAATACACCTTTTGAAGTCCTCCAGCAAAATCATCTGCTTAACCCCTTAACCGCTGGGCATCACTTTCATGACGCTTGGGAGCAAGGGATCATACCGCGGGGCGTCGCTTTTGTGATTCTGTGTTATTTTTAATTCACCCGGGCTTCCAAGTGGGGCTTGTATCATCTATCAGTCCTGCCAATGTCCAACACTAGTCAGCACTCCTAATCTCATCTGTACTCCCATCCATTGTTGACAATTTAGCCATTTCTCCCCGTTCTTGACTCCCCTCCCTACCCCCCCTCCATTACCCTATCCTCTCGCCTGCCCGGCCGTGCTACACTAAGTAAATCTTCCCTGGAATTTTTCACTGATTTCATCCATTGAAATAAGCCCTATGCCCTATTCTTATACCAAATAATATATACAAGAAAAAAATAAGGTAAATGAGAGTGCCATACACCTGGAATTGGCTAATTATCACCTGACAACATCTCACGTGCACTCGTTCGCTAATTTTCGCTGTTTTTTCCCCCTTGAAATATGCCATATAATCTATTTTCGTAATAAATATACATATAAGGAGGGAAGGGAGAAGCCTAAGTGATATTTACATTCACCTGGAACTACCTAATTTATAATGTATTGTCTAGATTTCCTGCCAATCATTTCAGTGAAATACATAGCTGTTTCAAGAGCTACGTTGGTAGTACTGAATATCCCCTAAGTAGGCCTCTACCCGGGCCGGCCCTCCCTTATCAGTTCTCTCTCATCTTCCGAAGAGGAGGTACGTCCGTTCCTCTTGCTGACTTCAGGGCCTTTTTCACCCCCATGCAAAGGGCCCTGTGACCTTTACCCCCAACTAAACCTCGTGTGGAAAGAGGTAAAGGGCTGACAATTGATAAAAGAGTGACTACGATCTTTCTATTGAGTAAAACAGTGCAAGTGGAATTGTAAATAATGTGTAAACAGCAAGTGAAAGTAATGAATGTAAATATACGTGAACAATGGAAAATAGTTTTATAAGTTACTTCAAGTGACAGTGCATAACACAGTGTAAATAAAATGGAAATGTAAATAACGTAAATAAAATAGAGAACATAAATAGAAATGTAAATGAGTAGTCTTATAAGAATACGAGTATATACTCTAGGAGTAATGAAAGTGAAAGTTTCACTCTAGCATGTCTGAATACTATGAGTTATGAGAGTGAAGATGAAAGTGACATTCACTCTCAATGCTAGTATACAGGACGAGAAAGTGAATGCTACGTATTTTACTGAAAGAAATTGAATCCCTACAGTGACAATAAACTAATACTGAAGGAACCTTATGGATAAAGACTGTAGATATATATAAGTGTTATATAGTAATAGAAATATAAAGTGTGAGGGGTTTTATGAATAATAAATGACAGAGTACCAAGAGCGAACTATCGCAAGTGCGGCAGTCAGACGCGCTCATAATTTTCATTGCTTTCACAGTGTTTTTTTTTTTTTGACTATGGATCCCAAACTACTTGAAAATCATAGAGTAGTGTTTATAGTGTTAATATCTGGCTGTGGTAATCATATTACGGGTTGTCGGGAAGTGTAAAGTGGAGACTTCGTTACCCAACTTCAGAGGTCTCCACAAGTCCTACGGTAACTGACGAAGGCTCAACAAACATTCCAGGAGAAAGCTGAAGGTATGTGCCATAAGCATTTATAATTTTAATATTCTAGGACTAATAACTGATTTTTGGCAAATATTTTTTGAGAGTCTGTCAGAGCCCGAATAACCCCGCGGCACACGCAAAACATCGGTAAACATGCCCGCGGTGTAGGGGTTAAATTTATCAAAATCAGAATTAACATTCTTAGAATTTAACCACTGCTCTAACAGATCTCCTTTGATTTTTGCATACTGAACATGGGATTGCTTATCTTGGTTATAAGTTGTCCTAAATTTTACTCTATAGGCTTCAGGAACAAGCTCATAGGCCTTAAGAATCAAGCTCTTAACTACATCATAATTATCAGTTTGATCCTGAGGCAAAGATGCATAAGTTACTTGAGCTTTACCGGTGAGAACACTCTGAAGGAGTACTGGCCAATACTTTTTAGGCCAATTAAAACCTGTAGCTACATTCTCAAACAACTGAAAATACTTTGTTAAATCAGATTCATTAAAAGGAGGGACAAGTTTAACATTTTTAGCCACATCAAAATCATCAGAGCTAGATGATCCAGTTCCACCTTGTTTCATGCGATACTCATGGTCTGCCTGAATCCTAGCAAGTTCAACTTGTGCCTGAGCCTGTGCCTGTGCCTCATGAATACGAGCCTGAGACTCAGCCTCCTTAGCACGTGCCTAAACTCAGCCTCTTTAGAATGTGCCTCCTGAATACGAGCCTGAGACTCAGCCTCCTTAGCACGTGCCTAAACTCAGCCTCCTTAGCACGAGCCTGAAACTCAGTCTCCTTAGCACGAGCCTGAAACTCAGTCTCCTTAGCACGAGCCTGAAACTCAGCCTCCTTAGCACGAGCCTCCTGCAGGGCTAGCTGTAACTTAGATATATCAATCTGCGTTTGCTCATCTGGAGGAGTTACATTAAACAAGCTTTTATTAATCATGTCAACAATTTGATCTTTAGAATGATGAGAGCGAACAGCAATTCCCAATTGTTGAGGAACAAGCTTAAGTTCATTCTTTGTTCTATTTTCTACATCACACACTGTTTGCACATTTGATAAAAAATCTTTGGCTTCATCAAGAGTATTAATAGTAGACATCATGAATAAATCACAGTCACAAAATATCAAGCAATATCCTTATGATAATATCCTGAATATCCTGGTAAGAGGTCGCCAAATTTATGTTACGGAACAGAGAGAGATAATGAACACTTCAAGTGAGAATACTAAAATCACTACTGTCCCGCAACGTTCCACGTTCAAAACAAAAGAGTTAGGTAAAATTACAAGTTAAAGTTTAATGCTCAAACTAACAACTAAACATTCAGGACTCATAAGGATAATGTAATGGCAAAACAGGTTACATATATGGTTAACTGCAATAGCCTCTATTAACCTGTCACGTCCCGAGGTTTTCCGCACCTCCGACATCCCCCAGTCCCGAGCCTTTTTGGAAAAATTTTTTTTTGGCTCAAACTTCCGCTTAGGTTGAGAAACGAAGCAAAATCACCAAGAAAGGGCTTACCGCGGTCTATAAGTGGTCAGAACAGGTGAGGTCCCCCGTGCCAGGTATCGTATTCTTTTATGGACGTGTCAGGCGCTCACGTTTTCTATGGTAAGGAATATTGGGAGAAACAACACACAACACCTCTACATTTATTGAATTTGAACTAATAAACAATAACAGTAACAATATAATGGATTTCAGACACATATATGAAAAATAAGCATTGTACCATCGTGCGAGCATAGCGAGTTAGGTCCGAGTCGTAACATGCTATATGCTAAGTTTCTTGTATCAGTCAACATATCATTTTTTCTACTTGTATACTTCTGTTTCAATGACATTTTACCAATTACAACTGTTTGTAAGTGTTTTCAGATGTTTTCATTTATTATGATGACATGCAGCATACGTTTAGCGCACATCAGCTTAGAAAGCGCACTCGCTATGACTCGTATTTCAACATACCCAATTGTTTTATAACTTTCCTATTATTTTTCCCTTTACATAGAACCTTTCCTCCACCACTGTAAATGTTTTTTAATTATTTACATTCATTACGAGGGCATTTAGCGATATGCTAGCGCATATTCATGTAGCAACCACGATCTGAAACACTCGTGTTTCATCTTCTACTTTATTTATTCACTCCAATTATACTTTCCCACTTACATTACACACGTTTACACCCCTATACTGCACTGTATATACTTACTGGCATTATTTATTCAAGTGAGCGTGAGAATATCGCATGAAAATACCCTCGCAATGAATGTTTCAACCAACATAATACTCACACACTTATATACTAATTCTTCACATATATTACACACTTTCCCACTTGTTGACTTCTATTTTCAATATTATGGGCCTTATTCATTCAACTGAGCGTCAGGATATCGCATCTCTATACACACGCTATGAATATTTGACTTAGAATATATTTTAGCACTTACAATAATTTGAACTTATATTATACCCGTAAGCATTTCCAATAATAATAATTATATAATTACGGGCCGTATTTATTGCACTGAGCGACAGAATATTGCATCATAAAACCCTCGCTATGTATGTTTCCACTTACAGCATATTTATACACTTACATACAATATTTGCACTTATGTTATACCCATATGCACTTTATACTAATATTTGGAGATCAACATGACTGATAATTTCACTGAGCGTCTGTCTGTCGCATTTACTTCATAGTTTCAGCATCCTGTCGCATTCACACCATATCAGAATTGCATCAACGTGTGATATTCGCTGAAACATGGGTGAATACAGAGACCCACGTCACACTCCACACACTCATAGCGGGTGTCCTTCCTCTGTGTCGTGAGTCTCACCCGGGAATTGCTACACACGTGACACCTGCGTTGGGGCCTAGGTCTGTTTGGCTGGGGAGGGATAGGAGTAGGGAAATGGCGGCCGGATATTCTCAGGGGAGTTTGGGCAGTAGGGGCAGTGCGGGTGCGATGTTGGGGCCTTTCTACAGCATAACGTGCAAACATCTTTCTTGTGAGCTCCCTCACAAACCCTTCAAAGGTTTCCTGAACTCCTGTTGTCATGGCGTGAAGGTGGTGGCAATTCAGAGCAGTGACGTCTAGCAAATGAAAGAGCAGTTTCTTATACCACTTCATCGTGGTCCTGGCACACTCTACCGTCGATATCATGGAGTCTGACTGGTCCACAAGGCGCATGTTTATGTTATAGTCCATGACACACTCAGCTTTCCAAATATGACGCCTGTTCTCGCTACGGTAATCAACTGAATCAGTACGGTGCATCAAGGGGCGGTGAACCATTGACAAGAGGCTTACTTCTCTATTGTGGTTCCACACAGTTGCAAGGATGTTGTTGGCTTTGAAGAAGACAACCTCATTCCTTGCAAGTTTCCGCCCTACCTTGGCCATGTGACGCCGGTTCACCTTCACGGTTCCACAGACTCCCGTTTCATGCGTGTGAAGATAATGAGCGAGAAGAGGGCTAGTGTACCAGTTGTCCAGGTAGAGGACGTGACCACGATGAAGGTAGTCTTCTATCATCATCTTTACCACTGCTCCCGACAGTCCAATACTTCGATCTTCTATTATGTCTGTATGTGCATCGGTGTACAAGACTATGTCTTGCACATATCCAGTCCTACAGTCGCACATAACAAAGATCTTGAACCCAAAACGATGCCTTTTGCTGGGTATATACTGCCTAAATGAAATATTGCCTCTCCACAACACGAGACTCTCGTCTATGACGAGGTCTCTATAGGGATAGAATGAGGAATGAAAGGTTTGCCTCATGTGATCAAAGACCAACCTAATTTGCCTCATTTTATCAGTGTCGTTCGCATTTGCAGGATCATGAGCATCATAGAAATGGAGGCGACTTAGAATTTGTTGAAACCGATTACGGCTCATCACTTGCCCAAATATTGGGGTAAACATAACAGGGTCCCTTGTCCAGTAAGCAGGAATTCTGTTCTTTCGTATAATACCCATCAAAAGGACCAGGGCAAAAAATAGGAACATTTCTGAAAGGGAGACAGGGTAATCATATATGACAGAATGCCTACTTCTTGTTTCCAATGTTTCACTCTCAAGGCGCTGGGTGCTTGCAAAAAGGTTGGTTTGGTATACAATCTGCTCCACAAATGCCTCACTAAAAAACAGGTGGAAAAAATCCGACCTGGTGGAATTACGGTGAATTCCGGGAGGAATGCAGCCAGAGCGCCCCTGCTCAGTGAAGGGGTGAATGAGGGGAGAAAAATCACTCCCATCCTCCCAATTCAACGACACAAATCCCTCGTCCCCATCATCCCCATCACCGCCTTCGTCTGGGTTGGGAGGAGATCCTGGTGGAGGAGGTGGGGGAGAAGGAGTGCGGAGGGCTTCCCCACTGTCACTCCTCTTCCCTCTGCCTTTACCCTTTCCCTTTCCCTTACCTTTACGGCCTTGAGGAACATTAGGGGGTTGTGGGGATGAAGTAGTGGAATATTGGGGAGCAGAAGACGTGCTGGGGAGTGGTTCCTCCCCACCTTCCCCGTCCATAACAACACCACGTGCTTTCTCACGCACCCTAGCTCGACCACGTGTTAGGGGATATTGGGGAGCATAAGACGTGCTTGGGAGTGGTTCCTCCCCACCTTCCCCCTCCCTCACAACTCCACGTGATAATGAACGCACCTGCACTCGCCCACGTGATACACTACGCCGCCTCACACTACCTAGGGAGAGCAATGACTCACTCACGTCTCTCTCACTTTCCCTAATCCTCCCTGTACTTCCCCTTTCACTCCCCACTCCCTCCACGGCACTTCCTAACTCCCCAAACAAAATACTAGGCCCATACCTGCTCGTCCGACGTGGTGTGCGCTCTGGGCCACGATGAGTGATTACCTCACGTCCATACCACGTGGCAGCACTTCCCACGACTCCGTCCTCGTCCTCGTCATCGAAATCTGGTTCCAAATCATGTTGGGGATAGGCATAGGATGTTGCACGTGGCTTCTTGGCCGGCTGCCCCTCTCTAGCAGCACAGTAAGTCACATACTGCTGCTTCATGGGAGACAGGAGTTCTTCGTCACTGCTGGTGGTTTCTTCCTCCTCTGGCTGCACATAATCTTTATCCACAACCTCATCGTCCAGTCGGGAATCACTGTCGCCTGTAAATGCATCCAGGGCGGCTTGAATTTCGCCCTCTGAGAGACCTCTCTTAGCCATGTCTGAGCAGGACCGTTGCTACCAGGTGAGTGGACAAGCCGTGGATTAGCGCGGGTCGCGCGGGGTCGCCTAGTGTCCCCACCTGGTGGCAGGTAGGGGAAGGTCATGCGAGGATACGTACTGCAAATCAAGCGCGAAATTTGAAAATTGTCGAAATTATGCACTTTGCAATTGCACGACATACCGGTATGTCGCCGGGACTGGCAAATGGAAATCGTTGCAACGTACCCATACGTCGACGGGATGGGGCGGGTTAACACGAATTTAGCAAGAACAAATTTATCTAAGTCAGCCCTGATAAATGAGAGAACCGAATAATGCTCAGTTAAAGTAAGATATAATATTATTACAGATACTAAATATTTCTAATACTGGCTGACATTAAAAACTTTGCATGAATCATAAAAACCTTACCAGGCCTACAAATTAACGCCCTAGGCCATACAGCACAAGAAAAATGGTAACAACACTTATACTCAAATTATACAGCAGCTAGATTGTTGGAGACTTCCTGAGCACTCACAAAAATAATAATACTCTATACAGGGGAGGACAGAGATGTGAACAAAATGAGCAGTAGATCTAAGTGGCAACTAATGCAGAGACTGAGCTCATTATATAGGGGGCCGGTAGAAATTGATTCAACTTGCAAGAAGGACGCGGAAATGAAGGCACAGGGGAGGAAGAGTTGACAGTCCTGCTCTGAACAACAGAAAGAATGACTTACTCTACTATAAGGGGGAGAAGGGGGGAGTGAGGTAGAACATGCAAGCCTGGTCACTATGGAAGCCACGTGGCGAATCATGATCAAACATGCAGCATACTGTACATTAGAATTATACAAAGGATGATGAAATCATAGGCTATGTAACAATATATATATATTTATATATATATATATAGATAGATAGATAGATAGATATATATAGATATCTATATCTATATAAAAATATATATATATATATATATATATATATATATATATATATATATATATATATATATATATATATATATATATATATATATATATATATATATATATATATATATATATATAGTTACGGAACAGAGAGAGATAATGAACACTTCAAGTGAGAATACTAAAATCACTACTGTCCCGCAAAGTTCCAGGTTCAAAACAAAAGACTTAGGCAATATTACAAGTTAAAGTTTAATGCTCAAACTAACAACTAAACATTCCGGACTCATAAGGATAATGTATTTGTAAAAAAGGTTACATATGTTGCTCTTTGAAGTGGGCTGCTTATTACCACTGTGCCGGGCTTTTATTGAAGGAGGTGTCATTGTACTCTTCTTTTGAGGTGGCACACCAGCCAGTCTGGAAGTTGGCTTGGATGGTGCCTTTGGTGGAGTAGGGCGACTAGTGGAAGCACCAGAAGTCCTAGATGTGGAAATGGATTGCACAGGTTCAGACCCGTGTGAAGGTGGCAGAGCGAGACTCCGATCTGAAGCACCAAGGGTCCGCCGGACATCCTTTCCAGGCAGGGACTGGTTCACACGCGGACCATCAGCTTCTGTTTCCATCTTGCCCTCTTAGGATCTAAGGACCCAGACCCTGTCGCAGCAAAGTGAGAGGGTAGTGTTGCACGCAACTGAGGAGGTGCATCATGATCTGGTGGGGGCAGGTCTCCAGAGGCCACTGCAAGTGAAACATCCGACATCTCTGGGTAGGAGGTGCCAGACTGGGCTGGTACCTTGCGTGCCCTCTCAGACTCTGAACTGAGTTCAGAGGTCTCTTGTATTGAAGGACCGAGAGCAGAAGAGGATGATTCTACAACTGAAAGTTTTCTAGGAGGATGATCAGTATTCAAGGAGTCTGTTGAGTCACGATGACGTTTTGAGGAGGTCAGACTTGATTCAAGACAACCAGGCGATGATTCAGACATATTAGAAGTAGTTTCCTTATCAATGTTGACTTTAGCTGCAAGAAGTGGACGTTGCACAACTTGAGATGGTGAGACAGATGATGGGACCACTGGAGATGGTGGCAAAGACTGGTTTTGTGACCGTTCTATGACAGGATGATGTGTACATCTATGACAGGACAGTATTGATGCATATGATTCTCCATTCCTCACAACAGATGCTAGTGCTCTAGTTCAAGCTTCAGCAAAACTGATCTTATCCCTGTGTCAAAGAAGCAAAATTTCTTTTTCTAGCTGAAACCGGTCACAGACTGCCGAAGACCCAGGGTGTGCTTCATGGCAGTGGACACAACAAGCAGGCCCAGGGCATTCTTTACCTGGATGAGTGGTATCACCACAGTTAATACATACTGCCGGGAGGCCCTGTTGCATCCGACAAAAGGTACGTCCAACATGCCCATACATTTGGCAGTGGTAACAGTGTCTTGGATTTGGTACATAAAGCTTAACTTTAAGGGAGAGCCAGGCAACCTTAATGGAAGAAGGAAGAGCCGTACGATCAAATGTGAGTAAAACGGATGGAGTCGGAGTAAGAATACCATTAATTTTCTTTTGGAATCTTTCTACTTTAACTACATTGTGGATCCTTAGTTCATCAAGGAGCTTGTCCTCGGAGTACCGAAGCAAGTCCCGGGAAAACACAACTCCTCGACCCTGAATGTTGTATGTGGGACACAAGAGAACATCATACCTGGATCTTTACATTTTTCAACCAGACAAGAACCTTCTTCAGGGGATGTAACCTCTACCAGGAGGCCACCATCCCCCTGAGGTGACATCTTTAGCTCCTTCCCACAGATCGATATAATTTCCCAATGAACGGTGAAAATGTCGAGGGCACTAATGGTTTGACCACCTACGGCACGGATTACATAATATCTTGGGAAATCGGTCCTTTGAAAAACACCCAGAAGGACTTCGCGGGTAGGTCCACAAGTTAGTGGTAATTGGCAATGGCATTTTGTCTTATCTTGTTTCCCTGAGCTTGAACTATTGGAACCTGGCAGGTAGGGCTCCAGAGTGGCTATATGTGATGGGCTACCCGGTCATACAAGTGTCCCACACAAAGGAGGCTGTGAAGAATTGCCGAGGACAGAACCAGGGTCATCAACAGAAGAAAAATGAACAGATGCCATATTACAAGGACAGCCCTCATTCCTCCACCCCTCCACCCACCGCGGAGTCCAACAAGGGGAGGTCAGTTGCCAGGGATGACACCACTGGCGACCCCGGAGGTAGCGGGACAGTATACGCAGGTAACCACTGGGGGCCCTTGACAAGGGTGACTCCAAGACGTTAGGAGCCACCAAGCCCCCCAGTGCCCGCTTGACCCTAGCCAACACATGACCAGCCGATTGACCTGGCCAGGCCCAACCAGGCCGCCCGTCTAGCCAGAATAAGGGACCAAAGAGGTGTATTGCTAGCTGCAAGGCACATCGTGCAGCATTGCTCAACCTCCAGGACTCCCGTCTCCCAGCATTATGGGAAACCACGCACGGCAAACACGTGAGGAGGTGACTGTCCTTCCCTAGGTGGCAAGTGGGCAGGAACTAACATCACCAGCAGGCCTCCTCCACCAGTGATGTGGGGGGTGCTTGGTCCACGAGACCGACAAATGCTGAACCCTGCAAAGGTAGGCATGCCTCCAAAGTAGGTGGCACTGCCAGCCACGCTTCAAGCCCCGCCACCAAGTCAAGGTGACCCCCCTCAGCAGGGGAATGGACAGTGTATGGTGAATCCTGACGGATCCCAGGCAACTAAAAGGTTACAGGGATGAATAATCAGAATGTAGAAGATTTATGTCTTGGCCTTAATACTGATGCCCCAGTTTTTAGGTCCAAACCGGTGAAGTACATGGCTGTAATGGGGGTCCAATTAAAAAGAAACCTCAGGAATTTGATGGTAGAGTATCTGGGGAAGCATATCACGCACAATCTGAGTTACTTGCAGATCA
Organism: Coenobita brevimanus; assembly: GCF_032717465.1. Taxonomy (NCBI): domain Eukaryota; kingdom Metazoa; phylum Arthropoda; class Malacostraca; order Decapoda; family Coenobitidae; genus Coenobita; species Coenobita brevimanus. The sequence continues at coordinate 35,593,510 of NC_136983.1, read as the reverse complement.
GAATGGTTGGGATGATAGGCAAAGGGCAGTGCAGCTTGCTACTAGCCTTAACTCTAGAATGCTTATGTTATTATCCTCACAGTACTGCTTTCGTCGGGAGAATTTTTTCTTTTTCGACATTTTCTTTCAGTTTAATCTATTTTAGTCTCTGTACGCTTTAGTCTCTTTGATATAATCATACACTAATTATAAACCTGAAAAAAAATATTAATAAAAAAAATGTAACACAAATGCTTTTGTCCGGTAAAAAACACTTAATCCACATTATACCTGTGAAACACTTTTTTTATCACTTTAGACTCTTTTAGATTGTTTTCACCCTTTAGTCTCTTTGATTTAATCAGAAACTAATTATACACCTGGAAAAAAAGGAAAACACAAAAATAAAAAAAAGTAACACAAATGCTTTTATCGGGTAAAAAACACTTTAAACCCAAATATCATGGTGATAAATGCGAGATGAAACCACACCACTACCTATGTAGGTAGGGGGTAGGGTGGATTGAAGGTATAGGGAAGGACAGCTCCAAAGCTCTTATCATAACAAAATAGCAAATAAATAAATCGCCGAACAGGGAAATTAACCCAACGTAAGCATTCTAGGGTTAAGGGTGCCACAGTGGAAATTCTGGGCCAGATGTCAGTGATGGAGAGGAACAGTTTTCAGTCCCTAGTAGAAGTGCTGGAGTGCAAATATGGAACCATGTACCAGACTAAAGTTTACAGAGCAAGATTCCGGAGCCGTGTATGGGTTCGAGGAGAATCCCTACAACAGTTTACTCATGACCTGGAGAGTATGGAATATTAAGCATACCCTGGAGCTTCACCTAACCTGTTGGCTATTCTTCTGACGGACCAGTTCATCGATGCTCTTGACAGTGCAGAGTTGAAAGTACAAGTGAAGCAGGCACAACCAAGAAGCATGCAAGAAGCACTAGCCAGGGCTCTAGAGTTTGAGAAATGTCCAGTACATCCACTTTTCAGACAGGTTGAAGTGCAGAGTTCAAGGCAAGAAAGGGGCAGGTATGTGAAATGGAAAAATTTGAAGGAAGTTGCTGGTACTGTGAAAAGCTAGGACACAGAAATGAGGACTGCTACAATTGGAAGAGGGAAATGGAGTAGACTGATGGAGGCTGCTGGTTCTGTGGGAAGCCAGGACGCAAGAAGGAGGATTGTCACAAATGGAAGAAGGAGCAAGAACAGAGAAGTGCAAGGAAATCTTCAGCTGTAACAAAAGCATGTTGGACATGTAGTGAGGTGGGACACTTAAGTTCTGAGTGTCCGAAGAAGAGAAAGGATGATAAGAAGTAAGTTGCAGAAGAAGAGAAAGGATGATAAGAAGTACGTTGCAGAAGACCAGAAAGAAGCGGAAAACTAGTGGAAGCTAGTGTGAAGGGGCAACCACCAGCCAGCTTTTCCCAAATAGCTCCACCACCGAGAAAATGCAAGAGAATGGCAATCGACAGTGTGTGAATAAATGAAAGGACAGATGGAAAGAAGTATTTGCTGGTGATTGATTCAGCCTCAGTGCAGACTTTTGTGAGGCCTGATGTGATACATCATTGGTATCTTCCTGAGTCATCAGAACAACTGTGTGGCATAACTGGTCACCGCGCAGAACTGAGGGGACCCCTGGATATCCAAATTGAAGTGGCAGGCCAAGAGGCTACTCTTCTGTACTGTATCAGTCTATGTGGCCGACATGGAGGATCCCTGCCTTTTGGGTCTGGACTATCTTTTGTCCCTGGGATGTGAGCTGGACTTCTGCTTCATGAAGCTGAAGGTTCGAGGAAGCTCGGTCCCCTTCATGGCAGTGAAATGTACCAGTTCTGGTGACGAGGTGAGGGCGCTCAGCACTACAGAGATACCTCCAAAATCAGAACTGTTGCTCTAGTGTAAGGTGAGTGGCTCTTCTGACAGCTGAATAGGGGTAGTGGAGCCTGATGTACGATGCAAGACGAAGGCCGGAGTGATGGTGGGGAGAACACTGGTGGAAACAGGTGCAGGTGAAATGACGGTTGTGGTGGTCAGTTTCTCCCATGAGCCACAGAAAATCAGCGAGGGAGAAATTGTGGGACTGTGGCAGGCGGTGGACCCTGAGTGGCATCAGACGAAGGCATGTAAAAAGAGCATGGTCAAGGAAGATGGGTACATGCCAGAGCATTTACAAGACCTTTTCTCAAGGAGCTGCCAATCCCTGGATGGTTCACAAATGCTGAAGTTGAGGCAGCTGCTGACGGAGTTTGCTGATGTCTTTTCCACGGGAGACATAGACCTGGGGTGCATAGTATAGACACCAGGGATCACCACCCGATTAAACAGCCAGTGCGGAGAATGGCACCAGCCCAATGTCAAGAAATGGAGAAGGTGATGGAGAATCTCCTAAGTCAAAGAGTAACAGAAAAGTCCAGCAGTCCTTGGGCATCAGGAGTGGTTCTGGTGAGGAAAAAGGATGGCTCAGTAAGATGCTGTTCAGATTATCGAGCCCTGAATGAAGTGACAATGAAGGATGCATACCTCTTGCCAAGAACTGATGACACCCTGGATACTCTGTCAGGTGCTAAGTGGTTCTCCACCCTAAATGTGAAGGCAGGATACCACCGGGTCAAGGTTGCAGAGGACAAAGAGATGACAGACTTTTCATTCGGGCGGGGTTTATGGCAGTTTAAAGTGATGCCTTTTGGCCTATGCAATGCTCCAGCTACTTTTGAGCACCTCATGGACCGTGTATTTGAAGGCCTGCACTGGGAGACGGCTTTCACCCATCTGGATGATGAAATTGTGTTTGAGCGGACTTTCGGCCAGGAACTGGAGAGGCTGTCGGAGGTGTTGAGCAGGATCTGCGCAGCACACCTCAAGCTGAACCCCAAGAAATGCTACTTTTTGTTGGGACGCATTGTAGGTGAGAGCAGCATCCGTACTGACTCAGAGAAGTGGCTCCTGTGGAAAACTGGCCAGTTCCAACTTCTGTGAAAGAGCTATGGAGTTTCCTGGGCTTGTGCACCTACTGTTGGACGTTTAGTCAAAGGCTTTACAACGATATCTGCACCTCTTCACAAGCTGTTGGGGAAAAGGCAGAAGTTTGCATGGACAGCAGAGACTCAGAAAGCCTTCAGTGAACTCCAGCATGCTTTGGCAAGCTCTCCAGTATTGCCGTACCCAGACCAGAATCAGCCATTTATGTTGGACGGTGATGTTACTAACCATGGTAGTGGTAGAGTCCTGTCGCAGAGGATGACAAAAAGTATGTTGTAGCATATTACAGCAAGAAGCTCAGCCCACTGGAGCAGAACTACTGTGTGTCCCTTAAGGAGCTCTTGGCAGTGATGAAGAGCCTTGATTTCTTCCATCTCTACCTGTATTGGTCAAACTTTATCATCAGGACGGACCATGTGGCACTTAAGTGGCTGAAAACGCTAAAGCATCCAGAATGACAACTGAAATGCTAGCTTGGGAAACTAGACCAGCACAATTATGAGGTGCACCACCGTCCTGGGAGGGCACATGGCAATGCTGACAGCTTGAGTCGTCAGCCTTGTGATCCGGAGTGCTGGCAGTGTGGCAAAAAGGAAGATCATAGTAAGTAATTCAGCCATACTGCGGTGACAGGGCCAGCGTCAGATGAAGACCTGAAGAGGATGCAGATGGAGGATGCAGATTTACAGCCAGTGTAGTGATTGCAGTGGAATACAGTACGACCATCTTGGGAAGAAGCTTCCAGGTTAAGCCCTGTGACCAAGAGCTACTGGAGTCAGTGGGACCTTCTTCGTTTGAACAGTGGACTACTGGAGTGTCAATGGGAGACACCCGATGGCCTCTGCAAGTATTGGCAGCTGTTGATTCCGAAGAAGATGAGGTCTGAGATCTTGAATGAGTCCCATAACCAGATCACTAGTGGGCACCTGTGAGTGAAGAAAACTCTAAGCTGTCTGCGACAGAGGTTCTACTGGATTGGCATGCTTCAGGATATTGAAGAGTGATGTCGGGCCTGTGATGTATGCAGTGCCAAGAAGGGACCCCAGAAACATGGTTGCACCCCACTCCAGCTGTACCAAGTGGTTGCATCAATGGAAAGAGTCACGGTGGACATTGCTGGACCTCTGCCTTTCACTGATAGAGGTAATCGGTATATATGTGTTGCCATGGACTATTTCACAAAGAGGCCAGAAGCCTATGCCATCTCTGATCAAGAGGCAGTGACTGTTGCTCAAGTGTTGGTTGACCAGTTTCTCTGACGTTTTGGGATGCCACAAGAGCTACATTCAGACCAGGGTAGAAACTTCGAGTCTGCTGTGTTCTGTGAGTGCTGCAAGTTACTGGGGATCAAGAAGACCAGGACGACCCCCAAAGGCCATAGTCAGATGGGACGGTGGAGAAATTCAACTGGACCCTGGGAAAAGAAATGGCCAAGCATTGCGTTGATGGGCAAACAGAATGGGACCAGAAATTACCTGTGTTGCTGATGGCATATCGCTCTGCATCCCATGAGTCTACCGGCTACACCCCTACAAAACTGATGTTGGGCCACGAGTTACACTTGCCTGTTGACTTGTTAATAGGAAGACCACCTGGTGAAGAGCTGCCTACAGACACCACCAGCTATGTGAAACACCTTCAGGAAAGGCTGGCTGAAGTATATCATCAAGTGCATGGAGCCATCAAGTTTTAAGAGAGGTGATAAAGTACAAGTATGATGGCAAGGCAAGTGAGATGAGCTTCCAGGATCGCGATCAAGTTTGGTTATACAATCCTCAGCGAGAGAAGGGACCGTCACCGAAGCTTCAGAGCCGATGGGACAGGCCTTACACTGTGTTGGACCGCCTATGAGACGTAACGTATCGGATTTAGGGAGGCAGGAAGTCTCGTCCAAAGATGGTACACGTGAACCATCTGTGGCAGTACCATGGACCAGGACAGTACAGCTGGGACATCTCCGAAGAATTGTGCTCTCCCTCAGCCAAGGATGTTGAGGAGGACCGAGGAACTGAAGTGCAAGAGGATGGTGACAGTTCCCCAAGAGAAGAGGGCGAATCAAGAAGAGGACCAAGACATTCCTTGACGAGTGGACTGTGTGGAGGAGCAAGGATGACATCAGAAGCGGAATAGAAGAAGACCTAATAAGTTGAAGGATTATTTTGTGTATGGTTAAATGTTTCATTAGGATTAAGGTTAATTTTTGTATATATTGTGAAGTTTTGTTGAGACGACAAAGAACTGGGGGGGGGGTGTTAAGATGCGAGATTTGCCAGTTAGGTAGCGAGGAGCTTCTCGACATTTCCAGATGCTTACGGTAGGCTGGTTCTGGTACGAGTCAGAGTTGTTAGTTTGCCTGCTGTTTGTGAGCGTACTTGTTTTGTAAGTTATGCATTAATTTTTGTGCTCGTTTTGTTTAATAATAATTTAGTTATGTGACTTAAATTATGCAATTCAATTTAAGTTTGTATGCCAAATAAATTATAGTGTTATGTATTGTAAGAAAATTGGCATAATTTGGTTACCTCTGAGTTGGTAACTGTGCTCTCTCTGAAATACACCAGAACTGTAGAGAAGCAGATGATTCTAGCACAATGCAAGCTTATAAGGATGGAAAAGAGACTAAAGCAAGTTTTAGTCGGCTTTCAGGTCAGTTTGAGCGTGCTGCAGTGTCAGTTTGTAGCCCATATTTTCGGTATTTGTGAAAACAGTGAAGAGTTACTGAAGTTGGAATAACATCGGTGCCTATGAAAATAGTGAAGTGTCGTCAAGCATTAAGTGAAATAGCAGCTAGTAAAGTTTGTATAGCTCCAGTGCTTGTGAGAATAGAGAAGTGAAATTGGAAAGCATTAAGTGGAATTATTTGGAAAATAAAGACAATGAACTTTAAGAAGCCAGTGTTTATTTTCACCTCAGCTGATCTTGTGTGCAGTACACCTAAAGACTGACCATAGAAAGAACAACTCACTGGGCAACGTCCTTCCTGGACTGTACTACTGATCGGAGCCTGTGGCAGTGTGGGGTGACCTGGACGTAACAAAATAAACAAAATAAAGGAAGACATTTTTGTCATATGGTTATTTAAAGGTTTATGATGGCATGTCATTCGTCACAATTTACCCCAGATACGGGGCAGCTTGTTGCGCACCCCGGGGTTAATTGATATGCATGTTATAGAACCCAAATATGTCTATTATTATTTTATTGTCATTAACATGCAAATAAGGTTTAGCGGCATACTGCTTGTGTAAGTAAAATTAAATTATATCACTATCGTGCATTCATTTACTCATCACAACCTCTGTCAGCAACTGAACCATTCACTTGTGCAACTGCTATCATTCAGTTACTCCCCCACCGTCATCAGCACTCACTGAATCACTCACTTATTCCATTTCCACTATTTATCGATCAAGAGAGAGACAGAAAGATAGATATAAATAGCCTGATTTAAATAGACAGACAGATTGATTGACATAGATATATAGATGAAGGAATAAACTGATAGTTTGAGACAGACAGATAGATATAGGAAGATACAGTAGGTAGATAGACTGATAGACTGACTGACAGATAAACTCAGATAACACCTAGATCTACATAAGTTTACCTTTACCACTGGTTCATTAACCAATATAGAGTACTTTTACAGTATACTATACTGATTTGCAACACTTTTATGTTATTATCCATAATTCGTTTGACTGCTTCCTCCATGACAGTCTGTTTTCCATGGGTAATTCCAGGCATGGTTGAAGTGATTAGCCGAAAATATTGGGATGATTTTGTACAGCTGTTTTCGAATGGGTTATATTGATATTGTAACAACTAATCCATAACAACAAAACCCAACATTGGTGTTCTGTACACTTGGCCATTTTATATTTATAAAAATGACGCCACCACCATAAACCTTTGCTTATTTCATAGCCTCGTCACATGTATGGTTCCACACACCATGTGACTCAGCTGCATCGACATGTGACTTTGATATATCAAAGTAGCTTTGAACATGGAAAAAAATTTTGACAGTTAAAATATCTATTTTCTCCCTTAGATCTTACTCAAGCAACGCCTTCAAGTTGCCACTTCAGACTCTACCTTTGTATGAAAGCTGCGTAACATTGCGACGACCACTCCCTCATCTATGGGATAATTATGGAGATACTGAGGGTGCAACAACTTGGACATGTCACAACTAGACCCGGTCTCCCCTACTATTGTCCTTGATGCTTACAGTTCTTTGTAAAATTATTCAACTCTCTTCATCATCCTCTCTCTCCAGTTAAAGATTTTACCGTTTTTGGCTTTCAAAGATGTAATTTGTTGCTTTCCTAGTAGTATTTTACGTTGGACCTGTTTCAGACTTCTTCCTTTTTTATGGTTTCTTTGATCTGATCTATACTTTTCTTACTTTTTTATTCTCTCTGTCTCGTGTTGATAAGTTTATTTAATTCTGCATTTTCTATTTCATCTTTCTTTGTTTTTACTTTCATCTCTTTTCTTCTTTTCATGAGATCGAGAGTCATTTTTGAATATTTGTTGGCTTTAATTGTATCAAGTTTCCCTACTATCTCCGCTGATTCTCTTAGCACTGTTGTTATTCCATCATTTACCCTGTCAGTGTCATGTTTAGCATAACTTGGAGACTAAAATCTGTACGTATTTTTTTTTCTAACAGAGGCAGCTTTGTTTTCGGTTACATTAATGGGCATACCTTTAGTTTTAATCAACTTACTTCTATCACATCTGAAACTGAAACTGGCTTTGCAATCCACCATCCTATGGTCACTTCCTATTTTTGCCTTGTTGATAAATGTCACATTTATGATCGTGTTATTCTTATCTGCTATAATGAAGTCAATTTCATTCTTTGTTTCTCCATTTGAACTTATCCAGGTTCATTTTCTCCCTGTTCTTCTGTGAAAGAATGTGTTCATTAATCTCATGTTATACATTTCAGCAAAAATATTCACACATTTAACATCTGCTATTCCTTTTTCCCTCTCCGAATTTTCCCATACATGCTTTTCCATTTTTCGATTTGGCAACTTTTGCACTGATGTCTCCCACGAATATAGTGTATGTGGCTTTTTTCTTCTTCCATAATCCGGGGGATGTCGTCATTGAGTGTTTCTTTTTCTTTCTCTTAACTTTGAGAGGTCGGTGCACATACTTGTATTACTTTTAGACTGCATCTTTTATTTAGTCTAATTACAGTCCATGCTATTCTGTCAGATACAGTACTGAATTTAACAATGTTCCTTGCAAGATTTCTGTTAATTACAAATTCTACTGTACACCACCAACTCTCATGTTGCTTTCTTCTGTAGTAAAATTGGCAGTTGCTGTCTTGGAGCTTAATTAATCTTCTTTTCCGTGGCTCTCACTCAGACCTACAATATCCCAATTAATGTTCTTCTATTCACTCATTAAGGTATCAAATTTGTAATCTTCTGTGAGGCTTCTTATACTGTACTTGTAGATCTTCATGAATTTCAGTTTGTTTAATTCTACGATCTCTGATTTTTCAGTCAAAACTCCAAAAGTTAGACAAGATTTCTAAGGGAACAATGTACCATCAAATACTGAGGGTCAGGTGGCAGATCGCTGGAGTGTGAGCCAGTGCAATGTCCTGTGTGGCCACAGCCTGTATGATTTTAAATTGGGTTTTATTTTGTGTGGCACTGAACATTCTGTATCACCTTTTCCTTAACGATTGCACTGCATAATTTACCTTAATATCCTAAAAATCAGTATCTGTGATTAGTAGTAGCTAAGCAATTTTTCTCAAATCACATCAAGGTAATTTGTCATCAACTGCCATATTATAATGATCCTCCATATATTCTTACTCTGACCATGCGTTTTAACCCAAAATTTCATTAGCCCATCATTATTTTTTTCTTACAGGAAGGTGTGATTTTTATGTTGGACGAGGTGCCTTTCTTCCAGCAATGGGTTCCATGGCGGGCCCCAAAGGGAGTCCAATTGTGGATGCACTTAGCCACAGGTGAACACTTATAAGTACATGCTGGATCTGGAATAATACTGTAGTTTTAATGGTATGCTGCCCGCTGCACCAGATCCAGCGTTGCTGTTCACTGTGATTCAGTAATAGGTCCAACTTTTTTTTTCCATAACTTCGTCTATGGAACAGGACCCTTCAGTCACCTTCTCTTCGCCGAACTGTTGCATGTTTACTCTATCGCTGCTTCAATGGTCCTTGCTCTGAACTGTCTATTTGCATCTATTCTCCATTACGGCTGGTTCGTAGCACCTGTCTGAACACAAACTCTCACCTCATTTCTGTCCAGTTCCCAAATGCAACAGTCAACTGATGCAGTCCTTCATGTGTGCAACAGGTTAACTCTGGAACTCTCTTCCTCTGTATTTCCTTCTGCCTATGACTTCCACTCTTTTAAACGCGATGTGTACTTGCATCTCGAAATGGGCACATCTTGAATTTGGCTATCTTATTTTTTTTCCTCTGAGGGAACAGTTTTCAGGGCTCCATGTATAAAGAAAAGACAAACCTATAGACTATTCAATTAGAGGTCTCTCTCCCTCTCCTTTACATTATAGGATAGGAACACCGGATCTCGGCATTGTTACCCCTGGCTTAATAAATGCATATTCAGTGGACTGATGGATGGAGTTGCCCTTCGCCTACAGTTCACCATCCTCTTGTTGGGGGATAGGGAGATGGTTGAGGGACGTTATTAAAACCGGTCAGCAGATATGTCAAGTTATATTAGTGCCACCAAGTGGAGGCATCCCTTTCCACACACATGACATGTGTGTGGAAAGGTGTATCCCCAACGCACCAGATGGTGTGGTGACAGTGATTTTTGCTCAGTAATAGCAGTGATATTCGCTCATTGGTAACAGCTATATTTCCTCAGCGGTGACAGTGATTTTTGTTAAGCACGGAGTACTGGTATCCAATCGTCTCCAAAGGATTATATTTACTAACGGATCTGAATTTTGAAAGTTATAGTCTTTGTATTCATGTCCACATAGAAATATATAGGACTTAGGTCGTTTCTATTCATTGTACAATGAATATAAACTATACTGTTTTTCTTTAATTTGAGCCGGATTTTCGTCTTTTTGCGGCTTATTTCACGCAGCTCAGTAGCGGAAAAAACAATATTGTAGTTCTACATCCATTCCATAGTACTTCTTTGTGACTAGCATCATATTCTGGTGATGATCTCATTGCAGCTCAGTAGTCAGTGCGAAGAGATGTCAATTTTAGGCCATGTTAAAGTTTATTTGACTCTGTCTTCACAACTAAGTGTCCTCAACATTAATACTGCATCAGGAATTACTATTTTGGATGATTTTAATGTCCATAATGTCGAATGGCTCACTTATTCACCCAGAACTGATGACTCTGGTCTTGAATGTGAGCTATTTGCAGACTCATTTAATCTCACCCAGTTAGTCAGTCAACCCACCCGTGTACACTCGTTAAAAAAAGTATCGGTGCATAGAGGGTTCGATGTCTTCCGAAAATATTTACTTACATGCTGGCTGTGTGGGAGGGTTGGTAACTTGTTATGCCTGCTGTAGCAGGTTCAGAATGTTTATTTATATTTTAGCGAGGGGATACCTCAGATGACGTTATATGACACCTCCCAACACGTCGGACACAAATATTTCAGAGACCTTCGTACCGTGATCCAAAATGTTTCGTAAATGTTGTGCACCGATACTTTTTTCACCGAGTGTACCAGACAACCCCGATCAAAATCCCCACCTATTGGACTTGTTTCTAACAACCAATTCAGATAATTATAATGTCGAAGTGAAGTCCCCCCTCGGATCCTCGGATCATTGTCTGATTCAAGCCACCAGTTTCACACCTACCACACCCTCCTGCTCTGAACCTGTCGTGATGACTAAATGGCACTACGATGGGGCAGACTGGGAGGGACTTCAAAATTTTCTCATGGATGTTCCTTGGACCTCCTTTTTCTCCCATGATGCAAATTCCACATTAGGCCACATACAGGATTTCATTAAAGTCGGCATGGAAACATTCATTCCCCATCATAGTTACAGAAAAATATGTAATTCTCCTAAATGGTTTGACCACAATTGTGCTAGAGTAACAGAACATAAAACAATAACCTATAACACTTATACAAGGACCAAAACCAAAGAAGCCTTTAACTATTATAAAAATATCAGAAACCATGCCAAAACTATTATCAATCTTTCTAAATCAAACTTTCTACATAGACAAGCTAACTAACTACTAAACAATCCAAATGATAAAATATTCTGGTCTACCCTTAACCCCTTAACCGCGGGGTGTCACTTTCGTGATGCTCGGGCACAATGGATCATACTGCGGGGCGTCACTTTAGTGATTCTGTGTTATTTTGAATTATCCCGGGCTTTCAAGTGGTGGCTTGTATCATCTATCAGTACTGCCAATATCCAACACTAGTCAGCACTCCAAATCTCATCTGTACTCTCATCCATTGTTGACATTTTAGCGATTTTCCCTCCTTCCTGACTCCCCTCCCTACCTGCCCTCCATTACCCTGTCCTCTCACCTCCCAGGCCGCGCTGCGCTAAGCAAATCTCCCCCGGATTTTTCCACAGATTTCATCCATTGAAATAAGCCCTATGCCCTACACTTATACAAAATAATATATACCAAAAAAAAATAAGGTAAGTGATAGTGTTATACACCAGGAATTGGCTAATTATCACCTGACAACACCTGACGTGCATTCATTCGCTACATTACCACGGTAATTTCCCCTTTGAATTATGCCTTGTAATCTATGTCTGTAATAAAAATATATATCAGAAAGGAAGGGAGAAGCCTAAGTGACATTTACATTCACCTGGAACTACCTATTTCTTTATGTATTGCCGAGATTTTCTGCCAATAATTTACTAGCATGTAAGTTAGCAGCTGTCAGCCTCAGTGTCATTGTGAACCCTTGCCTTCTCAGATAAGCCACGGCATTTAGTTCCTTGTCCTCTGCTGTGGTCAAAACATGTTGCACTCGCGCCCTGCCATTTCTGCCACTTCTGCGCCCATTGCAAAAGGCGTCGTGACCTCTACACCCATAAAAAGTCGTGAGGGAAGCAGGAAAGGACTAAGTGACTCTACAGTGGCACGTGAACTAGCAGAATTGTCTATGGTGATGATGAATAGTGATTTTGACCCTTCGGGTGAATCATGTGATGAGCCGGGTGAGGAAATCGTGCCAGAAAGTGCTAGTATGAGTGCTTCAGTGTTGGAAGTTATCCCTAGCTCCAAGGGAAAGGAGCCGTTAGTGCAGCAAGGGAAGGAATTTGGGAAGGGAGTGAAAAGGCGGCGTGTTAGCCCCAGAACAATGGCCCCACATGACCCAGCCCACCATGAGTCCTGAGTTGATTCACCTCCCCGTTCCCCAAGCCCCACTTCACTCATTTCTTCCTCTTCGTCTGCTCAATTATCTCTGGAATCTTCGTCGTCGGAGTCACCACCAGCATCAACAGTGAAGGCAGGCCGTAGAGAAAGAGGTAAATCCCCGACAAGTAAAAGTAGAGTTGGTACTAGAGTAAGGGCTGCTAGTGCTGTACAGCAACTCAGGGTCAGTGCGAGTGACCTTGAACGGGGTAAATCTGCCTCACAGCCACCCACCACCCTCACCCACCCTACACCGCCACGACAGGGAATCCTGGACGCCTTCGCGTGGACGGAAGGGCCCGATTTTGTGCCAGAACATTTAGTTTTTGATGAGAGCTCCTCAGGAGTACAGCCTGCCTTCACTCTTGACGATAATGCTGAGTGTGTGGACTTCCTTTTCGCCTTCCTAGATAACGAAGTCATGCAGCACATATGTGATGAGACCAACAGGTATGAATTACAACGTGCTGCAAGTGGTACAGGTGCAGCCAAGATGCAACAGTGGTCCATGCTGGGAGTGCAGGAGCTGTATGTGTTCTTTGCCCTCATGCTTCTCATGCCACACTCAAAGAAGCATGAGTTGGAAGAATACTGGTCCATGGACCCCTTACTACCCTCACCCACCTTCAATAAGTACATGGCCAGAGATCGCTTCCGGAACATCATGGGAAACCTGCACTTTGCCGACAACGATGTACCTTCCCAAACCGACCTACTCTGGAAGATCCGGGAGATTCTGAGCAGAATGAAGGATAAGTTTATGACATTCTTCCACCCCTTTCAGAAGGCTGTCATTGACGAATCCTTGGTTTTGTTCAGAGGACGTCTTCAGTTTGTACAATACATTCCAAGCAAACGCCATCGCTTTGGAATTAAGTTCTTTGTACTGTGCGACTGTAAGACGGGGTACATCCTTGACTTCGTCATTTATTCAGCCAGCACTGTCGATCTTGATAAAACACACTCCCTTGGCTTCTCAGGCTGTGTAGTGAAAGTGCTCCTTGAAAAGTATTTTGGTGGGAATCATGTGCTGTATACAGACAACTATTATACAGCACCGAAACTTGCCAAATACCTTTCAGAGCACGGCATTGGCTCCTGCGGCACTGTCAAAAGTAATCGTGCCCACTTCCCTAAATTCACAGAGGCAGGAACCTCGCAGCGAGGAGACGTGCACCTACGCAAGTCTGAGAAGATGCTGGCAATACGGTGGCATGACAAGAGGGTCGTGCACATGCTCACCACCGTACATAAGGGGGAAATGACAAACAGTGGGAAGGTCGACCGTAGGACAGGCGAACCCGTGAGGAAACCTGGTGCTGTATTAGACTACAATATCAACATGCGGCTGGTGGACAAGTCTGACATGATGATTAGTGAGATCGACTGCCTCAGGAAGAATACTAGGTGGTACAGGAAAGTTTTTCTGCATCTCATAGATATGACGATGCTGAACGCCTTCATCCTGTACAAGATGATGGTCAAGCCACCCAAGTCCTTCTCCCTGAGGTTGTTCGCCAGGACTTGTGTCCAGCAGTTGCTGGAAAGATATGGTAGGGTGACAGCAGCAACTCTAAGGCGCCATCCAGTAACACTTCCCAACCGACTTGAGCAGAGGGCGTATATGGATCGGCACAGACTGGTGCTAATGCCTGCCACAGGTAAAAGGAAGGCTGCGATCCGCAGGTGTCAGGTGTATGCACATACCACCTGACGCACACCTGAGCACAAACGCACCTCTTGGCAGTGCGCTGAGTGCCAGGTTCCCCTCTGTGTTACCTGCTTCTTTGATTACCACAGCCAGATGCAGTTCTAAAAGTGCAAGTGGGAAAGGAGAGTAATGTGTAAATAATGTGTAAATAATGTGTAAATAGCAAGTGAAAGCAATGGATGTTCAGTACATATGATTGAACAATGTATTATAGTTTTATCTTACTGAAAGTGACAGTGACTAACATAGTGTAAGTGAAATAGAAGGGTAAATATTGAAAATACAATAGAAAATGTAAATAGTAATGTATGTAATTAGTAATATAGAATATGAGTACAAATACTTTATGTTATAATAGTGAAAGTGAATCCGTGGCTCTCTACGAATTTTACTGAATGAAAAATTTAATGACTTCAGTGACAATAAACTAATACTACTGAAGGAAACTTATGAGAAATGACAGAGTACCAAGAGCGAACTAGCGCAAGTGCGAAGGTCATATGCGCTCGTAATTTTCATTGCTTTCACAGTGTTTTTTTTTTTGGAGTATGGATCCGAAACTACTTGAAAATCATAGATTAGTGTTTATAGTGTTAATATCTGGCTGTGGTAATCATATTACGGGTTGTCGGGAAGTGTAAAGTGGAGACTTCGTTACCCAATTTCTGAGGTCTCCACAAGTCCTACGGTAACGACGAAGGCTCAACAAACATTCCAGGAGAAAGCTGAAGGTATGTGCCATAAGCATATGTAATTTTAATATTCTAGGACTAATAACTGATTTTTGGCAAATATTTTTTGAGAGTCTGTCGGAGCCCGAATAACCCCGAGGGACACGCAAAACATTGGTAAACATGCCCGCGGTGTAGGGGTTAATTCACTTAAAACTAACTTCACTACCACCTCTTCCATTCCACCGTTACAGTCCCCCAATGGAAATCTAGTAAGTGACCCACGCGGAAAAGCCAACCTTCTTGTTGACATTTTTTCAACAAACTCAACCCTAAATTCAGAAAATCATAATACTCCTGTACTTGATTTTGATTCCCCAGAAATACCTCCTTTGATAATTCACACCAGACACGTACAAGCCGTATCACAGAATCTATCAGCAGACAAAGCCACTGGTCCAGATGAAATTCCTTCAATATTACTTAAAAATTGCTCCTCAGTGTTGGGTCCTGTATTAGCAAAATTTTTCCGCTTATGCATCCGTACCTCAATTTTTCCAGCCCCTTGGAAAGAAGCAAATATTCATCCTGTTCCTAAAAAGGGGGCAACTTCTGATCCATCAAACTATAGACCAATTGCAATAACTTCCGTTCTCGGCAAAGTTTTTGAGACACTAATTAACAAACACATAGTCAAGCATCTAGAAATCAATAAATTGATCAGTGATCGACAGTATGGATTTAGACAAGAACGTTCAACTGTAGATATTCTTTGCCTTCTTACCCATCAGATTAACAAAGCAATAGACCAACACGGTGATACACGCACAGTAGCACTTGATATTTCAAGAACATTTGACAGTATGGCACCAGGCCTTATTGTCTACGATGTCACACTATGGCCTTGCATCACTGGTTCCTCTAATTTCTTCTTACCTTCATAGTAGATGGAATTTATTCTCAGTTTCATTCCATAAATGCTGGCGTACCTCAGGGATCAGTTTTGGCGCCAACCATTTTTCTCATTCATATAAATGACCTCCTATCTGTCACGCACAACCCAATACACTCTTATGCTGATGACTCGACCCTTCATAGTTCTTTCACATTTAGTACCTCCTCTACACAATTTGATATTCTAGATTCCCAAATGAACACAGCAATTTCTTTGAACCAAGACCTTTCTAAAATTAATCAATGGGGACAAAAAAATCTGGTCTCATTTAATGCTCAGAAAACTAAGTACATTAATTTCTCCAATAGAAATAATTCCTCAGACTTTCACATAATTTTAAATGATGTCAGTATTCCCATATCCACTGCAATTGATATCCTAGATGTTACTTCTAAACCCCAACCTAAGCTGGACAGCTTATGTTAAATCCCTTGCTAAAAATGCTTCTAAAAAACTGGCACTTATGTACAGAGTGAGTGAGTTCTTCACTGACGAGCAGATGGCCACAATATACAAAAGTCATGTGTGTTCTCAGATCGAATAGTGTTCACCACTGTGGAATGGATGTGGAGCGGTTGCATTGAGACATAAATAAAGCCATTAGATTAATCAATAATCCTGCCATAACGCAGGACCTTCCTCCGTTATCAGTACGTCGAGATGTTGCTTCTTTAGCACTATTTTATCGATATTTTTACCGTAAGTGCTCTAACGAACTGGCTTCAATTGTGCCTCCCCTTCACATTTTCTCCCGAAATACTCTGGCAGCTGGGAGTGCCCATGAACTCACTCTCTCCCTTACAATGCAGAACCTCTGCTTATCAAAATTCATTTATCCCCAGAACTACTACTCTCTGAAATTCACTTCCTGGGAGTTGCTTCCCACATACATTTAATCCTCTCGATTTTAAATCCAGTAGTTATAAATATTTTATTAATGGAGGATGCCTTTACGCATATGGACTTATTTTTTTTTTCCTTTGTTTTTCCTTCCTCCATTTATTAAAAAAAAAATAATAATAATAATAAAAAAGGGTATCCTATACTGTAGTTATGCTCTTAATGCGACTGGTCTAATTTCTTTCATATTTGGATCTGAGACCATGCCAACACCTTACTGAAGATATATTTCAAGTTATTTAAGTACTGTATTGTGGTACTTAGGAGCTATAAATATTTGGTGAACTCTTTGGCCAGTATTCTCGTCGGGTAAAAAGGCTCCCTAACGCCTCGTCCTTAGTTATAGACATAAAGGTTATCATTTTGCACTGCACGGCGTTGGATAAAGTAAACTTTAGCCATATAAGAAGCTCCTTCTTTATCAAGATATCTTGTGATGTTTCAGACAGTGCACAACCCTGATTCTTTACAGGACTCCCACTAAGCATACTATCTATCTTTCTATTGCCAGACGCCTTCATCCCTTATACGGGGTGGCCACAAACAAATCGCCTCCACATCACCCTGTCCACCGCCATTTCCCTGCCGTGCTCTCAACTCACACCCTCCTCTCTCATATACGTCTCTTCTCCATCCCTCCATCTCATCCTTGGCCTTCCCCTCCCTCTCTCCCCCTCCACCTCACTCACATACACTCCCCTCGTCAGTCTCTCACTCTCCATCCTCTCCACATGGCCAAACCACCTCAGTGTGTTTCTCCTAAAGCTTCCTATCACATCCACATCCACACCACAATGGTCCTTCACATCCTCATTTGTCAGTCTGTCTCTCCATGTAGCTCCACATGCTCCTCTCAAATAACTCATTTCCACTGCTCTCACCCTTGACTTATGTCCCTCCAACAATGTCCAAGCTTCACTTCCATACGTCAGAGTCAGTATCACAATACTGTCATGTAATAACTTTTTCACTTCCATGCTCACTTCCCTATTTCTTATCACTGCCTTCAAGGAACCAGCAACCTTTCTTCCTTGTTGTACCCTATCAAGCACTTCACCCTCCAAACTTCCATCCTTACTCATCACACTACCCAAGTACTTAAACGTACTCGCATTATCCATTTCCTCATCATCCAACCTCATTGTACATTCACTGACTGCACCTCTCTCGAAGACCATAACTTTACTCTTCCCTACATTCACCTTTAAATTCCGTTTCTTACACACCCTCCCAGACACATTCACGAAACCCTGCAGCTCCCCTTCGTCTTCATTTAACAACACAGTATCAACTGCAAATAACAGTACAGGGAGTTTCCAAACACTGCCCTCTCTCATTAGGGCCACTCCAGCATCCACTGCCCTACCTTGTATCTCTTTTATAACCCCATCTATATACAGATTGAACAACCATGGAGACATAACACATCCCTGTTTCAACCCAACCTTTAAATGGAAAAACTCACTCATTTCACTATCCACACGCACTACAGCCTTAGCACCCTCATACAAAGTCTTCACAGCATTCAACAACTTCCCATCTACTCCATATAATCTTAATACTTTTCACAATCCTTGTCTATCCATCCTGTCATATGCTTTCTCGAAATTCATAAAGGCCGCATACAACTTCTTTCCCTTCTCTAGACACTTTTCCACTAAAGATCTAAGAATGAATATCTGATCTACACAGCCTCTTCCCTTCCTAAAGCCTCACTGTTCTTCTTCAACTAATTCCTCTGTTATTTCCCTAACTCTGTCAATATGTATCCTACCGCATACTTTTCCTATTACAGTAAGAAGACAAATGCCACCACACACCACTTTTTCCCCTTTCCCTTTGTACAAGGGAATAATTATACCTGACTACCAGTCATCCGGGACTTTACCTTCCTCCCAGGCCAATCTGCACATCTTCCACATCCATTCTACTACTATCTCCCCCATGCTTCAGCATTTCACCACACACTCCATCAATTCCTGGGGCTTTCCCCATTTTGACTTTCTTCAGTGCTTCCACACCTTCCGTCCTCCTGATTCTTCCTGTCTTCTCACCTCCCTCCTTCTCCTAGCCATTCCCCAGCCACTTATACTCGCATTACTTTCATTTTCTATGTTCAACACTTTATTTAAGTGTTCTCTCCATCTGCTCACTTTTTCTCCCTTCTCAACTAGTAATCTACCATTTTGTCATTCACTCCCCTACTAATTTCATTGCCACCCCGTCTGACTCTCTTTACCTCTTTCCGGAACATTTTCTTACATTCCCTCCATTATACACACAAATTCCTTCCAAATTCCTCATCCACTCTCTTCTTACTCTTACTAATTTTTTCACCTCTTCTTTTCTACATATAACTCTCTCTTCCGTCTCTCAACTTCTTCCACACCCCTATTTCTCATCCATTCATTACATGTTTTCTTCTTTTGTGACAGCCTGTCTCACCTCTTCATTCCACCATGCTGTTCCTTGTACCCCCTTTCGTCTTCTCTTCACCCCACACACCACCTCACATGCTGCACATATTTTCTCTCTGATTATCTTGCTCACACCTTTCACGTGCCCCATCTGCTCCAATTCATATTTACCCAATCGTTCCTTCACTTCTCTCTTATATTCTGCCTTTTTCTCATCCTCTTGTAATCTTTCCACTCTCCTTACATCTAATCCTTCCTCTCGTCCTTCCCTTCTTCTATTTCTCCATTTTACTTGGACCTTGATTCTGAACACCATCAAGTGGTGGTCAGAATCAAGGTCAAAATTATGTATAAAATGGCTGTAAAGTTACTTTTGGACTTAGATAAAACAATATGGATAAATCCGATATCCACTCGTACTATCACTTTGCGAGGTTTCAGTTAAGTCCGCAAATGCGCATTTGTGGCTAAATTGAACGTAGGAAGACTTGGTAGTGGCGTCAACACCTTGCTGTTCCTCCTTCTTTCACCTACGTCATGGCTAAAACACCATCAGATTTGAGAGCAACGAGGCACTCAAAATTAAATCAGTAAATGAGGAAATTCAGATAGATGCCATTCTGTCATGGAGAGAGCCTGCTATCAACTTGAAGAACGGACGGAGAACGCAAGGCTTGATGAAATTACCAGTGATATCACAGATCTGAAGTTGATGTTGTAATCACCTGACAGCACTATCAATTGCCGTATTGCTGCAGGGTAAGCGTAAATTGACCAGCAGGTTCAAACCACTGCACAGCAGCAAAGTTTCTTAGAGGTGGATCGCCGGGAACCTGAACTAAAGTTGGTGGTGCTGGATGTCCCGAGGAGCAGTAGCAGCTGGGGGATGCCTCGTCCGACGATGACAAACGGAAGTAGATACCGAACACAATCGGCGAGAGAGTAGATAATCTCATTAGACATTTGGCGAGACGAGCAGCAGCATCTTGCACCACAGGCTAAAACATCAAGAAAACAACCATAAGAAACCCATACTAGTGTTGGTGGAGCGCAGATCTGCTGGGGTTGGAGTGATGGATAAATCGAAAAAATCTGTAGGAGGCTGGGGGTCAGTACAAGCGAAAATATGTTAAGTGCAATGTTGCGATGCTCACACTTGCATAAGAAATGAACTGAAATGTTTGTGCACTGTGGAAGTAACTGAAAAAGCTAGTGCAGAAAATGTTGGATGTGAAATTCAGCTTGATACTCGAGAGCACAAATTGAACTGTATGGGAAATGAGCACTCATTAGTAGATGGAACCCACAGATTTGTAATATACATATTGTTTCATGGAATGTCAATGGTGTTCACACAACTCTGAAAAAAACAGACGTTCATACAGTAGCTTATTACGTAATTTTGATGTAATCTGCATAAATGAGATTTATACACCATCAGATGCTGGATTTGATGGACAGCACACGTAAGTCAGTTTGAGGACAAAGCTAGAGAGGAAAGACTGAGATGGTTTGGACATGTGTGGAGGAGGGATGAGGAGTATGTCGGGAGCAGCATGCTGGAAATGGAGTTACCAGGCAGGAGAAAGAGAGGAAGGCCAAAGAGAAGGTTTATGGATGTAGTGAAGGAGGACATGCGGGTGGTAAATTTAAGAGCTGAAGATGCAGAAGACAAAGTAAGATGGAGACGGGTGATCCGCTGTGGCGACCCTTAAGGGGAAAGCCGAAAGGAGAAGAAGAAGATGCTGGATTTCCTATGTACCCTACAAAAGTATTGATGTTATTGCTGGGCAATGTGGTGTAATGGTAGTGCTCACTAAACAGCATTTGTATAAGTATATTACATATGTTGGTACTAATGTAAATAATAAAGTATGGATACATATATCCTGTTTGCGGGTGTGGTACTGGGCTTCTGCTATGTGCCCTCTGCAGACTTGCCCTATTGTAACCCAAATTCATTTAGTGTCATACAGAAGAGATTCAAAACTTCCACAAGTAATAGAATGCTTCTTTTTATTGGTGGCATGAACGTTAGATTCGGCATTTTGGTTCGGCAGCTGGTGGCTAGAGCCGCAGGTCATTCATTCACGTGAGTATAAACTTTTTGCATATGCAAGGAAAGAAGTAAAGGTTAGAAGCCAGCAAATTGTTCCCGTCAAGAAAAAAAGAAAACTAAGATAATAGAAAGCGAAATTCAATATCCATTCCTATCAAGATGCCTGGACACACTGCATTTAAAAGACTGGAGATCGTAAGTAGTAGGAAATACGGACAGAGGAAGACAGTTCCACAGTTGACCTGCTGCATACATGAAGACTTGGGAGTAATGGTTAACCCAGCATCAGAAAGCTGATTGGAAAAGGGATGAGAATTTGCTGCTAGACGGGTGCTATGTGCCTGTCATAGTGGTGAAGGGATACAAGTACACAGTAAGAGAAGCAGTGACCATTGAAGTAGAGATAGAAATAAAATAAAGATGCAACAGTATGGCGAAGAGATAGAGGTTGAAGGGAGCCAGTAAGAAGCAGAAAGTTCCTGAAACAAAAGCTTTTTGACTCTACCTTGTTGAGAAGAGCTGTATGTGGGGAACCTTTCCTCACATGAGAGTTATAGTCTAAACAGGGGCAGATAAAACCTATGTATAAAGTTAACAACTGTGCATGGGTAAATAAGGCATGGAGTCGGCTTAGCAAAACTAATCTTTTGGATGCAAATATTACAAGACAGGCACTATGAACTTTCCAAGAGAAATTCCGAGAGAATGAATTTATGAAACCCCAAGTATGTTTCAAGATGATGCAGGATGGAGTTGGTCTTTGTTAAAAATTTGTGGGAATTCATGTTGTTAATTTTAAAGGGTCGAAGATGTTAAAACTAAGTTTTTGGTGCATTGCAAACAACAAGATTAGTTTTACCCCAATCAGAAATGCATTCCAAAGAAAATAAATGAAGTTCTGCTCAAGGGGCCTACTAATCAGCAGCTCCAAAGTGACAAAGCCGCTGCTTCTTGGGAGGGTCCACAGCATTTCTGGTGAGATAGGACAGGTTAAGGTGACAAGGTTGTGATCAGAGGACCCCAAAGGAGAGAAAGGATTATAGCATAAGCAGAAGCATTAGATATAAGGAAAAGATCAAGTATGTTAGAGCTCTCTCCAAGGATGTCAGGGATATGGGTAGGGTACTGTACAAGCTGCTCTACTGTAGGTCATTAAGAATAGAAAATATGTAGGACTGTTCACCAGGTGGATCAATGAAAGAAGAGGAGAGCCAGTGATGGTGGTGCATATTGAAATAACCTAGAAGGGAGATTTCAGAGAAAGGAGAAATTGATACGACGTTTTCCATCTTGGAAGTAATAGACAAAGAACTTTTCATAGTCAGTAGAATTAGGTGATAAGTAAACAGCAAAGATATATTTCGTCAGAGAATGACAGGATAGCCCAAGCCAGAGAGTAGAGAATTTAGCAGATTCAAGTTTCAGAACACGAGAGCAAGATATGCTGTTGCATACATATACACAACAGCCACTTTTGGCTTTGAAGTGACTATAGAGAAAGTAGGGAGATACAGAGAAGAATTTGTTGTCAGTCATCTCAGACAGCTGGGTCTGAAAAAGGAAAAGGGGATGAGGCTTAGAGGAAGACAGCTGATGTCCAAAAAGAAAAATTTAGAGAAAATGCTGCAAATGTTACAGAAATGAAGACGTGAGGCAGACAGTGATTCAGAGCATCTCTCTTAGCAGTCACCGGGAGATGGGACTCTGAGGCTGCGTGTTGAAAAGCCCAATTTTTTTCCTTAAATTTAGGAGAGAAGTTTGATGTGTAATATGCATATAGTTTGGTGTTGATAATTGGAGGAAATTGTGTAGGAGAGTATTGTGGCCTACTCTGTGCATTACTAAAACACTGAAAAAGTTCAGCAAAGGAGGATGGTCCGAAGCTAGTCCCGAGGACCAGATGAAAGGCTCTTTCTCTATCCAACCACCTCGGGAGTACTGTTCTGTTCGGCTGGTGCTTCAGTTTACTCCCTGTTTTACCCATGGATACCTGATAAAAGTAGTACCCATGAAAACTATGCATATAATATAAGGTCATTTTGCAAAGACTGGTTTGTGGTTAATAATTTACAAACCTGATCAAGGCAACATAACAGAAAATTGACATACAAAAAAAGAAATGTGGTGGTGCCAGAGATAGATTCCTGTGTAACATCCGCCAGTCTTCATGATCATCTGGGTAATTTTACTGTTTACCAGGACCCCAGCCACCCTCAGATCACGGCCCCATTATCGGTTGATCTTAATATTTCACCTGATGTAAAGCAGCTTGTTTCAAGGGCCACGATGCTGGGATAGCACGCTGTATTAAGCAGTCGTCGATCAAAGCAACTCTTAGAAAACCTATTACGTGGTTGGAAGGCAATACAGACGAATTTTTATCCATCCTGGCCCAGCATAACACCAATTTCAGTATTAACACTGTTGATGTCTTTGTCGCAAATTTAAGTGACATGCTGTACTACGAGTGCAATAGGGTGTGTCGCCGCAAGGCGATCACTTCCTCCTGTGATCCAGCACTGGACATGTGGGAGAGGCTGTTGCAGGGTGGGAATGACGGGAGGGTGTGACGTGCACAGACAAACCATCCTTATGATACCTCCTCTGATGGATCATAAATGTGCTGATATATACAATCATATAATCAGTAAAGTCGTGGAAATGATAAGAAAAATAAATACTGCATGTTTCTTTTTTTCCATAAGGTGCACAGACAGTTAAATATCACAGAGAGCGCATTCATTGCTTCATTTGACTGGATCCGCTTCTTGTATTGTGCCTTGTGAGTTGACCTGCCCAGAGAGACACATTAAGAAACAACGTTTAAGAAACAATGATAAGGTTTTAAATTATGGGCAATATCCTCCCTAGTAGTGAGGTTAAGACATATTATAATGAGCGACAAGTGCTCGTGGGCCCTTCGGACCCCTCGCACTTGCTCCTGCAGAGGGCTCTCGCGCTGCTGTAGTTTATTTTAGTTGTACCTATGGGCAAAAAATTCTACAGAGATCCTATGCTAGGTGCTAGGAGCGGCGGTTTTTGGTCAAAATGTGATCGCTTATTAAATAAAGTAAAATTTTTTCAATCGTGAATGAACCAAGTTTTCTTCATATCAGCGAATTTTTTTCGATTTTTGTGCCAATTTTGGTGCGATTCGAATGTGTAGTTTCGGCTGCCCAAAACACACACACACACACACACTCTTCTCGTACTATAGTATATTAGATTATCACAGTGTGAGCTATATTATAATGTAGTATTATAGTGTGAGTAATATTATATTGTGAGATTAATAATATTGTGTGAGTAATACTATAGTGTGAGTAATATCATAGTTAGTAATACTGTAATGTGAGTACTATTATGGTAAGTGACTAATAATACAGCAAGTGATTAAAATTATACTGCGATTGGTTAATATTATAAATCAAGTTTCTATCAACAGAATAATGCAGGCACTGGAAGCTGGCCTTTATGACCTGTGGGTTAGAACATACACACCCAACTACACCGCTTGTTTAAACCCCCCAAAGAAAACTACTGTTCGCACCACACTCGGCCTCACCAACATCTGGGTAACTAAACATCTGCGTCACTAAACATCTGGGTAAATAAACATCTGGCTCACTAAGTATCTGTGTCACTAAGCATCTAGGTCACTAAGCATTTGCGTAAGTAACACTTAGGAACTGTAGCTTGTAGGCAGGAGGAGTGGCGGGTTGGAGGCGAAATCCGAAAACAGGGTGGAGGGATGAACTGGATGAGTATGTGATTGATGATGCCTGGAACGGTGAGGGGAACTGTAACGACAGGTGATAATGAGATGCATGCGGATCTATCTATCTATTTATCTATCTACTTATTTACTCATTTATTTATTGATATCGAGGGGGAGAAAATTTCAGGGAACATTCTATTTGATTTTGAGAAAACAGGTGTAATAACATTCTGCACACAGACGGAATACATAACCAGTATAAAACCTATCTTGGTTTATTAGAGAAATAATTTTAATCATAATTTCAGTGTAGTAAATAAGATACATTTAAAGCAATAGATCTATTCTATGTCTCTGCTACTTGTGCAAATTCCTCCTGTGTCCCTCCTCTGCGTTGCCACCCATGGTTTGCGAACCACAAGAGACTAATTCATATCCTCCATCACAGGGGACGCTGGTGGTGGTGGTGGGAGGAGCAGTCATCAGTCTCCACGTCTTCTTCCTTGAGCTCCTCTATTCCTGCCTCTCTCAGTGACGCATTGGCTGGTATTCTCGTCTGTTATGGAGCCGCCCTTAACAACTCTTCCTTTGCGATTTATTTTTGGATATGGCTAGTTAATACCCTTTTCTACGTTATTTTTGCAGAGTACAGTGTGACGATATTGGAAGGATTTATGTAATACAAGAGAAGAGTAGGGTGTAACAGACAAAATAAATCGCTTAGGGAAAGGTGTCATGGAGCTTCGTAAACCGACGACAATATGGTCCTTTCACAGTGATCTTGTTCGTACGGATATCATACATGCTGTCACGAATATACACGTTCTCCCTTTCTGCTGACATCTTTACTTCTCACTGCATTTTGGTGGACATTATTATGCTGAGACTGGCTTAGTATAGTTCCCTGTCTGGCGAAAAGCATCTGAAAGGAAAATAACTGAAATGGCACGAGAATGAAGAAGGCCCAATGAAATATCTGAGAACTTACATCTAGAAATTGAACCCATCTGAACCCATGCCTTGCCTGATATTTAAACCTGCAGTTGGCGGTAATGTTCATCTATTATTTAAGGGAACAAATAAAGAAAGGGATCAAGAACGCTTAGGGACATATTTTAAGAACCTTTTAAGATTTCTTAACATTTCTTTTGT
This sequence comes from Coenobita brevimanus, assembly GCF_032717465.1. Lineage (NCBI taxonomy): Eukaryota > Metazoa > Arthropoda > Malacostraca > Decapoda > Coenobitidae > Coenobita > Coenobita brevimanus. Next base: position 35,567,533 of record NC_136983.1, on the reverse strand, counting down.
GTTTTATTCAGCACACTGCACCTCAGTATTCTCTTCTGTATCACTGATGAAAGCTGTATCCCCTATTAAAACGGTATAAATATCATAAAACAATGTTAAAGGATAATGTTCAAAATCTATCCCGGAGGAAGAGCAGCTAGACAGCCGCTTATGCGATTTGTAATACTACTAGGATGTTAAACAAAGTCTGCTCCCCAGGCCAGAAAGTGGATGGGGGTGTAAATAAGGGCAACTCTCATAGTGGAAATTTTGTGGAAATATTAAAACTTACAAATAATAAATTATATATTATTGAAATCCTCCTGGAAAATTAACACGGCCATGTGAAATAGACTTATTCCTAATTCACCAAAGTGTAAAAATTTTCAAAAGTATTTAGAAAATTATTACAGCACTGAACCTACTGAAGTTATTCATTTGACTGGGTATCCAAGAGAACGTGATATTTGCTTTTTAAATAGAAAATCAGAAATAATTATCTTAGGAGACATTATGTGCGAACAATTTTGCCTGCTGATGTCTGGTACCATTGCCACCACTGACACAGGCTTGGCGTTAGTTGCAAGTCGCGACTTGTTTACTTGATTTTCTTGGAAAGCAAACAACAAAACAAAAATCAACTGAACGATATCAAGAGGTAAAACGATAATGGAAAGTGGTGAATTTGGATAACATTTGAGCCAAACATCATTTTCATCAGTATCTACTTGACTCATACACGGTCCACACATTAGTGTTTGCACCCTTTAGGCTCTACTGAAATCACATACAGATTCTAACACGCACAGACATAGCCAATACAACACTTCGATTTTCACTTGCATCACCCTTCCTACAAATAACTCATTCCTATTCGCATTTCCTGCTTCTGGCTACGACTTCCTCTGTAAGAACGTCCTGTCATACCGTGAACCTAGTATAGATTGATAAACACTCAGTGACGTCATGATCACTGTGGCGTAGTAACATCGTATAAGGCTATGTAATTCCAATTAAATTAGCTTGGTTTAAGTAAATTCATGCCCATTCACATATACTTAAGTTCAGTCAGGTCATTTCAGTTCCAGTCAAGGTCTGTTCAGTCCCAGTCATACTGTCATAGGCTTGTTCAGTTCCCAGTTAGATTAATTCACAAACCACTAGGCCAGATCAGACCCAACATATCCATTACAGATGTCAGGATAAATCCGTATGTTAAACTCATTTTATATACATATAAATCTGTTATCATCGATTTACAGCCCACAGTAGATCCATCCTAATAATGGAAATAATCTCAGACTTGGTTTACTTGGCGACAGATGAAAATACAGATGCTGATTAGAAGGGAGTCGGAAACGTTTTTTTTTTTTTCTTTTTTTTTAAGGATATGTAGAAGGTTACAAGAGGGCGCTAGCGAATGGAAATGTAAAAAAAAAAAATAAGCAATTAGTTAAGTCTGCATCCATCTTCCCCCCCGTTTGACTTTCTTTTCTTCTGCCAATTTCCTCCTACCACTGGACTGCAGTGTGTCCGTGCATCTCAATATGACAAGGTCACGATGATGGTTCGTTTTGTTCATTATTTTATGAACAACTTGTGCATGTTATCAGACTTGGTCCTTAAATGTTTCCTATAGCAACACTCATCGTGAAGTTTTCATTCGTAAATAAACGTAATAATATTTCATCTGTTTAGGAGTTTTATGACAAGCACAGTCAATCACAAAAGGATGTATTCCCCACTCGCTGTGGGAGAAGCCTTGTAATTAACGGCGTTTAGGTTTGGTAACAGTGCATCTGACGTCAGGTATAGGGGTGAGACTGGCGTCTGTGCAGTGCAGGGAAGTTGATCTGCACGAAACAGTGCTTTACGCCATGTTTCGAATCAATCACAACTATATTGGAAATATGTAATATGCCTTTAAAAGGGAGGTTGATTGAAAATGGCAGAGAGGATTTGACGATTGACAGGCATGGTTGATACATCTCCTGTTGTTGCCAGCGACCCGTCGAGAGGGGCGCTCCCTTGGGGATGAAGAGATGGTGGAGTTTAGTCTCTCTGGGACTCCTAAGGCTCCTGAGACTCGGGATGTTACTGGGCCGGGAGGTGTGGCCGTTCAGGGTTCTGCCTATGCACTGCGACGTCTTACAGCCCGTGGACGCCAGACCAGGGATCATTTGAGTCCTGGGGAGCTAAACACCGTCACGGAGATGTGCACCGCAATGGTGAAGGCTTTTTGAGGGGATGACAAGGGGGCTTTGGGTGTTCTCCTACCTAAGATCTTTGAGGAGAACGGGCTGCCTTGCCTTCTCATCCCCTAGTCCTTTGCCTGCTATGTACACTCAGTTCGTCATTGACAGGAGCTCCAGGCCCAGTAGCCACAGCCTGCTTCCACACGCACAACACCGTGGAAAATGCTATGGTTGAATACCTCTCTCAAGAGGCAGACTGTCATCCCTATCACCGACCCAGCTCCGGAAATGGACACGGCTCAGACCATGGCAGAGGGACACCATCTGCCGTCAGAGAGTGACAAGGGGCAGGACTCCTCTGACACCACCTCCATGGCCGAGGCAGCGTTGACTGGCTCCACGGCCGAGGTCATTGAGTCTTCCCCTCGTCCAGTAGTAGAGGGCATCCCAACTCGCCCTCCCATCATGGACCACACGGATCAGCTAGAAGTAGCCTCCTACCAACACCTCCTGACCCTCAACTCCCACACCCGGTCATACCAGCTTGAAGCAACCATCTACTCCAACCTTCATGATCTGCTCCGGGCTGCCAACCAGGGTGAGGCAATCCAACCAGTGTTCTTCATCGGGAGGGAGGAGGTGCATCTAGCCGATTTGCAAGCATTTTATCTTATGCTTCCTCTATGCTTGACCCACTAGATTGGCTGTCTCATGTGGTGTGGGAGTGATTCTTGTTATTGTGAGGCTGAAAAGGTTGGCCCAATACCCCTCACTGCCGGTGATAGCCTTTAAAAAAAAAAAAATCAACATCAACCACCAACAACATAATTCTCCAGTGACCACACGTTCCCACTCCCACAGTATTTATGTGTTGAATTCCCTATGCCTTGATAAGGTTCTTGTTACTTTTATCTCTGTCTCTGATCCTTTGAGGCCATGAGACCCATTTATGCCAACGCATTCACGAGCACACATACATGAGATGCACACCCATATATGCAATACAACTGTCATGTTTAATTAAGAAGATAATCCCTATCCCCTAACAGGTCTGATAAGATATAACTAAAACCTCAAGACACTGGAACCCACCAGTAAGAGAGAGGAGGGGAGTTGCTAAGCATGAACTAATTGGTATCATCTATCTATCTATCTATTGCTAGACACCATGATCCCATAAGGGGTGGCCATTTGACTGAGTTATTTGTTTTAATGGGAGGGGCACTAACCCTCCACCAACCCACTTGCTGACACATAGGGAGCACATATGGTTTGGTTATATGGTTACCACCCAGCATTGTAAATGGTTTCTTGGCTTACAGGAAACCATTTGGCTTGTCACTCAATGTAAAGCCACCTGCAAAGGAAAGAAAAGCAATAAGAAGTAACAAGGAAGATGGGAGAAATAGGAAGAGAGAAGGGTAGGCACAGAAAAAGAATGATATAGGCTAAAAAAGAAGTAGGCAGCACTACATCAAGTGAGTGGATGATGGTTGCCACCACCTACCATGCACATCTTATGCACATCATATATCATGCACATCTTATATCACGACTGAGTGTTTCAGGCCAAATATTGAATTGGTTTGCACTGTCATTCAACATTATGTAGATATTCCATTAACGTATTATTTCATAATGTAACCGTGTTTACTCAAACTACTCAGCCTATAATGAGTTATGTATTAAATGAGGCAGTAATTGCAACCATGCTGAACCTCAATTCGAAGATGAGTTTAGGGAAGGGGGAGATAAAGCAGTGTTTCGTGCAGATCAGCTTCCCCCCTCCCCCCCAACATCAATCTTCACCTCCCCATCCCTGACGTCAGGTTAACTTTTACCAAACTTGAATGCCGCAAGGTACTGTACAGTCATCAACACTGTTAGATGGTCCAAAGGAGAGGGTAATCTGCCACTAGAGGTCAGGTTAATTACACGTGTCTACCCTCAACTCCATCTCTTTAACCCCCCACCACAGAATTATTAGTTTTAGCCAGAGGGATCGAAGATATGAAGCTTCTCTCACACTCACGTCTTGCCGCATGTAATGTTTCTTTCATTTATCCTACTGTTAGGTGTATTATCACATCTTCAGTTCCATGAAAAATAATTATATCGAAGTTTTAGCAGATTTCAACACAGTGACCCAAATGTATGGAGTTTGCTTTAACCCACCCCGTCCCGGAGGCGTGAATTCACGTCCTCACATGATGTGCACTCATATCCCAGAGACATAAATTAATGCGGCAACATTGCAAGGTCCCTAATTTGCACAATTTTCAATTTTCGCGAGTGATTTCGCGAGTGATTTTTGGCACGTATACACGGGACACCTTCCTCTATTCCTCTACAAGATGCCAAGCAGGGACAATGCCTTACACTGCATAACCTCTCCCCTCCCCCTGCACACCATTGTCTCGGCAATTCACCTGTTACCAGTGACCTGGCCAATAAAGACATTCAGGGCCAGAGTGATTCCCCAATCGATGATGATGTGGAGGACAAAGTTTACATAGCATTAGAGGAAGAAACAGTCAGAAATGATGATCAGGTAATGTGGAAAAAAGGTCATGAATGGTGATGAGTTAGTGAGTGAAACAATGCTTATAGTGCCTATATTACTGTTTGAAACCAATATACTCTTGTACTACATATAAATTCGTACCAAGTAAATAAATAAATACTGTTTATGAGTGGATAAAATAGTTACCCTCCCATAGAACTCGTTTTCTTTGGTGCCAGCCTGTTAGAAAACCCAGTCAGGTAAGGAGGTACTCGTACCTGGATCGAGTATTTTAAAGCTCAGGTAAGCGATTTCTCTATGAATTTTTGATGTTTCTCACCAAAAGCGAATGTTTGAGCCCCCCAAAAAAAAGGTCCAAAAATGTCGGGACTGGTGCGTACCACTGCCAAGAAAACGTCGGGATGGGGCGGGTTAAAAACATTTGTCTAATGTGTTCGAAGCAATATAGTACAGTAAAATTCAAGTAACAGGGACAAGTCATATGGCCACATAAGTTTCTCTCCTGCCTTGCCATCAGGCGAGCCACATATCCACCCACCTACTCATCCACCTACCCACAGCCCATCCAATACAACCCACCGACCTCACACCGGCTACTCACCCTGCTCAGCCACTGGGAGACCCATTCAGCCCACCGATCCCGGCCATCTAACCTGCCCACCCACTAAGCTCACCCAGCAATGCCATTCAATACAGTCAACCAAACACCTATCCACCCTGAACCCATCCAGACACCCAACCCACCAATCCATGCACCCACCCAGACTATCGTCTCAACCACCATTGAGAACCACCATGCCTACTCTCTGGCGACCCACCGTGCTCACTCACACTGGCGACCCACTCTGCCCACCAATTCTGACAACCAACCCCTACCACCCAACCTTCCCACTCACGAATTCCACCCACCCTGCTCACCCAACAATGCCATCCATCTCATCCACCCACACACCCCTCCCACCTCTCCCTGAACGATCACCCACCCTGCCCACCCTCCCTATCTACCCACTCCTCCCACCGACACAGCTGCCAGTCCACATGCCCTACCACCCTTCTTACCGAACCACGTTCACTCCCCCATCCCATTCACTAATTTGAACCGGACTTATCCACCAAAATCATTCCATGGAAACCTAACTTACTGACCCCTCCCCAACGACCCATATATCCAGTCACTCACCCATCCATCCCATCCCACGCACCCACTCACTAACCCATCTACCCCTACAACCCACCCGGAGCCAATCCACGTACCTCACTCAAACAGCCAACTCCCTTATCATCTTGCCCACCCACCTTGGAGTTGTGCTGAGCTACCACCCAACCATTTCAATTTCACTCCAACGACCCAACCGACTGCAAAACACACACACACACACACACACACACACACACACACACACACACACACTGAAAGAATTATATTAACTGGTGATTTCAATACAAATATAAACCGGAATGCTCTAGATATAACAAGCCAGGAAAGCTGTTGGATCAAAAGCTCCTGAACCTTGTGCAGGAGTTTTTCCTAACAGCATGTTAAAAAAAGCACCAGAAAAAGAGGGCTTGACATACCATCAGTACTAGATCTTATATTTACTAGGCAAAAAAATGATATTGACAATATAGTGAATCACCCTCCATTCGGCAAAAGTGACCACGCAGAATTAAGTTACAGGTTCAGGATTTCATATGACATAGTTAATAGTGATGAAAGTTACAAAAAGAGCCTTAACAACAAAAAGGGTAACTATCATGACCTAAAGAAATACTTCTTAGAAATACATTGGGAAAAAAGCTTAGAGGACAAGATGTAAATGTTATATATAGTTAATTCTGTGAACTTTATGCAATAGAGTCCAGAAGTACATCACACAGCACAAAGAAGCAGAGAAAAGAAAATAAAGAAATGGTTTAATATAGAATGTAAAAAATCAAAAGAAAAAAGGAATTTGTTGTGGAATAGATACAGAAGATACAATAGTGAAAGTGCATATAACAACTATAAACGGGCAAGAAACGATTATACAAGAATAAGGAGGGAAGCCCAAAAACAGTTTGAGGAGGACATCGTAAATAAAAGTAGTGATCAACCGAAGCTATTTTACAGCTACATCCGAAGCAAAACCAAAAGTAGACGATCAAAAACAATCCATTACAAATAATGAGATCACCTACGCACAAGAGAGGGATATTTGTGAGGCACTAAATAAGAATTTCCGATCAGTTTTTACAGAAAATAATTTTGAAAGGGATTGTATAGAAAATACATGACCACACATACTATCAGATAAACAAATATTAGAAAAAGAAATACTGGAGAAGCTAAGTAAATTAGACAAAGGAAAAGCAAATAGTCTGATGAAATTCCATGTTGGGTGCTACATGAATGTGGAAAGGGGTCAAGTAAACCATAATTTTGAATTTTCAAGGAATCCTTGGGACAAGGTAAATTACCTGACATTTGGAAGAAAGCAAACATTGTTCCCTCATTCAAGAAAGGGAATAGACAAAATCCACTCATCTACCGACCAGTATGACTAACCAGTGTTGTTGTAAGCAAGGTATTAGAAAATCTGATAAGAAAAGTTTGGGTAAATCATCTAGAAGTACACAATATGACAGTCTGGTTTCAGAAAGACAAAAACATGTGTTACTATTTTGTTGAGCTACTATGATAGAGTAACAGAAACATTACAGAACAGAGAAGGATGGGTGGACAGTATCTATTTAGATTTCAAGAAAGCATTTGACAGAGTACCGCACCAAGGACTTTTATGGAAACTGTACCATCAAGGTGGAACTAAGGGAAACTGTAGCCTATTATTGGATGCAAGATTTTCCCCAAAAAAGGGAAATGAGAATAGTACAAAGGGGAAATTACTCATTATGGATAGAAGTGACTAGCGGAATTCCACAGGGCTCAGTGCTGGCACCAATTATGTTTTTAGTGTATATAAATGATACAGACAGTAACATTGGAAATGAAAGCCATCTAATTATGTTTGCTGATGATGCAAAAATACAAAGGAGAATTACTAACACACACTCATGTAAAGCGCTACAAGAAGAATTAAATAAACTTCATGAATGGAGCAATTCATGGCAAATGGAATTGAATGTGGACAAGTGTCATGTACGTAATGACGTTTGGTAAAAGTGGAAAAAGACGTGATTGGGATTATAAGTTAGGAAGCAAAACCCTACACACACCAGAAAAGAGAAGGACCTAGGTGTGATTATCAATAACAGACGAATATCGCCGGCTGACCACATCAGTGAGAAGGTACAAAACATGTATACACTGCTAGCAATTATGAGAACAACATTCACATAAATAAATGAAGACATGCTAAGAAAGCTAATAACATCATTCAACAGACCAACTCTGGAGTATGCGTCAGTAATCTGGAGTCCTCATCTTAATATGCACATAGATAAGATTGAAAAAGTTCAAAGGGCCGCTACAAGATGGGTACAAAGCTTAACTCGCCCAATCCCAACGTTTTCTGAGCATTGGTCCGCCCCAGTCCCGGCTTTTTGGACCATTTTTTTTTTTTTTTTTTTGCTCAAATATTCGCTTTTGGGCAGAAACTAAAAGAAAATCACAAAAAAAGGTGTCCCTTCGGTCCAGAAATGGCTTACCTGGAGCACGTAAGTTTGACAGGTACTGCCATGCTCTATGAGTAGTCTTTTCGCCGTACATTTTCTATGGTGGCACGGGTACTCTGAACTGATGCAGTAAACGTTTATTATTATGTATTCATATGTTGGAAATATGTATACTAGAAGTATATTGGGTTTTATACAGAAAAAATGAGAAATAAGGTATGTACACCCGAAAGCACTAATCTCTCCCCCTGTTAGCCGGAGTCGCGGCCAGTGAGCGACCAGGCGATCGAACACCCACATCCACCGCCCCCTACCCCAACCCCAAACCGTTGTTGGATATATGTGGGGCGGCCAGAGCTGATGACGTTACAATGTGTCATGACTGTTTTTATATACAATCAGAACCAGTGTGGGTAAGTATATAAAGGCATTTAATGTGTAATACTATGCTGGTATCCACAACATACGAGAAAGGCACGAAAATGAAAGAAGACATACGACGTATTATGTGTTAGTGACTATATACTTACATACTATATTATAATGTAACTACAAATAAGTATAGTATAGCATCTGATGAAAGATGTGATGTTTCTTATACATTCTCACTCCCACCTCCACTACCCTTCTCTCTGATTTGCTGTCTCCACCAAACGCCTCTCATACCCTGTCATCCCCCACCTCCACCCATTGTTAACCAACTTAAAGATAATGATGAAATGATCTGTAAAGGAATAATCATATTGTATTATCACACGCTTCTGCATTATCACCAACAAATAAAAAACATACAATACTCCGGTATACCTGCCAACATTTTCATTCTGTTGTAAGGTGTTACATGACATACACTCTGCAAGTTGAACCTTGTGTTACAATGACATACGGTTGTTTATCGTTAACACAGGTTGTGTGGTTTTGGACGTCCATTAATCCATATGAACGTGGTAATTTAAACCTACATTATAAACTCGTAAGGATTATGTTCCTGTCATTATTGGATGAACGAAACGTATCAGGGATCGGCTCTGACCAACCACGAACTCTGCTTTAATGAAAATATTCCGACCACTTGTCACAACAGTGACAGTGTTATTATGTATATGACTGAATGTGGGTCAATCGTATACATAACGACTTTGTGTCACTGTTGTGTTAAAGCAGAGTTCGCGGTTCATCAGAGCCGATCCCTGATACGTTTCGTTCATCCAATAATGACAGGAACATAATCCTTACGAGTTTATAATGTAAGGTTTAAATTACCACGTTCATATGGATTAATGGACGTCCAAAACCACACAACCTGTGTTAACGATAAACAACCGTATGTCATTGTAACACAAGGTTCAACTTGCAGAGTGTATGTCATGTAACACCTTACAACAGAATGAAATGTTGGCAGGTATACCGGAGTATTGTATGTTTTTTATTTGTTGGTGATAATGCTGAAGCGTGTGATCATACAATATGATTATTCCTTTACAGATCATTTCATCATTATCTTTAAGTTGGTTAACAATGGGTGGAGGTGGGGATGACAGGGTATGAGAGGCGTTTGGTGGAGACAGCAAATCAGGGAGAAGGGTAGTGGAGGTGGGAGTGAGAATGTATAAGAAACATCACATCTTTCATCAGATGCTATACTATACTTATTTGTAGTTACATTATAATATAGTATGTAAGTATATAATCACTAACACATAATACGTCGTATGTCTTCTTTCATTTTCGTGCCTTTCTCGTATGTTGTGGATACCAGCATAGTATTACACATTAAATGCCTTTATATACTTACCCACACTGGTTCTGATTGTATATAAAAACAGTCATGACACATTGTAACATCACCATGCTCTGGCCGCCCCACATATATCCAACAACGGTTTGGGGTTGGGGTAGGGGCGGTGGATGTGGGTGTTCGATCGCCTGGTCGCTCACTGGCCGCGACTCCGGCTAACAGAGGGGAGAGATTAGTGCTTTCGGGTGTACCATTGTGCGACCCTAGCGAAATCGGTTGATTATGTCACCATTGGATAACAAGCATCGTTATTTCATCAGCTATTGTATTTTTTCATGTTCCATATTAATTCCACAATAACATCATACCATTTTCAACTTTACATAATTATTTGTACATATTCTGAGGCATTACGACAAGAATTAGGATAAAAGTACTGCTTATTTACCAAGTGAGATCATTTTATTTCATGCTTTTTTCAACTCAGATTCTATTTTTTCACCTTTTAGATTGCTTATAACATAATATATAACCCACTTACAAGTTATACAACTAGTTTTATAGATGTACTTGCTTTACGAAAAGAATTAGCATAAGAATAGCGCTTATTTACCAAGTGACAACTTGATCTTTCATGCTTTTTTCAACTCAG
>NC_136983.1:35549333-35554333 GCF_032717465.1 Coenobita brevimanus | reverse complement strand
AAGGAGCGGCCCCGTATGCCTTTCAGTTGCTTCTGGTCGGAAAGATCAGCTCCCGGCTACAGCCAGAGTACGTACCAGGGTAAAAAGCCCTGCTATCGTACGTGTAGCTTTTCCCTACTACGGGAGCAACACCGCGCTGACGGTCCCTATTGGCGGGGAAGGAGTGGCCTTGTACGCCCTTCAGTTGCTCATTGTAAGATGGGTAGGCATCTGGCTCCGGCCGTGGCACGTACCAGGGTGAAAAGCCCCTGAAGATAGCCTCAGTGGCATACTGGAGAGAGTGTGGCCTCTGTGCCCCAGGCCAGACCCACCGGCTCCCGAAAAGGCGATCCAGGCTCCCTCACTCAATGGAGCCAGAGACGACAGGCCTGACTGCTCCAGCTGTTCGGCCCCAGTCCAGAGGACCACCTCTCAGGTCGAGGCCCCCAGACAGGAGGGCCTCCCTGCACCCCACCGACGAGGCTCCAGCTCGAGGGCCACCTCTCAGGTCGAGACCACAGACGGAAGGGCCTCCCCTGCACCCCACCGACGAGTGTGACCCGGGCAGTGACTCCCCTGCGGGTAATCCCTTGCCCTCTGGAGGCCGGGTCCCCTAGGGCTCTACCCTCATGCCCTTGTCACGGAGTGAACATTACCCAGGAGATACAGGTAAATAGTGACGCCCCTTGTGCCAAGAAAAAATCAGGGGAAATAACAGTGAACAGTGACTAAGTGAAGACCAGTGCAAAACCAACAACAGTTACCATTAGACCAAAAGAACTCAGTGCCTGGCAGGACAGAGAATGAACCTTAGAGTAATTATACGAGTTCCCCCAATAAAAGAACTTTCTGTGAATGAATAGGACTAGGGTGCACGGGCAGAGTAAAAGCTTGTGTGTAAGTGTCACCGCGACTAGGTGACTGTGTCAAGTGTCGCGATCCGCACCCTGTCTTATTTATAGTAGTATTCCCCCTACAGACTTCCAATCTTGTTTATCCCCTTTGTGATCAGTTCAGTGTATATCCTGCCTAAAAGTGACATATGGACAATAACATACCTATAACTCAAGACATTCCTGTATGAGCATTGTATTGTGTACTGTGACTGTACCTTGTGGTGCTGAAGGTTAACTCTGTGTCCCTGTCCCCCTGTATCTCAAATATCACTCTGTGTTGTATTGTAATGGTTAGGATTAAGGCAATAGATGTGTTAAGATGTACCGCCTGGTTTTTATGTCCTGTTCCTTTGTGGGTGCTTTACTTCCGGTCCGGAAAGAGGACCCTGCTTCAGTTGCTAGTGTTTTTAGGACAAGAAGTCGCCTTAAAAACACCAGCATAACACTGGTAGCAAGCGGTGGTTCTGGATCCGAGTAAAAGCAAGGAGGAACGATAAAAGGAAACTTGCACAATGGTAGCCAAACCGCATATCCAATTTACGGATTTAACCCGGACCAATGTGACAATGAAGTGTATATAGATATGGTCAAAACCCTCCTAGACATAGGGTTCGACTCGGACAAAGAAAAAATTGCAGTCACATTGCCTAACCTGGGTAAAATAATTGCCACTGTCGCACCAAAAATCGTCCCAGAACTGACATGGGACTAATTCTCACAAATCGTGAGACAGGCTTTCACGCCGTCCATAGGCAGAGTTGCCGCTCTCTCTCAATTTGACGCCCTCACCTACGACGGTAACCTAGATGACACATTCGTCCAGACTCGGCGCCTCGTCAGTGCCGCTTATCCCGAGGCAACAACAAATGCCCGAGATATACACACATTTAATGCCCTGCTGAGGATTCTCCCTAGCACAGTCAGGGAGCACTTCTCGATCTATGATCCCTCAGGGGACATGGACCAGGACCTGCAACTCGTCAGACGTCTCCTCGCCGCCCGTCCCATACCACAACCTCTTCATGCGGTGACAAGATTCCCGACAAACCACAACCCTCCACCAAAACCTAAGCCACTGCCTCACCAGCCACCTACAGAGCCGACTCCTACTGTGCCCAGGGCTTACCCGCAGAAGAAATGCCCCAACCCCAAGGAACAAGGCAACCTGATTACCATTAATCCTTGGGAGTTCACGGCCTGCATCGCACCTGCCCCCTGCACGACATAAGAGAGCAGCTCAAGGCAAGCAGGCGCAGAAACTTTTACCAGGGGAGCAAGAAAGTCTCCTCCTTAGACGATGACACCCCGGAAGACGACGCACCGCCACTCTACCCAGGACCGGACGACGACGAACACGACGACCACACCCAACCTCAGCAGATGGATTTTAGGCTCGCCCCTGCACCTCCCCACGGTGGCGGGGGCCACCTCACACAGCTACAGACTCCCAGTCTACAACAAGATTTGGCTGAACGGGGTCAACGCACGGTTGCTGGTAGATACGAGAGCAGCCAGATCGTGCCTCTACTCCCACTTCAACTCCCGCCACACCTCTGTCTTCGGCCCCCTTCTCCCCACTTAAGCCAACCTCGTCGATGTGCAGGATGGCCCCCTGCCCATCCGTGGGGAAACACGGGCCCTTCAAACCAACACTCACCAATGAGTATCCACCAACCACCCATTCATCATATTCGATTCTACATGTAATCAATATGATGGATATCTTGGGCTGGACCTCCTCCAAAAACTCCACGCAACCATTGACTGTCATCAGCGCCGCCTCCACTTCAGTCCAGCCTGCCCCAACCAAGCATCAATTAACAAGAAAAAAAAATCTGGAAGATAAAAGAAGAACACCACCCCCCTAAACCACACAGACACACACAATCCCCAGACACTCACCTGCCCCAACCCACCTGTACATATGACCCCAACCCAACCTCACTCAACGCCTCACTTCATCCCCCTCCATCACCACCCCCCACTACACATCGTCTAGACCCCTTCCCATTTTTTCCTGCCACTATTGCCTCCTCAATCACCATTCCACCCCACCACGAAGCTTGGGTAAAACTTAACAGACCTTCAGGTACCTTCGTCCTTTTCTCACCATCCATACCCACTGGACCACTCTCCTCCTGTTTAGTATCCCCCACCTTCCTTCCCCCCACATGCCCATGAAATCTCTATCGCTAACCTCGCCACAACACCACTAACCCTATCACGAGGACTCATCATTGGCGACACGGAAGAAGCAGAACCATGCAAAGCACCACCCCCTGATCATCCCACTCCTCCCCCGACTCTACCATCCCCCACATCTATCCCCTTCCCAAACCAACAGCCTCCGAACAACTCCCTGGACTTTCAGGACCTATTCTCCTCTGGCCCAACCGACCTTGGCCACCCTCCTTACCCCAGCCCCGAGATACACACGACCCGACCTCCAATTCATAGCCAACCATCACGACGAAAAATCCAAAACAACGGGCAGAAGAAGACCACGGCAGGTCCAGGATATGCTTCGATGCCGGCGTTATCTCCAACTCCACTAGCCCGGTGGTCCTCAACTGTTGTACTCGTCGCGAAAGAAAGACGGGGACCATGCACTTTTAAGTCGATTACACGCCCAGAGTGAACGACGTTACTATCTAAAAAGACGCTATGCCCCCTACCCAGGATTGACGACTCGCTTGACTCCCTACATGGAGTCGGGACCTGGTTCTCTACCCTAGACCTGCAATCAGGCTATTGGCAAAGTCCTTGTCCACCCAGATGACAAGCACAAACGCCTTTCTCAACATCGAATGGGAAGCATTACGAATTCCAATGTTCTTCCCCCCTTTTGGACTCTGCAATGCCCCCGCCACATTTTCCCGCCTGATGGAGTCAGTTCTCAGTAGGCTAACCTGGGAGACTTGTTTGGCGTACCTAGACGACGTCATCGTTTTCAGTCACACCTGGGCCGACCACCTCCACCACCTCAAACAGGTTTTCCACCGCATCTGCCAGGCAGGGCTCAAACTGAAACCAACAAAGTGCGTCTTTGGCTGAGAGATCAGTCTCTTTCCCTTGGACATCTGATTAACGCTGAAGGCATCTCCCCTGACCCAGAAAAACTATGTGCGATCGCTGACAGTCCCCTACCTCGCGACGTACACGAAACTAGAGCCTTCCAAGGCCTAACGTCATACTACAGGTAGTTCGTCAAAGGATTTGCAGACATCGCCAAACCCCTACACGACCTAACAAAAAAGGCGAGGCCGTTTGTATGGACCGAACCTAGGAAAACTGCATTCACCACCCTCAAGTCCAAGCTAACCTCTGCCCCCATCATCGCTTTCCCAGATTACAACCTCCCATTCCGTCTATATACCGATGTATCGCTCATTGCCATAGGGGCTGTCACTTGCCCAAGTGCAAAACGGCAGCGAACATATTATTGCCTGCAGCGCAGCCGCACCTTAAATCCTGCAGAAAGAAATTACTGCGGCCACCAAAGCGAGAGTGCCTGGTAATCATCTGGTCCCTCGATTACTTCCCGTTCCTACATCTCAGGCACCCATGTGATAGTCATTACGGACCACCAATCCCTACAATGGTTACGTCAGTCAAACACCACCAACACGCAACTCATACGATGGCGAGAAACACTCAAGGAGTATGGATTTCGAGATCTCATACCGACTCAGGCAAACTCCACACAAATGCCGACGCCCTGTCCCGTCTACCAATCAATGCAATTTCAACAGAGCCAGACCTAATCCAAATGTGGCACAACAAACAACGCCCTACTTGGATCCTGCTGAACACATCTGCCAAACTCCACCCACATGGCGAAAGCACCTGTTCGGATCCCAATGGACACATCGTCCTAAGCCCTACCATCGCCCACCTACACCTCCACTCCCACAATGGCATCCAACTGGGGACTAAGAAACTCCTACAAGTCTTTAGTGAAATGTACTGGACACCTAACCCATCCACCATTGTCAAGAGCATCATACAATCCTGCTGAGCCTGTGCTTTAGGAAAGGATATCACCTCGCACACCTGGCCCTTCAGGAAAATTACCAGCGCAGAAACCCTGGCAATTACTTTCCCTAGACGTCGTAGGCCCCCTCA